>NC_136263.1:135833496-135923496 GCF_964187855.1 Myxine glutinosa
TCTCCAAGACAATCTTAAATACTCTCCAAGACAATCTTAAATGCTCTCCGAGACAATCTTAAATACTCTCCGAGACAATCTTAAATGCTCTCCGAGACAATCTTAAATACTCTCCGAGACAATCTTAAATACTCTCCTAGGCAATCTTAAATGCTCTCCAAGACAATCTTAAATACTCTCCAAGACAATCTTAAATGCTCTCCAAGACAATCATAAATACTCTCCGAGACAATCTTAAATGCTCTCCTAGACAATCTTAAATGCTCTCCAAGACAATCTTAAATACTCTCCGAGACAATCTTAAATACTCTCCTAGACAATCTTAAATGCTCTCCAAGACAATCTTAAATACTCTCCAAGACAATCTTAAATGCTCTCCTAGACAATCTTAAATACTCTCCTAGACAATCATAAATACTCTCCCAGACAATCTCAAATACTCTCCGAGACAATCTTAAATGCTCTCCAAGACAATCTAAAATACTCTCCAAGACAATCTTAAATACTCTCCAAGACAATCTTAAATGCTCTCCAAGACAATCTTAAATACTCTCCAAGACAATCGTAAATACTCTCCGAGACAATCTTAAATGCTCTCCAAGACAATCTTAAATGCTCTCCGAGACAATCTTAAATACTCTCCGAGACAATCTTAAATACTCTCCTAGGCAATCTTAAATGCTCTCCAAGACAATCTTAAATACTCTCCAAGACAATCTCAAATGCTCTCCTAGACAATCTTAAATGCTCTCCAAGACAATCTTAAATACTCTCCGAGACAATCTTAAATACTCTCCTAGACAATCTTAAATGCTCTCCAAGACAATCTTAAATACTCTCCAAGACAATCTTAAATGCTCTCCTAGACAATCTTAAATACTCTCCTAGACAATCATAAATACTCTCCCAGACAATCTCAAATACTCTCCGAGACAATCTTAAATGCTCTCCAAGACAATCTAAAATACTCTCCAAGACAATCTTAAATACTCTCCAAGACAATCTTAAATGCTCTCCAAGACAATCTTAAATACTCTCCAAGACAATCTTAAATACTCTCCGAGACAATCTTAAATGCTCTCCAAGACAATCTTAAATACTCTCCGAGACAATCTTAAGTGCTCTCCTAGACAATCTTAAATACTCTCCTAGACAATCTTAAATACTCTCCTAGACAATTTCAAATACTCTCCGAGACAATCTTAAATGCTTTCCGAGAGAATCTTAAATACTCTCCGAGACAATCTTAAATACTCTCTGAGACAATCTTAAATACTCTCCTAGACAATCTTAAATACTCTCCAAGACAATCTTAAATACTCTACTAGACAATCTTAAACACTCTCCGAGACAATCTTAAATACTCTCCTAGGCAATCTTAAATACTCTCCGAGACGATCTTAAATACTCTCCTAGGCAATCTTAAATACTCTCCGAGACGATCTTAAATGCTCTCCGAGACAATCTTATATACTCTCCTAGACAATCTTAAATACTCTCCTAGACAATCTTAAATACTCTCATAGACAATCTTAAATACTCTCCTAGACAATCTTAAATACTCTCCTAGACAATCTTAAATACTCTCCTAGACAATCTTAAATACTCTCCTAGACAATCTTAAATACTCTCCTAGACAATCTTAAATACTCTCCTAGACAATCTTAAATACTCTCCTAGACAATCTTAAATACTCTCCTCGACAATCTTAAATGCTCTCCTAGACTATCTTAAATACTCTCCTAGACAATCTTAAATACTCTCCGAGACGATCTTAAATGCTCTCCGAGACAATCTTAAATATTAAATACGCTCCTAGACAATCTTAAATACTCTCCTAGACAATCTTAAATACTCTCCTCAACAATCTTAAATGCTCTCCTAGACTATCTTAAATACTCTCCTAGACAATCTTAAATACTCTCCAAGACAATCTTAAATACTCTCCAAGACAATCTTAAATGCTCTCCAAGACAATCTTAAATACTCTCCAAGACAATCTTAAATACTCTCCGAGACAATCTTAAATGCTCTCCAAGACAATCTTAAATACTCTCCGAGACAATCTTAAGTGCTCTCCTAGACAATCTTAAATACTCTCCTAGACAATCTTAAATACTCTCCTAGACAATCTCAAATACTCTCCGAGACAATCTTAAATGCTTTCCGAGAGAATCTTAAATACTCTCCGAGACAATCTTAAATACTCTCCTAGACAATATTAAATACTCTCCTAGACAATCTTAAATACTCTCCAAGACAATCTTAAATACTCTACTAGACAATCTTAAACACTCTCCTAGACAATCTTAAATACTCTGAGACAATCTTAAATACTCTCCTAGGCAATCTTAAATACTCTCCGAGACGATCTTAAATGCTCTCCGAGACAATCTTATATACTCTCCTAGACAATCTTAAATACTCTCCTAGACAATCTTAAATACTCTCCTAGACAATCTTAAATACTCTCCTAGACAATCTTAAATACTCTCCTAGACAATCTTAAATACTCTCCTAGACAATCTTAAATACTCTCCTAGACAATCTTAAATACTCTCCTAGACAATCTTAAATACTCTCCTAGACAATCTTAAATACTCTCCTCGACAATCTTAAATGCTCTCCTAGACTATCTTAAATACTCTCCTAGACAATCTTAAATACTCTCCGAGACGATCTTAAATGCTCTCCGAGACAATCTTAAATATTAAATACTCTCCTAGACAATCTTAAATACTCTCCTAGACAATCTTAAATATTAAATACTCTCCTAGACAATGTTAAATACTCTCCCAGACAATCTTAAATACTCTCCTAGGCAATCTTAAATGCTCTCCTAGACAATCTTAAATACTCTCTTGGCAATCTTAAATGCTCTCCTAGACAATCTTAAATACTCTCCAAGACAATCTTAAATATTCTCCTAGACAATCTTAAATACTCTCCTATAAGGGGAAACCAACAAAAAATTCCAGGAGAGCATGACATTCAGGAAGTAATCCTGTGGTGGAAACAGCACTCTCTGGGCCTTTTTCATTTTTGCCAAAAAACGTTTTTGGCTTTGTGGTGCTTTTGTTTTCTCTGCCCTGCGGACATTCTTGCGATTTTGATTATTAAGGATTCTAACAACTACAAACGGTTTCTTATTAGGAAAATACTATTTTAGTCCATCAATACTATCCAGGAACCTTAATATTAGCATGAAATCAAACTGTATATCAAATGGCAAAAACTCAGGTGATATCACCTCATATGTGTGAAAGAAGGGGCAGATTAATTAATTAATTAATAGCTTCTTTATAATCTGGGGCCGACAGGATGTCCTCGAGGTACGCACATTCGCCTCGAGTCTGTCTAGCCAGGTATAAACGGTCATTTCGGTGTTTTCATAGGCAGAGTGATTCACCAATGTGTGTGCCACCCCTCGGATGGATGTTAAAGTGGGAGTCCCGTCTGCCAGCATGGGTTGGTGGACGTTAAAGATCCCATGGTGTCCTTCGCAAAGAGTATGCGAGTATCGCCGGCACTATGGCCAAATTCCCAATTCCTGCCCTAACTAGGCGAATGTCAGGCCTGGCCAGCCGGTTCGTGAAAGACTTGGGCCAAGCTTCCCCCGGCCGACCCCACAAGATAATAGTAGCTGTTAAAGAGCAACAAGAACAAAAACTTTTTTATAAGCTGCTTGTTGATGTTGCTGTTGTTGTTGATTTGCATTAGAGATTTACTGTCTTTTACATTAGGATAATATTGAACGACTGTGCTATTTTGGCTTGTTTTAATTTTTTTAAATCTCTGCACATGTAATTGCAAAAATTTGTCAAAAGGTCATTATTCTGTACGCAGATGCTTCCATCGCCAACTCTCCTGCGGTATAATTTCTGTTGATGCAAGAGTTGTTGCCGCATTTTGTTGTTGTTTACAGTGACCTCAGCAACAACCAAATCATGGAAATTGCTGCAAATGCTTTTCAGGGCCTGCGCTTCCTCAATTCCCTGTGAGTTATGTCAGTTTATGTCAGGGGTTATTTCCTGCCGGACCATTTTCCAGCCCCCTCGGCTGCCATTGCCTCACTCACTCACCACAATGTCGGAGCCTTACAACCGCACCTAATTTGAGGGGTCATGCGTGTTTGTCTGTTAACCTCACAATAAATCCCAAAGCACACCGCCTACTGCCGTGTGCTCATTGAAAGACTGGATGTCATGAGGCCAGACTGTTCACGTGTTTGAGCCGAGCAATAATTCAGACTGTGTGTAAAGATTATGCAAAGGGAGCATTTACAAGATGTTGAAGCAGATAAAAGAGATGCATTTGAAATGAACGTACTTCTTTCCATTTGAAATTGTCCTTAATTACGGTTTCAAGCTATATATTTACAAGAGTGGCGCCAGCCTTTTCAAAGCCCTGGATATTCATTTGAGTTTCAGACATCAGGATTCGCTCAGTTACCATGTGGTTTGTGTTTTAAGAAACATTGGATGCGGGAGGAAGAGTGGAAAAGGGACTTTTAGAAACAATAATGTTAATTGAATCTGAGCTTTGAACTCCACAATATACGAGATGCTCCCATTCTCTGGTCTTTTTGCAGCGTTCTCTATGGAAACAAGATCACAGATTTACCAATGGGACTTTTCAGTGGTCTCTATTCCCTGCAATTATTGTGAGTACATCTGTAAACTGCATTGATCTTTACTGTTAGATACAAACATTTCTCTTTAATAGGTCAATCTTCAGCACTCAGTGATAGCATTCTTGTGGACAGACTTTACAAGATACTTCTTGCAGGAAAATGGGTTACATGTTTATGTAAACCACGTGCTATTTTTCTTTAACAATTATAACGCATTTTTCCAGCGCAGTCCTTTCTTCTAATGCATCTGCATCTGTATTTACACTGCAGAAGTTTTAGGAAGTTCCTGAAAACTACTCAAAAAGGACAATGACCCTGAGAATCTTGGTTTGGGCTGCAGCCCAACATCCACCCTCGCTTTGGGCCCAGTGTAACATTCGTGACCGAATCTGAGTACCATTGCAGGCTTGCCACAGTGGAATCCTTTGCAGTGACCTTGAGCACACTGAACCATTAAGTTGTCATTAGAGGCTATTTTGTGATGCTGATCAGCATGAAAGAGAGACCCAATATTCCCACTCCCCTTCACTGCATTGTGGTATGTATGTATGTATATATATATATATATATATATATATATATATATATATATATATATATATATATATATATATATATATATATATATATATATGTATATGTGTGTATGTATATGTATATTATTTCATGATTCTCCTGCAAGTGCTGTTTCAGATATTGCACATGAGTTTTCTTCCCCACATCAATAAGTTGCACATTATTTATGTGCCCCAGAGGATTTTAACAGTGACATTATTAATGTATCTGTGGCACAAGCTGGGACAGATATCGGATGGAATAATCGATGCAAAATTGGCCAAACTGCAAGAAATGATTCTCTTTTGGATGCTTCAATTGATACCGGGTATAAGAAATTACCTGACAGGATATCGTAGAGATATGTGCAACTTGCCTCTGAGCTATGTAGCCTGAGTTTGAATCTCAACCCAGCTATAAACTACGACATTATTTCTAGTATTTTTTGCATAAATTTTCAATTGAAATATTGTTTGATGTTTAATAATCCTATTCCTCCAAATTTAAATCTAAGCTCACTCGCACACTCATGTTTTCAATTCCGTAATTGCTTTAATACCATTTTTTCCCCCCAGCAATAAGCAATTATATTGATATATGTATGAATAAATAAACAAATACATGGATGGATAAAGATAAATAAAAATAAATATAAAGATAAATATCTTATCCACAGGAATGTACTTTTTGTGTATTTTATTTCCACACAGGATGGTAATGTTACAGTATTTATTTATTTATCTATTTATCCTTTTTCTCATACAATTGTGATGGCTTCCATATGCAAATCTGTCCCTTAATTTTTACAATGACTTTTCAATGGTCTCTTCAGAAACATTATCTTACCTTTGCTCATCATAGCTATAATGCTGTTGGCCATTCCAATTGCCACGGGAGCTGCATGCACCCTGTGAGATCACGAGTGAGTGCTTGACATTGAACTTGCTCAAATTAACATCTTAGTTGTTGTTGTTGTTGTTGTTGTTGTTGCATAGCCCTGAACAGTTTTTTCAAACAAGCCCACTGAATAGAGACAGCCGATCGATCTCGCAGGAACGACCCAGAGATCCCCCACATCCAAGATGGTGTACCCACACCTTCACAAAATCAGGGGCACGACAGAGTTAGAGAGAGAGAGAGAGAGATAGAGACAGAGACAGAGACAGAGACAGAGAGAGAGAGAGAGAAGAGAAGAGAAGAGAAGAGAAGAGAAGAGAAGAGAAAAAAGAAACAGAGACAAGAGGGAAAGGGCCAGTCCATGGGGACCGATTGGCACTCTGACCATGACTGCGCTGTCATGATGAATCCGCGCAGCAGGGAAGAATGGGAAAGATTTGGCCGCCAACTTATGTTGGGGGGTACAACCACTGCGATGAGGCGTCCCCCATAGTTGATTAACATCTTAATTGGATTCAATGCTGCTCCCCCGTCTACTAGAGTTCTAAGGTTTGGTATTTCTGGGGGAGGGCAAAGTACTGACTGCTTCAGTCATCTCTGTGATTCTGCAGACTTCAGGGTTCATTGAGTTCAGGGGATGGAGAAGCTGGCTATTTACTCACCTTTTTTCTTCATAATCTCCTTATCTCTGGCCCTCTACGCCTACATTTTCATATCCCGCTCAGGATGGAGGAGGTGTGGCTGATGCAGATCTTGATCTGACTGTATTTTTTACCATCTTCAATGAACACCCTCACCTACACCTTGGCCGCATGCCTAACCCAGTTGACATTTTCACCACCCACGCTTAGTTTCACTGCCCCAAATTATTTTCTGTTCCACTGAACTTCTCCGTGGTCTTTTATCTCCCTCTAATATGTGGAAGTCGTTTGTATATGCCATATGACTGCTGGCATGAGGCTTTGTGTTAATTTGTTTGTTTTCTTTCTTTTATTTCATTCAAATTTTTGTCATTGACAAATTCTCAACAGAAAAAACAAAGTCGATTCCATTATCACTGCAGGCTATTTGTTATCTCGTGTACTATTTCACTTTCATTTGTTCATATTGGAAAATTGTCCATGTTTCACTTGCACCATTCCAGGATAAAGCTTAGACAATAATACTAAGTAGGTTCCTTTGTGTATCTACGCTCTGTCTTGAAAACACCTGCACACTGTGGTTTTACTGTATATACCAGTATATGTATCTGTAGAAGGAAATTTGTTTTGGCCTGCTCCTCATCCCAGCACGTTTAAGCAGCATAGCAAAGACCAAAGCATGAATCTACCCCAGTTCCTGAGCAGTAGGTGGTTGATGAAAAGTTAGCCACCATGGAGAGCTTTCCCAACCTCTATCCAGTGGCATGGGTTATTCTGTATCCTTAAACGTATGCCCCACCACCCAGCCCAGCGTGAAAGTGCTTCTGTTTCACCATGCCTTTGCCTGCGGGCGAGTTTGGATCATCATACCCAGAGTTCAGCCCTGCGTTCTACCGGCCAGCCTTCCCGTCAATTGGAAACACCCCACACGGTGACTGTCATCGACTTTATGAGGTCTCTTCCTTTCATCCCAACTCAGGTTAATGATGGCTTTGAAAAGTTCTGGGGCTAAGGCAACAGAAAGAAATGGGATAGCTTAAACAGGACCTTGAAGTTTTAAAACTGCTTACTTTCCTTGGGTTTTACCAGGTTTTTTGAATAATTAACCATTTTGCGAAAATAACAGCAACCTACAAAAAGAAGAAATTATTCACTCTGGCCTTGTATATACTTCTGAATACAGGGATTTCATTATAGTCCGGCAGCTAAGTTAAATATAGCATAACAATTGTGCATTTTGTGAGGAAATCACCAAATTTGGCACACTAGTAGACTAACATATTATGAAAAGATCTGGATATTGGGCCATCTCAGATTCAGAGATTTGATTTTTGCAAGATTTGCAGCTTTGCAAGCTGAGATTGCAACGCCAGGGACGGCCGACTCCTTCCTGCGAGCTGCCCACGTCACCCGCACAAGAAGAGCTCATCAAATCACTGCAGCGGCACTGCACATCCTGCAACACCGTGGGTATGAACGCCACTGTATGACATATGCTGATGATGCAGAAGACCTGCCTGAGTTCGAAGACTCGTGTCACCAGAGAGGAGAAGACATTCCCAACTTTCAGTACTGGGCAACTGTGCTGGAACTAGAGATGTTGGTACTGGTCTACGTGCGGTCTCTGCGGCAGGCTTCATTCACGATGTACCTTGATGCCCTGACGGAACTGGTCCCATGATTCCATGCCTTAGACCACACACACTATGCCAGGCGGGTCCCTGTTCACCTGAGGGACATGGTTGCACTCCCAATGAAGCACCCAGATGTAGCCAGATAATTCAGGGCTGGCAACTTCACTGTACAGAAGACGAAGAAGGTGTTCTCTTCGATCCCAATCGAATCGAAATCTTGCAAAAATCAAATCTCTGAATCTGAGATGGCCCAATATCCAGATCTTTTCATAATATGATAGTCTACTAGTGTGCCAAATTTGGTGCTTTCCTCACAAAATGCACAATTGTTATGCTAAGTTGCCCCACTATTATGAGCTAATGTTTAATTATTTTATAACTCCTAATTATAAACCAAGGAATTTTTATTTTTCCCTTCTGATATACCTTTGCTGTATTTACCATCTCCAATGTAGACAGAGCAATCAATGATTGCAGACCCTCGCCAGGATGTGTTTTTAGTGGATTTTAAGGCTTTTATGTTAAAAACAAATATGGCGGCCGAACCATGTGACCGATGACGTCATCATTACTTTTTTTCTCCACCAATTTATCCCTAGATGATGCTCAAGAAATTTCATCTCGATTGGATGAAGTTTTGTACTTATAGAATTATGACGTCATAATGGAGGCACAAATGACATCATCATTAACATATTTTTTCCCCATGGAGAGTTCTTTGCAATGAGCCATGTCTCAATTTTTTGAGACAACTGAAACTTTCAGAGATATAACACTTTAACACTTTCAGAGATATAGAGGTGCAAACTTTTTTGTTTTTTCCAAGATGGCGGCCGAATCACGTGACCTATGACGTCATAATTATCATTAAAAAATTATACAGAAGGATGTGCACCTTTGGTTGAAATTTCCTGTCAATTGGACCAAAGGTTGCCGAGAAAATCGTATTTATTCTGTGCGGACAGACAGACAAACAAACAGACAAACAGACAAACAAACAAACAAACAAATAAACAGACAAACAGACAAAGAAACAAACTAATAAACAGACATACAAACAAATAAACAGACAAACAAACAGACAAACAAACAAACAGACAGACAAATAAACAGACAAACAAACAAACAGATAAACAAACAGACAAACAAATAAACAGACAAACAAACAAATAAACAGACAAACAGACAAAGAAACAAACATACAAACAAACAAACAAACAGACACACAAACAAACAGACACACAAACAAACAAACAAACAGACAAACAAACAAATAAACAGACAAACAAACAGACAGACAAACAAACAGACAAACAAACAGACACACAAACAAACAAACACACAAACAGACAAACAAACAAATAAACAGACAGACAAATAAACAGACAAACAAACAAACAGATAAACAAACAGACAAACAAATAAACAGACAAACAGACAAAGAAACAAATAAACAGACAAACAGACAAACAAACAGACAAACAAACAAATAAACAGACAAACAGACAAAGAAACAAACATACAAACAAACAAACAGACAAACAAACAGACACACAAACAAACAAACAGACAAACAAACAAATAAACAGACAAACAAATAAACAGACAAACAAACAGACAAACAAGCAAACAAACAGACAAACAAACAAATAAACAGACAAACGGACCCAAATGCAATACACTCTCCTCCTGCGGGGGTAAAAATGGCCAAACAGGCCACACAGAAAGAGCGTTAACTTCAGGTACTTCAGGACAATGAAGCAAGCTTTGTTTGTAAGCCAACTTGATTTTAATTCTTACTCCATAAACAAACTAACCTCATCAAATCAAGTGTGTGCAAATCTGTCTTTTCTCATTTGTGTTGGCTAAATGCAATACAACGGTAACACTTGTATCTGCTTCACAAGGTGTGAAAATTCACAGGTATATTTCTTTTCATTCCCAAGAATAGACAAAAAGTTCAATCCAGTCAAATACCATCCAATCATTCTCCTCCCAATCATTAGCACCTATCCTTCATTGAGTATCTTGTATAAATGATTTGCCTCATTGGTGCCAAATTGGGCTTTTGCAAAAACCACTACGTACGTTCCAGACTTGGTCACAGCACTGATCTGACCCCAGGTGACCCAAGAGCAGAATGCTAGGAGAGAGATCAGTTTTACTGCCCTTGACATCGAGGCAGTATTTTATTTGGTCAAAACCATGAAGGCCTGACCCTACCTCACACAAGCAGAAAGAGAGTAACACTGAAGGCCACGCAGATAATGAGTTGAGGTTATTTTCATGTCAAGGTGGATCTCCTTACCTCACATGGTGGAGATTTTCATTATGATTGGAACTTCTGGCAGCAAGAATCAGCCAGAGAAAGCAATTGGTAGCAAGAAGGTAAAACAATGCTGCCTTGATATTACTGTTTTGGAACACAGATCCTCCAAATGTGCACAGCAGTAGAGGCCATCATGAAGTACGAGTCTCTGGAGTCACTCATATGCAGGAGTTATTATCACATTAGTGCAATAAAAACACGCAACAGAAAACATCATTTACATCTTGTTAATTCAACTTTTTAAAATAAGCATTATCTCCCTCTGCCTCACAAGAACAACTATTCAAAACTAAACTGGGAGTGCTATGCACAGTACTTTCTTTACACCATCATCAAATGTTCTGCTCTGAATAAAATGAATGTGCCACCGACAACGATACACCGTTATGTGGTTTCCTTTGTGTATATAAAGCACGTTGCTCTGAATGATATTCGGTCTTGTGCTCTACCTCTTATGGCTGGAGTACCGTGGGGCAGAATTTTGAGACTAATCTCATTCATGGTCCACACAAAAGACCTCTCTGCTTCCCTGGATAACTTTTTTGTTGATTACTCCACCTTCCAAGAGGCAGGCTCCTGTAGCATCTCTCTCTGCAGATCTGAAAAGCAAGTCACTGGCCAGCTATCTGGAACATGGTAATCCAGAAATAATCCCACGCTTACACTTTATCCTTTCATAATGATCAGGAAGGTTTGGCTATTTAACCCTCTCCCTCCCAAAGTTTACTTCCTGATCCACCCCTGGAAGTGATCCAGACTCCAGACATCCTGGACCTCACTATAATTCATAACCTGTCTTAAGAGGACCATATCTCCGAACTGAAGGCCACACATCATTCCAGAACACACACCCAATTACCCTCCCTAAGTCTAGGATGGAGGCTTTCATTCCATGTTTGGTCACATCTGTGGAACTGACTCCTTGTGTATTTTGTCTCATGCTCTTCCCTCAATTTTTCAAGTCTACTTCCCATTTCCACCTTCTAGTTAGTTTCTCCTCTATGCCTACTTTATATTTTTGAATTAGTAAATTCTTGATCTTTACCTCCGCCACTAAAGGTGGATGGAGGTTATGTCTGTTTGTTTGGAGGTTATGTCACCCCTGTCTGTTTGTTTGTTTGTTTGTTTGTTTGTGAACAAAATATCTCAAAAAGTTGTGGACGGATTCGGACGAAATTTGGTAGAGATGTAGTGATTAGATTTTGGTGAAGATCCGGATTCGGATCCGGCTATTAGAAGTTTAAAGTGATTCTTCACCATTGGGAGATAGGGCCAAAAACGATATATAGCAGGATATCTCAAAACGTGGTCGACGGATTTGGATGAAACTTGGTGGACAGGTTGGGTGTCTGACAAGGACAAATATATTCGATTTTGGTGAAGATCTGAAAATGGATTCGGATATGAGAATTATTTAATTTTTGATGAAATTTTGATTCTTCACCATTGAGTGATATGGCCAACCAGGCGGAGGTATGTTCTCTACTGAATGTCATTCTAGTTACCCTGTGCTCGTGAA
This sequence comes from Myxine glutinosa, assembly GCF_964187855.1. NCBI lineage: Eukaryota > Metazoa > Chordata > Myxini > Myxiniformes > Myxinidae > Myxine > Myxine glutinosa. The sequence continues at coordinate 135,845,705 of NC_136263.1, forward strand.
GCGAAAAGCGGGGTTAAGCAATCGTGTGCGTACGTGTGCCGTGTGCCGTATGTGTGACGTTTGCTGGGCCGTGTCTGTATTAAAAAAATTCATTTTCTCGGCAACCGTTGGTCCGATTGACATTAAATTTTACCGTAGGAGCGCCTCTGCCTGTAGATTTTTTTTGCTGATAATTATGACGTCATAGGTCACGTTGTACGAACGCCATCTTGGAAAAACGTTACACCTCTATATCTCCCAAACCGCTTAATGGAAAAATTGAAACATGGCTGATTGTCAAGTCCCCCATGGGGAATAAAATATGTTAATGATTATGTCATAGGTGCCTCCATTATGACGTCATAATTCGACAAGTACAAAACTTCATCCGATCAATATGAAATTTATTGAGCGTCATCTAGAGATAAATTGGTGGAGAAAGAAATGATGACGTCATCAGTCACATGGTTTGGCGGCCATATTTGTTTTAACACAAAAGCCTTTAAAAACACTAAAAACACGTCCTGGCGAGGGTCGGCAATCTCTGATTGCTCTTTCTTGTTGTATATGCAATCATAAAAGGATTACAAAACACATGTTCCCTTCATTTTTTTAGCTTTTGAAAAATAATAATTTTGGTTTATGTTCTTCAAGACAATAATAATCAGTAGCTATATTTTGTCCATTTCATTGTTTCTGAGCTTTTGTCATGAAATATGAGTGCTGTGCTGTCTTGTTCATTTATATCTAATGCACTTTCACGTATGTTCGTTATAATTAAGAAACTCGTTTTAAACCATTGTTTTTGGCAACTTATAATTGATAATTTTAGAAAATAATTGAGATCTTATATCTCAAGAACACCACCTTCATGAGTAAATCAACTCGTGGCTGGCAGGTTACTGAATGCGAACAAGATAAGCTGTATCCGCGTCGACGGATTCGAACATCTGCAGAACCTGCAGCTCCTGTCCCTCTACGACAACAAGCTGCAAACTCTGGGCAAGGGCACCTTCAACCCTCTTCGCCACATGAAAACGCTGTGAGCACTATCTGATGAAAAATTATTTTTTGTCTTTATTGGCAGGCCATGTCCACACTCCCCTTTTGTATGACCAGAGCTCTTGTCTGCAATTGTTTAGAGTTGTAAACCCTCGCTTGGTAACAATAGATGGCTCATGACGTGGTGGTGCGTGATAAAAGAGAACTCTTATTTTCCAACACAATTTTCTGTGAAAACTATGGTAAATTGGGCACTATTTAAGTCCTGCACTAAGTTAAACGGTTGTTACTGCCTTTTCCTTTGGATGCATTTCAACCGCTATTGAAAACTCTCATGGTATCAGATCTGAAAACAAATCCATAAAATGCATAATTTTTCAGGCATGCCTGATTTTAACGAATACCCGATGCTCTACCCTCTAACAGGCACCTGGCCCAGAACCCTCTCATTTGCGACTGCCACCTGCGCTGGCTTGCTGAGTATCTGCACACAAACCCCATTGAGACGAGCGGCACTCGTTGCGCCAGCCCAAGACGTCTTGCAAACAAGCGCATTGGGCAGATCAAAAGCAGAAAGATGCGATGCTCCGGTATTTAGCTAACCAATATTTGTTTTATTTATTTATTTATATCTGCATACAAAGTCTCCTCTCAATATTATATTAGGCCAGCTGTCAATGTCATCACTTTTTGTAACTCCCGTATTGTTTTCTTCTTTCAGCTAAGGAGAAGTATACTCTCCCAGGTATGTTCCTCTGCAAGACAAAGCTCAAAATTTGCTGGTATGATCAAAGGGATCGGCTTGAAAAACAGACAATAATTTGTTTAAAGCAAATAAAGATGTGCAAGCTGAGGATAAAAACCTTTATGGCATCACACATACCTGCAATACTCACCTGCTCCCTCAATCCACTCTTTCTGCTTTTATCATCGCTGTTGCCTGCACTCATTCCTCAGGCCAGCCTCCTGGACTGATTCAACGCAAGCTCTGCGTGGCTTGCCCTTGTGCTTGATCTAACCATGCGATGGCGAGGTATAGGAACACCGTGGTTCTGTCAAGCACCGCGGCAGGCTGCGCCATGTTGTCACACACAAGCACACACTGAGACTCTTTGTTTGGGGTTTTTGCCGGACTTACTTAGCAGATCCTCAGCGCAAAAATGATGTTAGCTCATTATTTTGTCACATTATAAACCTGTAATGTAGGAAAGGTGGTTTAATGTATCAGAGTATTTTCATGGTTTTCTTATCTTTGGTTTGTGTGTGTTTTTGGCTGGTTGGGAAGCATTCGCTCGAATTGCTTCACCAGCTTCGTTTATCATCACCAACATCCCTAGCTTTTTTAAGTAGAAGGAGTTGTTTTTTTAAGTTTAAGTGGAAGTTGAAGGAAACGTGGTTTCCTTTTGTTATTGTCCTACTGCGGGCACCGTCATGTCTGTTCTGCATTGATCCCAACTTCCTCTGTAGGAACAGAGGGCCAACATGGCCATGCTGGTGGCTCATGCTTCATGGACATGTTGTGCCCTGAAAACTGTCGTTGTGAAGACACCATGGTTGACTGCTCAGGCCAACGGCTCACCAAGATCCGTGGCCAGTTTCCTCTGTACACTACAGACCTGTAAGTGTTTTGTCAATGCTTATGTCTTCCAGATTTGTGACGAAAGATCTATCTCGTAGTCTTCAACTTGGCTTATTTTATAAATGTAGATTAAACACTGTTTAAGCCATTTAAGCCATATCTCCTGGGCAGTGACAAAAGTGGAACTACTTAGATCTCATACAAGGCTGAAAAACACACACATTTGTTTGCTGACTCTGTATTTTTTTTAATACAAGGCACATGTGGAAGAACTAGGACACAGAACAGACCAGGACACAACGTAGCAAAGGGAACAGCAGGAAAAAAGGGAAATGCCAACAGCAGGACAGACAGAGAAAGTCGGTGAAGATGGACAACCAGGTCGTAACAATGAGTGAAGAAAGAACCACCTTTAGAGGCCATTTTCCCCCACAGAACAGGGGTTGGCCTTTTTCGGGCACCTTGGTCTCCTTTTTGAAGCAATGTTTTATGGCCGGATGCCCTTCCTGCCGCTAACCCCGTTAGTCACCTCTTGCGACACACAGGGAATTACCAGTGAGCTGGTACTCAATTTGCCGACCTCGGAAGGATGACAGGCTGAGTCAACCTCCCTGGCGTTAATTCAGCGATCGACCGGGATTCGTACCCAGGATCCCAAGCCGGCACCCTAACCGCTAAGCCAACACCAGGCTACAGGTTGTAACAATGAGTGGTAGGGGGGGAAACAAAGGATGAACAAGATGGATACATAAGGAAAGTTTTGAGAGGTTGGGTGTTCTATCCAGAGCCAGATTTAAGTTTAACAGCCCCTGTGACATTAGAGTAGTAAAGGTCCTCCCCCCCAACACCAACCTTGAAACGCTGTGGGAGAGACTGTGCAAGCTGAGTTTGCTGGGAAGGGGAGGAAGAGCTGAACTGAGTTACTGTGTATAGATCTATGAACATTTCACTCCAACACCTTTTAAAGCTGAAGAAGAATCAAAAGTAAAAATACTGAAGGTAAGAACAACAGGATCAGGGTTTTGAGTGGGATGTGAATGTTGTCTTGGGGGCGAGTTTAGTTTATTTTCTGCACCCAGGCCTAGTTGTTTAGCAACGCCGTCATAGATCCACTGGTGTTGTTGCTGCATCATCTTGCAATAATGTAAACCCGAAATTGGATAATTTAGGTATTTTACTAAGCAAGCCTTTTCACCTGCTTGCTTATATTTTTGTTTCTTCCACTTAGCTGCACCACTCTCCATCTTCTGGAACGGCGTCGCTGCTTCCGGAACGAATGAGTGATTATACAGGGAGAGATGCCTGGTTTTTCTGGGAGTGAGGAGGGAAATCAATTTTTTTAAATGTAAAAATAATAAAGAACTCATCATCATCATAAAATACGGGATTCAGCCTACTTTATAAAACAATTAGACATCATTCGTCAATATGACGTCATGATGCAATCCTCCAATAAAAGGTCATGTGACTCATATGTCACTCGTTTGTTCGGAATTAGTTTGTGTTTTAAATTAAACCTTGGGTTATTTGTTTTGGAACTTGAATTCCTGTCTCCTATCTTTGCTAACTTTTAGACAAAGGAATAAATAATAGAAATTTTTAAAAAAAAACTCCCACCTTTAGAGGCCATTTTCCCCCGTAGAACAGGGGTTGGCCTTTTTCGGGCACCGTGGTCCCCTTTTTGAAGCAATGTTTTATGGCCGGATGCCCTTCCTGCCGCCAACCCGCCAGCCTGCCAACCTTGCCTCTTGCGACACACAGGGAATTACCAGTGACCTGGTACTCAATTTGCCGACCTCGGAAGGATGACAGGCTGAGTCAACCTTCCTTGGCGTTAATTCAGCGATCGACCGGGATTCAAGCCCAGGATCCTAGGATCCCAAGCCGGCACCCTAATCGCTGAGCCAACACCAGGCCTGAATAAATAATAGTAGCTTTATAAATAAATTAATGTATCATGTTTTTTGTGGGCCCCCTGGAGCTTGGGCCCTGGACAAATGTCCCGTTGTTCTACCCCTAAATCCAGCCCTGGTTGTACCAGTTTTCCCAATTGAGTTTTAAGAAGCGGCTCATAATCCTGATTATTCCCACATCCCTGAAGATTAAATATATGTTGGAATTGTGCCATAGTGGTATATATCGCTAAGTCCATTGTCACCATTTTGCATATGATCTTTTTTCCCCACAGACGTTTCAACAACAACGAGCTGACGGTGTTGAAAGCTACAGGACTTTTTCGGAAGTTGAAGGAAGTCAAGCGCTTGTGAGTTTTGAGGAACTTCCTGTTGGTCCAAGTTGGTCCGAGGGAAGTTGTGTCTGAAATGGGTCGATCACTTAGCGCTCGCTACTCTAGTTTATTGTGCTGTGTTTCACTCTGAAAATACTGCAATAGGGGTACCTTACCTTTCATGACATCAGCATGTGTCACCATATCAGCTTCACATATCCATAATGTTATTACTCATTGTGAAAACGATTGTAATCTTTCGATTGCACACATTCACTGGAGGCTGAGTCAGGATTATAATTCAATGACTCCCAGCTTCATGCAAACTTAATGAAGTTCAGGTTTATCTCATGCGAGGTAATATGATCTCTCATTGCATGTCCCTTAAGTGCAGACTGAAGCAATTTGTACTTGCTTGGGATGAATCAGCATGACGTTCAGGTGTAAGAACAGCATCCTTTACAAATCGGTCTCGGTGTTTTCATTCATCCTCTCGGTGTTTTCATTCATCCTCTCGGTGTTGTCTTTCTGGCTGTTTCCTTAATTATCATCTGTACACAAACTTGTTTGTATACAGTACGAGGCCCATAACACCTGTGGGTCAGGAATGAATGAGCACCAACAGCACATTCGCCATTCGACGCAACCCTCTTACAGACATCACAATCACCATGGGCGTCGATGGGTGGGAACGGGGGGTGGGGGATTATCCCCCCCACTTTCTACTCCAATATAACATAAAATGTGTTTCTCTGTACAATCCACATGAGCCCAGATGCGGGATGTTCTCCAAATACATCTTCTTATTATGTATAAACCAATATTAACTTTCCCCAAATAAGTTATCTCTTAAATCGACACTCCGCTGGTGGGCATTATTTAATAACAGGTAGTGCTGGATTTCATTGGTCCACGTACGGAGTGCACGACGCATGCGCTAAAAATGAATCACGTGATTAGTGATTACGGAAAGTGTGATACGGGTATAGACATCCCCGCTGCAGTGCTGTGTAACTATGTTCCTTCACGTTTTCTTCCAAAGGAGCCTCTTTGCTCGCCCAAAGTGAAATTGTTAGGTAAGAGAATTTTACTTAGTTGTTACTTTGGAGAAAGTGCTAAGTGAGCCTAAATTGATTCGATTTTGGTGAAGATTCGTATATAAGATTCTTCACCATTGTGATTGAGTGATAGAGCCAAAAACGATATGTAGGATGATATTTCAAAAAGTTGTGGACGACTTGTGACAAAACTTGGTGGATGAGTTGGTTTGGCAACAAGAACAAGCCAATTGGATTTTGGGTCAGGTCCGGATCCAGATCCGACCTATCAGAGGGATACAAAACGTAAACTTTTCACCCTACCGAGGTATGCTCCCTAGTTTATAAATGTTGTAGTCCAAACTTTATAGACGTACTCACATTGTAATGGTACAGCACTGTACATACTTTATAGATGTACTCACATTGTAAAGGTACCAGCACTGTACATACTTTATAGATGTACTCACATTGTAAAGGTACCACTACCAGCACTGTAGGCTACATACTTTATGGACGTACTCACATTGTAAAGGTACCAGCACTGTACATACTTTATAGATGTACTCACATTGTAATGGTACAGCACTGTACATACTTTATGGACGTACTCACATTGTAATGGTACAGCACTGTAGGCTACATACTTTATGGACGTACTCACATTGTAATGGAACAGCACTGTACATACTTTATAGACGTACTCATATTGTTATAGTACAGCACTGTACATACTTTATAGACATACTCACATTGTAATGGTACAGCACTGTACATACTTTATAGACGTACTCACATTGTAATGGTACAGCACTGTACATACTTTATAGACGTACTCACATTGTAAAGGTACCAGCACTGTACATACTTTATAGATGTACTCACATTGTAATGGTACAGCACTGTACATACTTTATAGACGTACTCACATTGTAATGGTACAGCACTGTACATACTTTATAGATGTACTCACATTGTAATGGTACAGCACTGTACATACTTTATAGATGTACTCACATTGTAATGGTACAGCACTGTACATACTTTATAGACGTACTCACATTGTAATGGTACAGCACTGTACATACTTTATAGACGTACTCACATTGTAAAGGTACCAGCACTGTACATACTTTATAGATGTACTCACATTGTAAAGGTACCAGCACTGTAGGCTACATACTTTATGGACGTACTCACATTGTAATGGTACAGCACTGTACAAACTGTATAGACACTCACATTGTAAAGGTACCAGCACTGTACATACTTTTGGACGTACTCACATTGTAAAGGTACCAGCACTGTACATACTTTATAGATGTACTCACATTGTAAAGGTACCAGCACTGTAGGCTACATACTTTATGGTCGTACTCACATTGTAATGGAACAGCACTGTACATACTTTATAGACGTACTCATATTGTTATAGTACAGCACTGTACATACTTTATGGACGTACTCACATTGTAATGGTACAGCACTGTACATACTGTATAGACGTACTCATATTGTTATAGCACAGCACTGTACATACTTTATAGACATACTCACATTGTAATGGTACAGCACTGTACATACTTTATAGACGTACTCACATTGTAATGGTACAGCACTGTACATACTGTATAGACGTACTCATATTGTTATAGCACAGCACTGTACATACTTTATAGACATACTCACATTGTAATGGTACAGCACTGTACATACTTTATAGACGTACTCACATTGTAATGGTACAGCACTGTACATACTTTATCGACGAACTCACATTGTAATGGTACAGCACTGTACATACTTTATAGATGTACTCACATTGTAATGGTACAGCACTGTACATACTTTATAGACGTACTCACATTGTAATGGTACAGTACTGTACATACTTTATAGATGTACTCACATTGTAATGGTACAGCACTGTACATACTTTATAGACGTACTCACATTGTAAAGGTACCAGCACTGTACATACTTTATAGATGTACTCACATTGTAAAGGTACCAGCACTGTAGGCTACATACTTTATGGACGTACTCACATTGTAATGGTACAGCACTGTACATACTGTATAGACGTACTCACATTGTAAAGGTACCAGCACTGTACATACTTTATAGATGTACTCACATTGTAAAGGTACCAGCACTGTAGGCTACATACTTTATGGACGTACTCACATTGTAAAGGTACCAGCACTGTACATACTTTATAGATGTACTCACATTGTAATGGTACAGCACTGTACATACTTTATGGACGTACTCACATTGTAATGGTACAGCACTGTACATACTTTATAGACGTACTCACATTGTAAAGGTACCAGCACTGTAGGCTACATACTTTATGGACGTACTCACATCGTAATGGAACAGCACTGTACATACTTTATGGACGTACTCATATTGTTATCTTACAGCACTGTACATACTTTATGGACATACTCACATTGTAATGGTACAGCACTGTACATACTGTATAGACGTACTCATATTGTTATAGCACAGCACTGTACATACTTTATAGACATACTCACATTGTAATGGTACAGCACTGTACATACTTTATAGACGTACTCACATTGTAATGGTACAGCACTGTACATACTTTATAGACATACTCACATTGTAATGGTACAGCACTGTACATACTTTTAGACGTACTCACATTGTAAAGGTACCAGCACTGTAGGCTACATACTTTATAGACATACTCACATTGTAATGGTACAGCACTGTACATACTTTATAGACGTACTCACATTGTAATGGTACAGCACTGTACATACTTTATAGACATACTCACATTGTAATGGTACAGCACTGTACATACTTTATAGACGTACTCATATTGTTATAGTACAGCACTGTACATACTTTATGGACGTACTCACATTGTAATGGTACAGCACTGTACATACTGTAAAGACGTACTCATATTGTTATAGTACAGCACTGTACATACTTTATGGATATACTCACATTGTAATGGTACAGCACTGTACATACTTTATAGATGTACTCACATTGTAAAGGTACCAGCACTGTAGGCTACATACTTTATAGACGTACTCACATTGTAATGGTACAGCACTGTACATACTTTATGGACGTACTCACATTGTAATGGTACAGCACTGTACATACTGTATAGACGTACTCATATTGTTATAGTACAGCACTGTACATACTTTATAGACGTACTCGCATTGTAATGGTACAGCACTGTACATACTTTATAGATGTACTCACATTGTAATGGTGCAGCACTGTACATCGTTTATAGACGTACTCACATTGTAATGGTACAGCACTGTACATACTTTATAGACATGCTCGCATTGTAATGGTACAGCACTGTACATACTTTATAGACGATCTAACATTCTAATTTGTACATGCGGTCAAATGTGTTTTGTGGCCCCGCCCCCATTAGGCTGATTGACAGTCATTGTCCCGCCCACCCCTCTTGGCACTTCATTTCCCAATGTGTAAATATTCAGTTATGCCTACTTTTCGTGGAATCCTTTCAAGTTATGAAAATTCGAGGTGTCATGGACCTTCACTATGCATGCATACCATCCCAAACACATATCTAAGTTACATACCATTCCTGATTCTAGGTACTTATCTTATTGCAGTTTAAACATATCTACTGTTTCTCAGTTACATACCATTCCTGATTCTAGGTACTTACCTAATTGCAGTTTAAACATATCTACTGTTTCTCAGTTACATACCATTCCTGATTCTAGGTACTTATCTAATTGCAGTTTAAACATATCTACTGTTTCTGAGTTACATACCCTTCCTGGTTCTAGGTACTTATCTAATTGCAGTTTAAACATACCTACTGTTTCTGAGTTACATACCATTCCTGATTCTAGGTACTTATCTAATTGCAGTTTAAACATACCTACTGTTTCTCAGTTACATACCATTCCTGATTCTAGGTACTTACCTAATTGCAGTTTAAACATATCTACTGTTTCTGAGTTACATACCCTTCCTGGTTCTAGGTACTTACCTAATTGCAGTTTAAACATATCTACTGTTTCTCAGTTACATACCCTTCCTGGTTCTAGGTACTTACCTAATTGCAGTTTAAACATATCTACTGTTTCTCAGTTACATACCATTCCTGATTCTAGGTACTTACCTAATTGCAGTTTAAACATATCTACTGTTTCTCAGTTACATACCATTCCTGATTCTAGGTACTTACCTAATTGCAGTTTAAACATATCTACTGTTTCTGAGTTACATACCCTTCCTGATTCTAGGTACTTACCTAATTGCAGTTTAAACATATCTACTGTTTCTCAGTTACATACCATTCCTGATTCTAGGTACTTACCTAATTGCAGTTTAAACATATCTACTGTTTCTCAGTTACATACCATTCCTGATTCTAGGTACTTACCTAATTGCAGTTTAAACATACCTACTGTTTCTCAGTTACATACCATTCCTGATTCTAGGTACTTACCTAATTGCAGTTTAAACATATCTACTGTTTCTGAGTTACATACCCTTCCTGATTCTAGGTACTTACCTAATTGCAGTTTAAACATACCTACTGTTTCTCAGTTACATACCATTCCTGATTCTAGGTACTTACCTAATTGCAGTTTAAACATACCTACTGTTTCTCAGTTACATACCATTCCTGATTCTAGGTACTTACCTAATTGCAGTTTAAACATATCTACTGTTTCTGAGTTACATACCCTTCCTGATTCTAGGTACTTACCTAATTGCAGTTTAAACATATCTACTGTTTCTCAGTTACATACCATTCCTGATTCTAGGTACTTACCTAATTGCAGTTTAAACATATCTACTGTTTCTCAGTTACATACCATTCCTGGTTCTAGGTACTTACCTAATTGCAGTTTAAACATACCTACTGTTTCTCAGTTACATACCATTCCTGGTTCTAGGTACTTACCTAATTGCAGTTTAAACATACCTACTGTTTCTCAGTTACATACCATTCCTGGTTCTAGGTACTTACCTAATTGCAGTTTAAACATATCTACTGTTTCTCAGTTACATACCCTTCCTGGTTCTAGGTACTTACCTAATTGCAGTTTAAACATATCTACTGTTTCTCAGTTACATACCATTCCTGATTCTAGGTACTTACCTAATTGCAGTTTAAACATATCTACTCTTTCTCAGTTACATACCATTCCTGATTCTAGGTACTTACCTAATTGCAGTTTAAACATATCTACTGTTTCTGAGTTACATACCCTTCCTGATTCTAGGTACTTACCTAATTGCAGTTTAAACATATCTACTGTTTCTGAGTTACATACCCTTCCTGATTCTAGGTACTTACCTAATTGCAGTTTAAACATATCTACTGTTTCTGAGTTACATACCATTCCTGGTTCTAGGTACTTATCTAATTGCAGTTTAAACATACCTACTGTTTCTCAGTTACATACCATTCCTGGTTCTAGGTACTTACCTAATTGCAGTTTAAACATATCTACTGTTTCTGAGTTACATACCCTTCCTGATTCTAGGTACTTACCTAATTGCAGTTTAAACATATCTACTGTTTCTCAGTTACATACCATTCCTGATTCTAGGTACTTACCTAATTGCAGTTTAAACATATCTACTGTTTCTGAGTTACATACCCTTCCTGATTCTAGGTACTTACCTAATTGCAGTTTAAACATATCTACTGTTTCTCAGTTACATACCCTTCCTGATTCTAGGTACTTACCTAATTGCAGTTTAAACATATCTACTGTTTCTGAGTTACATACCATTCCTGGTTCTAGGTACTTACCTAATTGCAGTTTAAACATATCTACTGTTTCTGAGTTACATACCCTTCCTGGTTCTAGGTACTTACCTAATTGCAGTTTAAACATATCTACTGTTTCTGAGTTACATACCATTCCTGGTTCTAGGTACTTATCTAATTGCAGTTTAAACATATCTACTGTTTCTCAGTTACATACCATTCCTGATTCTAGGTACTTACCTAATTGCAGTTTAAACATATCTACTGTTTCTGAGTTACATACCCTTCCTGATTCTAGGTACTTACCTAATTGCAGTTTAAACATACCTACTGTTTCTCAGTTACATACCATTCCTGATTCTAGGTACTTACCTAATTGCAGTTTAAACATATCTACTGTTTCTGAGTTACATACCCTTCCTGATTCTAGGTACTTACCTAATTGCAGTTTAAACATATCTACTGTTTCTCAGTTACATACCATTCCTGGTTCTAGGTACTTATCTAATTGCAGTTTAAACATATCTACTGTTTCTCAGTTACATACCCTTCCTGGTTCTAGGTACTTACCTAATTGCAGTTTAAACATATCTACTGTTTCTCAGTTACATACCATTCCTGGTTCTCGGTACTTACCTAATTGCAGTTTAAACATATCTACTCTTTCTCAGTTACATACCATTCCTGATTCTAGGTACTTACCTAATTGCAGTTTAAACATATCTACTGTTTCTCAGTTACATACCATTCCTGGTTCTAGGTACTTATCTAATTGCAGTTTAAACATATCTACTGTTTCTCAGTTACATACCATTCCTGGTTCTAGGTACTTATCTAATTGCAGTTTAAACATATCTACTGTTTCTCAGTTACATACCATTCCTGGTTCTAGGTACTTACCTAATTGCAGTTTAAACATATCTACTGTTTCTCAGTTACATACCATTCCTGGTTCTAGGTACTTATCTAATTGCAGTTTAAACATATCTACTGTTTCTCAGTTACATACCATTCCTGGTTCTAGGTACTTATCTAATTGCAGTTTAAACATATCTACTGTTTCTCAGTTACATACCATTCCTGGTTCTAGGTACTTATCTAATTGCAGTTTAAACATATCTACTGTTTCTCAGTTACATACCATTCCTGGTTCTAGGTACTTATCTAATTGCAGTTTAAACATATCTACTGTTTCTCAGTTACATACCATTCCTGGTTCTAGGTACTTATCTAATTGCAGTTTAAACATATCTACTGTTTCTCAGTTACATACCATTCCTGGTTCTAGGTACTTATCTAATTGCAGTTTAAACATATCTACTGTTTCTCAGTTACATACCATTCCTGGTTCTAGGTACTTACCTAATTGCAGTTTAAACATATCTACTGTTTCTGCTACCACCATTGTCACACAACAAGCCTTCTACCTGTTATTTTGTGTACATCAAAATTTCGCATAAAAAAGAAATCACAATGTGTTGTTTCATAACTCATTCATAAGTTCATTCACAGATGTCAGTGTGAGCATAGAGTTTATTCACAAGTGAGGAAATGAGCTCGAATCATGTAGATGTTCAACCGTTTCTTTTTGCCCAGGATGTTAAGCAATAACAAGATCTCGGACATCGAAGTGGGTGCGTTTGAGGGTGCTTCTGGTGTCACAGAGCTCCAACTGAGTGGAAACCACCTTGAGTCTGTGCAAGCCGGGATGTTCCAGGGCTTACATCAGTTAAAAACGCTGTAGGTATTTTTGCCCAACCTTTTAATACTGCATGCTATACCTGAATGTGCAGAAACACACAGACACACACACTTTATCTTCTGAATGTTTGGAAAATCACAGAGCAGCAATGGCCTGGGAATTCAGCCCACCGATGTGCAGATTCCCATGGCCGGGGTATGCAGTTGTGAATCAGATTGTGGCCTGGCAGACTAACTTGAGGACACAATGAGAAGCAGGCTGAGTAGCATATGTTCTGTATATTTGATCAACCATGCTGTTTGTGCACCCCCTCTCCTACCCCATCACAAAGGATGTTACGCAGCAACAAACTCACGTGCATCAACAATGGCTCATTCGTGGGACTCACTTCTGTACGGCTCCTCTCCCTTTACGACAACCAGATCACCACCATTTCTCCAGATGCCTTCAGCTCAATGCACTCTCTTTCCACTCTGTAAGGAACTCACCTGTGAATTATAAAAATCCCCATAGTAATTTTTAAAGAATATTTTTGTGTGGATACTTTAGCTAAATGGTGTGTTTCGTATGTTTAAAAAAAACTAAATTAAAATGCACCAAACATTGAATATATAAAGGGTAGTGGGCTTTATCGACGACCAATCCACCATCTTGTCGCAGCGGATGGTAAACACCTAGTAAATGTGGGGAAGAGATATTGGAGGAGGTTCAGTGGAAATTGGTGTCTGGGTGAAGGTTATGTATTGTATGATTGTACAATGTATTGTATGAACCAAAAGCATAATGCACAGGATGTAGGAAGGATCAACGACCATGTTGCAATCACCTTGCCCCAAAAGGATGCATCACAAAGAAGAAAAGCAGAACAACTCACCATGTGTATAATTGCTGAGCATCCAAAGATTGAGGCGAAAAAAGTCACGGTTCACGTAATTAGCAGATATTCGCTCTCAATCTTCACTTGTTCTGGCGCTATGCAAGAGTAGATGCAACAAGAATGCAAATCCTTATTGAGGACACCGCCACCAAATGCACCTTAAAAATGGAACGTGTATATTTTACATTGAAATAACGAAAAAAAAAATCATAAAAGTTGGTGCAAAGGTAAAAGGTAAATAAAAAAAATTAATATTTCAAGGTGGTATGTAGGTAGCGATGGTCGAGTATATATAAATAAATAAATAATTCAAAGTTTGCGTTGCCACTGAAGATGGCAAAGGGTATATAAATAATACATCCCGAAAGCATATACTGTACAACCCACGCAATTCTCTCCCATAATTTTTTTTTAACTGCCGAAATTCCAAATTGGCTCTGATCCCAAAACCATTTGACCTGCCTCATGCCAAGATATTATTGCATACATATGCCAAATATGAAATAAATGCATCCAGTCATTTTTGAACAGAGGCTCTGAATGGACAGACAGACTGGCAGGACCAAAATACGTAGTGTGTTCAAAAAGTATCCGACCTTTATTTTTCGTGCGTAAAAAAAAAGAAGCCAGGGAGGCGTTGATTGGTGCATGTATGTAGGCGATCCTAATGCGCACGCGTGAATTTTTTCCCACCTGCAGAAGCTGTCATTCGACGGCAGACCGCCGATGAGTGAGGACATGTAAGTGAGCGCCGTCGGATTTTAGTTTTTGACAAAATGACGGAAAAACTTGAACAACGCTACTGCATCAAATTTTGTGTTTCATCAAACTTGCATCAAAACTGCAACTTGGTTTCTGGGTCGTACCCATAAACCCAGGACTCATCGCCAGTGATCACTGTGTTGAGGAAGCTGGGATCGCTGTTCACAGTCTCCAGCATGTCCTGTGCGATCTCCAAACGGAGTTGCTTCTGCTCAATCGTTAGCAGCTTTGGTACGAACTTCGCTGAGATTCTCCTGAAGCCCAAATCCTCCTTCATAATGGAATGAATGGTGTTGAATCTTGCGGTTCGTTTCCACTTGGGAATCGCCAAGCTTTACACAAAATTTGATGCAGTAGCGTTGCTCAAGTTTTTCCGTCATTTTGTCAAAAACGAAAATCCGACGGCGCTCACTTACATGTCCTCACTCATCGGCGGTCTGCCGTCGAATGACATGTCCTCACTTATCGGCGGTCTGCCGTCGAATGACAGCTTCTGCAGGTGGGAAAAAATTCACGCGTGCGCATTAGGATCGCCTACATACGTGCACCAATCAACGCCTCCCTAGCTTCTTTTTTTTTTACGCACGAAAAATAAAGGTCGGATACTTTTTGAACACAGTAGTATAAGCCCCCAGCCCGACCGACACTCAGTTCTGGGCTAAAGGGATTGATACGTCAAGTGCAAAAGAAAGGTAGAGTGCATGAACTTATGAGACAGCAGAAACACAATTGCTTTTAGAGACACCATTGAATGAGAGGGCATTGACATGTGCTTTGACTTTGTTTTCTTTAGACCTTCTCCTGCCTTAAAATTATATATAATATATATATATATGTACATATTGTTGCGGATCTCAAACGTCGGCCTCCCCCTTATCTAGGGGGGATTAACCCCCTTGTCTTTTTACTAGCCGAAGCGATCCGGGGCTATCACGTTCCTTCCGGTCGGTGTTAAATATGGTTGTAAGCCGAATTAGTCTTATTACCTAAGTACTAACACCGGCCGTGAAGCAAGGAAATAACCCCACCCGAACCACGATTTCAGTGGACACGCCAAGCGATTAGCGAGCCGCGATTCGGGCCGTTAACGGGAACTAACCTGATTGGAGCGGTTGTGATCGTGCCACGCTTACCCAATGGAGAAATCACTAAGACGGTCGAATTAAGAGGAAAACAGGAAGAACAGGTAATTTATTATACACTTTGTACAAAGAAGAGGAAGAAGAAGGAGAAGAAAGGTACAATGAAGAGGAAGAAGCAGATACACAGGGCAGCCTTATACAGTCTTATACTACTCCCCCGGACACAGGCCCGGTCACACTCAGTCACACTCTCAGACTCACTCAGACGGGGTTTGTAGGTGGTCGGTTGAGGGTCCACCGATGGCGTCCACAGCTCGCTCCGGTCCCCGACTCGTACCACGAAGCCGATGGTGATGGTAGACGGCAGGCAAGATCGCCGCGTGTCGGTGGCGCGGTTCGGACAATTATACTGGGGGGGATCGGTAAGCTGGCGATTATACTGGCGTACGTAATAGTTGTACTGGCGCCTTATACGCGCTCCCGGTATAGCTCGGTACAATGCGCCACTCCCACAAGTCCTCTGCAAGGCGCCGCTCCGGCAATGCTTTCCCAATGATGTCACCAAAGCCAAGCCAAGTCCCAGTTCTTTGCCACTACCGTATGCACGCAGGTCCTTCTCATATATCGAGTGCCGTTCAGTCCTTTTGGTAAAACGCAATCGTGCAAGTCCTCTAGACCTCTCCCTTCTCATAACTGAGGTGGGGGCCTCGCGCAAAGGGTTTTATTGCCACGCCCAGTGAACCCTCTGGAATCTCTAGCCACATCCTGTCAGGCTATGTCGCCTCAGCCCTGATTGGTTGTTGAGGTCTTACCGGCTCTGCCTTTGATGGCTGCCTGACGTGGCCACACCCCCACCCTTGTGCTCCGTCCCCTTTTCGGGCCTTACCTCGTGGCATTTGGGCTGGTTTGAGCGAGCAACTGGCAACTAACGCTGCCGGCCCAACGAGTAACAACCTGCGAGCATCCTAATGCGAGGGGCAATGGGGTGCAGACTGGATGGGTGCAATGGGGAATGGGGTGCAGACTGGATAGTGAGCAATGGAGTCGATTGGAGGGAGGGCTGCAGAATGAACGGGGCCTACTCTTATTTGTTTTACACAACGCAGATGATAACTATTGGAAATGGCCTTATCTCACATATGCTAAGAAATAACTAACGTTCCAAGGTGACCTACGTGTTGCTCATGGACTAACTATGGGGTGCAACCTTTAACCTTTATTACTCCAATATGTACACTTTCAGAACCGCAACAATATATATATATATATATATATATATATATATATATATATATATATATATATATATATATATATATATATATATATATATATATATATGTATGTATATATATATATATATATATATACATATATATATATACATATATATATATATATATATATATATATATATATATATATATATATATATATATATATATATATATATATATATTGTAACGGCTTTGGGAAACCGTGCACTGTGTGTGTAATTCATTGTAAAAATACCCCCATTGTAAATAATGTAATGATTCTTGTGAATACCTCCGTTTCATTTAAAGGTCAAAGGTCGGCCCCTTAGCTAGTCCATGTACAAGCACGTAGCCAATCATAGAACCTCTTTATAGTTATTTCTTTATTATGTGTATTAGTTTAAGGCTCTGTTTTCCACTAGTTGACATTGCATTGCACCAAATGAAATAAGATAGGTCCCTTTCAGTTCCCCAATCATCTCTTCGGAGTGCCAGTAACAGTTGGGCTGTTTAAGTTGGCGTTCGTCGCCGTTGCATTGGGCTGTTTTTGGCGGCGTTCACCACCGTTGCATTGGGCTCTTTTCCTCGCCCCAAACTCCATTACACACGCGGTCAAGCCAACGAACAAGGGCGTTGCACGCCCATCGTCATCAGAAGGTGGAGCCAGGAAAGCCCAGAACGACCAACCACAAATCAGTGGGTATGGCTTGGTAGGGCGTGTCATATAACCCGCGGCGCGACGCCCCCACCTCAGACGATTGAGGGAGAGAGATTCGTAAGGGGCCAGACGAGAGAGGGAGGACGAATTGCAAGTTCTGTTGAGGTCGAGTGGAGCGAGCAGGGGCGAGCGGCAGAAAGAGGGCCACGGGGATTGCCCGGCCGAGAATTGCGTTTGCAACATACCAACTTTCCCCTGCTATATAATTGTCCGGTCGCGTCCAACGACACGCGAAGCTGTTTGCCGGGTTTTCGCCTCGACCCCAAAAGCGTGGATCGGAGCGCGCGCTGGGAGCCGGACCTCGACGCCTACCATCTGCCTGGCCCTTTCTCTGCCTTCCCATGCCATCGATCCCTGGCATCCATCTACTCCCATTCGTGTGAGTGAGTTCGTTCTGTCTGTATTGTCCTGGGGATAAGTAAGCTTGTTTAAGTTAACCACTGCACTGTGTATCTGCTTTTCCATTGTCCCTGTAAATTACCTTCATTCCCTTCTTTGATTAGTTTGTATAGCTATAATAAATAGTTGTTCTTCCTACCTTCGTCTTCTTCATTCTCATTCGGTCGTCTTTGTGATTTCCCCCATTGAGTACCTGTGGCGCGATTTTGGCCAACCGCATATGAATCGGGTTTAGTCCTTGTTAAATGGCTCGAACCGCGGGCTGCTAAAAACCGCTCGGCAAATAACATCTTGTCCGGGGTTCGAGCGGAGTTACCCCCCTGCCTTGTGGAGCGGGGTAGCTTCAGGATCGGAGACCGCCAGTGAAAATAGAAGGGGGATTAACCCCCCCTTGCTAAGGGGGAGCGCCATACTCCGTTTCCGTAACAATATATATATATATATATATACATACACATGTGTATATATATTGTTTACTTGTTTACATGGTTTATCCCTCCATTCAGAAAAAGGTGAGTAGATCTATAAAGTCCGTACTATTAGAATGTGAGTATGCCTGGATGGGTCCTGTATTGCTTCGTGCTGTTATAAATGTGATGCCGTAGGGGGTCTGTTGCGCTTCTGGCAGGGTGGGGGAGGGAGCAGGTGTAGTCCGAGTTTTAATTATTTTTGATACAATGACCAGTCTGCACAATGTATATGTTCATAATATTGCACCTCTACTGTATATTTGCACCAAATTGTGCCCTTGTGCTGAGGCTGTCTTTGATAAAGAGAGTGAACTCCTACAATATACATTAGTTTTGAGTGCTTATCACAAACGGAAATCAAAATTATTGTTGCAATTCTGATGGGAAATACACTGATCAATAATAGTGATATAAACATGCATGGATTTTTTTTTTTTTTTTGTATACAAGATCGAGGCTCCTGTAAGAGCTAACATTAATGACAAAACAAACAAACGGACACATAAGACAAAATAAAGGGAGCGGAAGACAAGATGGGGAAAGAGGGAAGCACGCAAGTACAACATTTGAGAGCAGGGACATCGGGAGATCTGTGGGAGGGAGAGGACTTGGGGGGAGGAGGCGTGGGAAGGGGTGTGAGTGTGGAAGAGGGAAAAAAAACACTTGGACACAGATAGGACTTCTAGGAAAGAAGTCGGTAGTGGATCGGTAGTCGGTAGTGGATTTTCAGAAAAGTGGATCTGGGGTGAATTAATGGGGATAGAAAAGATCAAGGTTTTGGATGAGGGAAGTGGTGAACAGATAAAAGATGGTGGTGAACAGATGTTTTAAAGACCTGGAGGGAGGAGTGGGATTGAAGAGAGTGAGGGAGTTTGTTCCAGAGGTGGGAGAAAAGAGGAATGAAAGAGTGAAGGTGAGCAGAAAGTCTTGATTTTGGCAGTTTAACCATAAGAGGGTTGCTGGCAGATCTTGTGCGACCTGTAGGAATATTTGGGGGACCTAGCCCAGAGAGAGCGGGTTGAGCAAGGCCAGAGAGGAGTCGGTAGAAGACAGAAAGACCACCAACCTACCTGCGGTGAGTGAGTGAAAGGCCCTCGGAGATAGCTTCATCGCGGGAGATTCCAATGATTCTGAAAGCTTTGGTTTCAACAGCGTGAAGCCGAGCTAGGTGTGAGGCAGGAGCACCGGCCCAGAGGGGAGAACAGTATTCCATTGAGCTGCGGATGAAAGCCTTGTATGTGGTGAGGAGCTCAGGTGTGCCAAGGAAAGACTTCGCACGACGGAAGATGCCGAGTCGGCGACTGGCATTGGAGGCCAGCTTGGAAATGTGGTTTTCCCAGGAAAGATCATGTCAGATTGTGAGACCCAAGAGCTTGAGCGACAGAACTTCTTGGAGAGAATTGTTGAGAAAGTAGATGGGAGGGTTGTCCAGTCGGTCTTTTCGGAGGGGCATAGTAAGAGTGTGAGATTTGTCAGGATTGAAAGACATGTTCCTCTTGTTTGACCAGTCTGTGATTTTCTCCAGGTCTGCAGAGAGTGAGGAGGCTGCGGAATGCCGATCCGAGGGATGAGGTATGGAGTGGCAGAGAGTGGCCCTCGGACATTTTTTGTCAGCAAACAGATAGAGAGGATTTTCCAGAGAGTCGGAGAGATCATTGATGAAGACCAGAAAAAGCACAGGGCCCAGAACACTGCCATGGGGAACTCCAGCCTGAACAGGAAGGGGGAGGTGAGAGAAATACATTCAGGGCCACACATTGACTACGACCAGAGAGGAAGTCCGCAAGACATGCGTGCAGTTTTTCATGGATATCATAGGAGGAGAGTTTGTTGAGCAGAGCGGGGTGCCAGACCGTATCGAAGGCATGTGATATGTCAAGGAAGACAGCTCTGATTTCCTGTATGACATTGAAGACCTCCATCCATGGTTGAGACGGCAGAAGCAGCATGTCCAGAGTAGAATGACCTGGTCTGAATCCAAATTGATTATCAGAGATCAAGCCATTGGAGAAGAGGAAGGATTTGATATCCGAAGCAATGATGGATTCCATGACTTTTCTGATAATTGGGAGCAGGCTGATTGGTCTGTAGTTGCAAGGATCTGTTTTTGCACATTTTTTGTGTAAAGCGGTAATGTTGGCTGATTTTCAAACTGATGGAAGATTACCTTGAGCAAAAGAGAGGGTGAGGAGAACAGAGAGAGGTTGTGAAAGAGCGGCAGAGCAGGATTTTAGGACCCGTGGGCTGATGCCGTCTGGTCCAGTTGCAGAATCAGAGTCGAGGATTGACAGAAACTTCTCCACCTTGTCAGGAGAGAAGGACACAGAGTCCAGGAGCAGCTGGGTACGACTGGGTACGGTGGGTACAGAGAGAGACGGGTTTGGGACACAAGATTTTGAGACAAACACAGAGTTGAGGCATTCAGCTTTTTCACGTGCGGAGTCAGCTGTGTAGCCGTTTGAGGTAAGGGAGGGGATGGAGGGGGAACAAACACCAGAAACAGATTTGACAAGACGCCACCAGGATTTGGAAGAGGGAAGAGGGATGTTGAATATGTCTATTTCATATACCTGTATATAATTTGTGAGCACATGCATACATGCACAAGTGCAACGTTGAACTTTTACCATCCTTTTTTTGGTCAATGCAGGAACTTGCTCGCAAACCCTTTTAATTGCAACTGCCACCTAGCCTGGCTTGGAACTTGGCTGCGCCGGCGGAGAATTGTGACAGGAAACCCTCGCTGTCAGAAGCCATATTTCCTTAAGGAGATCCCTTTGCTTGATGTGGCTGCTCAGGACTTCTCTTGTGAAGGTAACGCTAACATTCGGGAAGTGTGAAATTAATGTATAAGAGTAGCAAAGAGTTGTGATATGTGTGATATTAAAGGGATAAAGGCTTGCAGTGTGAAAAAAAGATAAGTGGCAAGTGGGAGAGGTCTATTATTGGTGAAAGTGTGAATATGACAAAGGGAGATCTGGAATTTAACCTGTCAATAGGAAATATTTAACAAGCAGACTAATTTGATTCACTGCCAATGCTAACTGCCATTTCATTGGCACACACTGGTGGAATTTTACAGAACATGCCAGGAGCTGATCCTGGCCAGTTTATCGGTTTTCCTACTAGTGATGCATGCAGGATGGATGAGACATGAATGGATATTACCTCAATGTCATGTGAACGCACTTGATTTGTCAGGGCAATTGTTTATTGCAATATTTTTAATGGTATTTGTACCAACCATAAGGATATACAATTCAATTTCGATTCTTAAGACTGCTGAGACCCCCTAGACTTTTGAAGACTTTTTAAGTTCCCCAAGACCCTTAAGACCACCAAGACCCTTAAAGACTCCATAGACACTTGAAGGCCCAAAAGACCCAAAATACCCAAAACACCCAGAACACCCAAAAGCCCATGAAGACCCAAAAGACCCAGAAGATCCAAAAGACCTAAAAGATCCAAAAAGGACCCAAAGACCCAAAAGACCCTGATAACCCAGAAGACCCAAAATACCAAAACTACCTAATAAAAGACCCAAAATACGCTTAAAGATCCTGAAGAGCCAAAAGGACACTTAAAGACTCCAAAGGCCATTAAAGACCACAAAGACCAAAATATCCATAAAACCCTTTAGACCCATTAGACCAGCTTGGACTCTTGACCATGTAGAGCTTTAGACCA
This sequence comes from Myxine glutinosa, assembly GCF_964187855.1. Classification (NCBI taxonomy): domain Eukaryota; kingdom Metazoa; phylum Chordata; class Myxini; order Myxiniformes; family Myxinidae; genus Myxine; species Myxine glutinosa. The sequence continues at coordinate 135,868,258 of NC_136263.1, forward strand.
CTTGGACCAATTTAGATTACAAATAAATTAAAAATAAATAATATCACCAATATTATAAACAAAAAGACGTCGTGCAGAGCATGATACTTGCAAAAATCCACCCCTCCCCCACAAAAAGGTTGCCATGGATACATCAAATTGTCTGTTTCATTAAGAATAAAATTGTCGATCCTCATCAAAGCTCGGGTCAGTGGGATTAAAATTGATGATTTTTTTGATGAAAATTGATGATATTAGAAATTTGACTTTGAGTTGAACTTTGACCTTTTGACCTCAAAATAGGTGGTTTCCCAATTAAATGGTGCATTATGTAATTACTGTTCACTTTTCATGTTAACAGGATGAAAAGTGATGATTTTTCAAGTGAAAATTGATGATTTTTGAAGTTTGACCTTGAGTTGCCTTTGACCTTTTGACCTTAAAATAGTTTTTTAATTCACCGAGGCACTATGCATTTGCTGTTTAATTTTAATGTCAATCAGATAAAATTGATGATCTTCTGATGAAAATTGATTTTGGAAGTTTGACCTTGAGTTGACCTTTGACTTAAAAATAGTTGGTTTCCCAATTTAGGGACTCGATATGCAAAAGCTTTTCAATTTTCAAGTCAATCGGATGAAAAATGACAATCTTACTATAATTCACCAAATGTCCGTCCGTCTGTCCGTTCGAAGGTGCCGCAAAAACGGCTCAACCGATCGCACCAATATTTTGGGTGGGTATTCCTGGGACCCCCTGGAGTAAAATAGGCTATATTGTTTTTCCAATTTTTCCAAGTTTTCCAATTTTCCAATTTTCCAGTTTTTCCAAACACGATGGAATAATATTTACCAATATGAACAGTGATGTGGCTTTTATTGAAATTCTACAAATACTGTTTAAATTGTGATGAGAATTACGAGCCTGCAGCGAATCCGGAAGTGGACAGATGACGGCAATGCGCGGGTTTGATAATATCCCAATACAACCGTCAATCATTCGTAATGTTAAATCGTTAAACATTAATCGTGTTAATCGTTTTGTTAGAGTATCAATGGATGATTGGAATTGAGTGAATACAAGTACGATTTTGAATTCGTAATTGTGTTCACCCAACCGTACGGAACTTCACATCAGGATTTAAATATTTGTTTATGTCACGAATGTTGTTAAAAGTTTATTTTTTATATTAATGTTATTTCATTTGTGATTGGAGTTATGCTGTTTGGAATGAAAAAAGAGATATCGAGTTCAAGTGAATGACAGAATGCCGTGATGGTTTCTACTTTCTAAACGTGAATTTGTGGATCGCCATATGCAGATTCGCAATTGACTGGGTATGGAACAAACGTACCCGTTTGTTTGCGAACAGGGACGTTTTTCATGGAAGTCCTTCACGAACTTGCTGTCCATGTCTGATGTGCGACTGAAGGTGCTACAGGAATGTGGAATTTATTGGTTTCATGCTTTAGCATTCGCCGTTTCTGCATTGTCTGTTTGCTTCTGACCTCCCACCCGTGCATAGCACGGGTACCTCACTAGTATAGTAAATATAACCATAACACTTTAATCCCAATGTCATGAATAGAAAGTTCATGGATTGAAGTGGTGTATGGTTCATGATCAATGATGAGCAGTGGTCGGCACTAATATTAATAACGTGGAAGTAAGGAATTCACCTCGGTTTTTTTATACTAATATCATTTTCGAAATAATGATAACGTAACGTTAATATTATATTAAATCTAACCGTAACACTAATCCCTTTGTCGTGACTGCAAACTTGCTGGAAGTTAAAATATATCATCTTCTACATATTAAAATAGCGGCAGTTTTGTGTCCGTTACTGTATTCCGTCTATGATGTCATTACGACGGCTGACTCCACCGACCGACATTTTATTGTACGAGTACACCCGCTCACTACGGGAGCTGCAGGAAGGGTCATTCATCTTTGGGGTATATAGATTACAGTTGATCTATGGTCGGGTCTCATCTCGTCCCTTCCGGTCGGGTCCGGACCAGTTCTGTCAGGGCTAACCCCCGCTCTAGCAGGGAACATGGCCTTAAAATGCATGTTGTGTGTGTTGTGTATGGTCGGGTCTCAAGAACATTGGGTGTGTTCATTTACCAAGTCTCTTGTGGAGAGATCGCCAAGTGGTTTAAGCATTTGAGCAAACACTCCATTCAAAACCGTGAAAGAATGGCTGGCTTGGCAAGCGCTGGCTAGCTGCTTGGTAAATGAACACACCCCCAACTCTTGTGTGGTATAATCTAGATTACAGTAGATCTTCCCTCAGTTCTGTAAGTAAAACTTACCTCATGTATGTCTGGATTCCTCCAAATTTCTTTGTTTAATGTTATAAACACCATTAGTGACTGTTTAAAAAGCTAATCATGTGTGTTTGTGGTTTATAATATTTTACAAGCCTGGCTACGCCACTGTTAGACTTTTGGTCTTCTTTCTTTTGCCAAATGATAACGCACAAGACCAACCAATATACAGTGCATTCAGAAAGTATTCAGACCCCTTCACTTTTTCACATTTTGTTATGTTGCAGCCTTATGCTGAAATCGTTTAAATTCATTTTTTCCCTCATCAATCTACACTCAATATACCATAATGACAAAAAGAAAACAGGATTTTAGAAAGTTTTGCAAATTTATTAAAAAGAAAAAACTGAAATATCACATTGACATAAGTATTCAGACCCTTAACTCAGTACTTAGTTGAAGCACCTTTGGCAGCGATTACAGCCTCGATTCTTCTTGGTATGACACGAAAAGCTTTGCACACCTGGATTTGGGGATTTTCTGCCATTCTTCTCTGCAGAACCTCTCAAGCTCTGTCAGGTTGGATGGGGACCGTCGGTGGACAGCCATTTTCAGGTCTCTCCAGAGATCTTCGATTGGGTTCAAGTCAGGGCTCTGGCTGGGCCACTCAAGGACCTTCACAGAGTTGTCCCAAAGCCACTCCTGCATTGTCTTGGCTGTGTGCTTTGGGTCATTGTCCTGTTGGAAGGTGAACCTTCGGCCCAGTCTGAGGTCCTGAGCACCCTGTTTCAGGTTTTCATTAAGGATATCTCAGTACTTTGCTCCGTTCATTGTTCCCTCAACCCTGACCAGTTCCCCAGTCCCTGCTGCTGAAAAACACCCCCTCAGCATGATGCTGCCATCACCATGCTTCACCGTTGGGATGGTATTGGGCAGGTGATGAGCAGTGCCTGGTTTCCTCCAGACATGATGCTTAGAATTGAGGCCAAACAGTTACATCTTGGTTTCATCAGACCACAGAATCTTGTTTCTCACAGTCTGAGAGTCCTTTAGGTGCTTTTTTGCAAACTCCAAGCGGGCTTTCATGTGTCTTTCACTGAGGCAAGGCTTCTGTCTGGCCACTCTGCTGTAAAGCCCAGATCGATGGAGTGTTGCAGTGATGGTTGTCCTTCTGGAAGTTTCTCCCATCTCCACACAGGATCTCTGGAGCTCAGCCAGAGTGATCATCGGGTTCTTGGTCACCTCTCTTACCAAGGCCCTTCTCCCCCGATTGCTCAGTTTGGCCGGGCGGCCAGCTCTAGGAAGAGTCCTGGTTGTTCTAAACTTCTTCCATTTATGAATTATGGAGGCCACTGTGCTCTTGGGAACCTTCAATAATAATAATAATAATAATAATAATAATAATACATCTATTTTATATAGCGCTTTTCAAGAAGCCCAAAGGCGCTTTGACAGAGTACAAAAAACAAGTGCAAAAAGACAAAAATCAAGAGGTAAATAATCAAACAAAAGGAAGGAGAAGGAGAAGAGATAGTCAGGGGTTAAATGCTGTGGGTTAAATGTTGAATGCAGTGTTGAACAGATGGGCCTTGAGTGATGTTTTGAATGTGGTGAGTGAGGAAGAGTCTCTGATGGTGTGAGGTAGTGAGTTCCAGAGGGCGGGAGCAGCGATGGAGAAGGCCCTGTCCCCCCAGGATCTGAATTTGGTCCGGATGGGGGGGGGGGGGGTCAGGAGGTTGGTACCAGCAGAGCGGAGGTTGTGGGTGGGAGTGTGTCTGGAGAGGAGGTCAGTCAGGTAGGATGGGGCCAGGTTATGGAGGGCTTTGTAGGTCAAGAGGAGGATTTTGTACTGGATTCTCTGGGGGATGGGGAGCCAGTGAAGCTTATAAAGGACGGGGGTGATGTGGTCACGGGTCCGGGAATGGGTGAGTAGACGGGCAGCGGAGTTCTGAATGTATTGGAGTTTATTGGTGATTATTGAGGGTGAACCAGAGAGGAGGCTGTTGCAGTAGTCCAGACGGGAGGTGATGAAGGCGTGGATGAGGGTTTCTGCAGCCGTGGAGGAGAGGGATGGACGGAGACGGGCGATGTTTTTCAGGTGAAAGAAGGCTGTCTTTGTGATCTGTTTAGTGTATTTGTCGAAGGAGAGGGTTTGGTCAAAGATGATGCCAAGATTCCGGATGTGAGGGGAGGTGGATACTGGGAAACCGTCGATGTTGAGGGCAAAGTTATGGGTGGATTTGGTGAGCGTTTTTGGGCCAATGATGATTATTTCAGATTTATCGTAGTTAAGTTTGAGGAAGTTGATTTGAAGCCAGGATTTTATTTCAGTGATGCAGTTTGTCAGGATAGAGTGGGTGGCGGTGGAGATGGATTTGGTGGAGATGAAAAGCTGGATGTCATCGGCGAAGCAGTGGAATTGGAGACCATGACGGCAGATTAAGTGACCAAGGGGGGACAGGTACAGGATGAAGAGGAGGGGGCCAAGAACTGAACCTTGGGGGACATCTTGGGGGAGGGGAGCAGTGGAGGATTTGCAGTTATTGATGGAGATGAACTGGCGTCTGTCAGAGAGGTATGATTTAATCCAAGAGAGGGCAGTGCCGGTAATGTTAAAGGTGGTTTCAAGTCGGGTGAGGAGGATGGTGTGATTGATGGTTTCAAAGGCGGCGCTGAGGTCGAGGAAGATGAGAATGTTGAGGTTGCCAGCGTCAGAGGAGAGGAGAAGGTCGTTGGTGATTTTGAGGAGAGCAGTTTCAGTACTGTGGTTGGAGCGGAATCCGGATTGGAATGTTTCATACAGGTTATTGGCAGAGAGGTGATGTTTGAGTTGAGTGGCTACAGCGCGTTCCAAAACTTTTGACAGAAAGGGTAGGTTGGAGATGGGTCTGAAGTTGTTTAGGGTGTCAGGGTTTAATCCAGGTTTTTTCAGAATGGGGGTAACAGCAGCAATTTTGTTGGATGGTGGGACGATGCCTGTAGACAGGGAGGAGTTTATTGTTGCAGTGATAAGTGGAGAGAGAGCAGGAAGGGAGGCCTTGACAAAGCTGGAGGGGATGGGGTCAAGAGTGCAGGTGGCAGTTTTCATTCTTTTGAGGAGTTCAGAGAGGTCAGTCGGGGAGACTGGGGAGAACTGAGACAGGGGTTGGCAGGATAAGGGGGGGCAGGTGGTTTGAGGGGGAGCGGGTGCGGTGGTGGTTAAGCTGTTGTAGATGTTGTCAATTTTGCTTTGGAGGAATGAAAGGAATGCAGCAGAATGTTTTTTTAAAGGCTTCCCCAGATGTGTGCCTCGACACAATCCTGTCTCTGAGCTCTGCAGGCAGTTCCTTCGACCTCATGGCTTGGTTTTTGCTCTGATATGCATTGTCAGCCATGAGACCTTATATAGACAGGTGTGTGCCTTTCCAAATCATGTCCAATCAATTGAATTTACCACAGGTGGACTCCAATCAAGGTGTAGAAACATCTCAAAGATGATCAAGAGAAATAGGAGGCGGAACCTGAGATAAATTTCAAGTGTCATAGCAAAGGGTCTGAATACTGTCATGCGGCCGCCTTTGATTCAAATCAGGCGGTCACGGAAGCCGATCGCGAAGGCCTTAGCTCTCGAGGCGGAACTCAATGGCGGACTCCAAAAACAAAAGCTACACCAAAGCGCGCGGTATAGAGGGGGGCGCAAGTCCCCTGCAGTCTTACCTGTTAAATCAACCACACGGAAACTGCGTTCAGATATATATACAGAAAATAATATAAGGGTTTATTCACAAGGATGGTGGGACAGGAAAAGCACGTGCCGGTAATAAATATCCTCATCGGGACGTCCCCACAAACAGATTTCAGAAACGAGACACAGGAATGGATGAAAGGAAAAGAAAACGTTCGTTATATTGTGAAATGTGGTGCGTCCTTGTCTGTCCGTCGTCTGGTATTGTCTGCCGTCCAACACGGCTCTGTTCGGCCCTGATGCACCCACGAGATCCCTCGCTCCAGCACCACAGCTCCAAGCACCACGCAGATGGCAAGCCAACGACCACCAGGGACCTCCCAAGACCAAGCAGGGAAGTGTAGAGAGCACAAAACAGCCAGGGAAGGATGTGCGCAAGAGAGTTCGAGCTGCCAGAGGAAGCTGCGCAAGCAAGAATAGCCGGATGTGCAAGACTAACTGCTGGATCTGCAAGAGCCGCAAGAATGCAAGAGAGATTTGATGTGCCAGACTCGCAAGAGCCGTGCTGCGCAAGACGAAGAGGGAATTGGCATTCGACGCGCCCTCATATAACCTTTTGGTGGCGTCAGCCTTGGTGCGCCACCCAATCAGTGCGCTCCACCGAACCTCCTCGCGCCTTCCCTCCAATCACAGGCCCCTGTGGCATGGTCACGCGATGTTGCTCGGCCTAGCTGGTGATGTAGCTGACGGTGGCCACCCGGCGGTGCCATGCTCTGACTTCCTGCCTGTCTTTTTCCAAAGTCGTTGTCAGGGAAGGGGATTTACTTAATGTTGTACTACAGGGCCTGTCTAAGTGTCTAAATGAGTGCATTGCCATAAGGGACAAAGGTTCGATTACCAGGTGTGACACACAGGGGTTTATCTTTAATCCCTAACTATCTAACACTCGAACATCCTGGTATGTTCACAAGCAGATATCTTAACCCGCCAAATCGGACTACACAGAAATTATTACAAGGTTGATTCCCTATCGCGACAGTCGAAGCATGTTACCTATTCAGATCTACCTAGCTCTAGATATTGCTCTACCCTACCGAAATAACACAGCCCCCCCCTCCCACCCCCCGGAACCTTGGCTCCTGCTAGTTTCACTGCAGGCACTACCATTCCAGTCTTAACACTTACTGTCTCACACTTAATTAACCTATTAAATAAATCAGGGGGGAAGTGAGTCAGAAGTGAGTGGGAAGGCTGTGGGAAGTGAGTCGGACTTCCTACCTATACTCCTTTACATGCTAATCTCCTTAACAATCATGCAATCAAATATGTACATTTCATAAGAATTCGTTGTTTCTGCGGAGGGAGGAAACAAACAACACTCAAAAATCCTACCTTACCCACAAAACTTACCCTTACAAAAATTCAAAAACTCTATGAACATTTATACAACCCCGGTCTACAGACCGCGTCCCCCGTGGATGCCACAAGACACAACCTTACCTGCGGGGCCATGGCATTGATGTCATATACATGTGTGCATTCCTCAACTAGGCAGCGGGGAGGTACCACACAACAAGATGGTGGGGGCACTTCAGGCCGTGGTGCCTGCAGTCCAAAAACAAATCAACCGACTGACAAGTTCATTGCCCCACCCCCCCCCCCTCCTTTACCTCTTGGCCCCGTGACAGCCCAACAGCCCTTTCCATCGTTACCCCGCCGGTGAGGGTCTCCACACACCAGGCTCCGTTACCTCCTGCTGCCGCGCAGCTCCACGGGTCGCCGGGGGTCTCCTTTACCCCAGGGTGCCCAATCAGACCCTCCACCGATGAGCTCCAATTTCCAGATACCACTGGCTGCCAGGGGTAATTGCCGCAGAGGGGGGCCGCAGGCATCGCTCCTCAGAGCCTGATCTGTACCTGCGGACACACACACCTTCCCCACCCACAAGATCCCAAAACACATTTCCTCCCCCGCTGCCATTCAATTCTCACACATTTTTCCAACTATGGTACAAAATATGTTACAAAACGTTGCCATGGCCTGCTTCCTGTGAAATCCCCGTTCACAGTTGAATCACTACACATTTCCAAAACTCAATAATCACCACTCATTATCTCCAATAATCTTCACTCATCCATTTTCTTTCAACCTCACGACCACATGAAAACACATCACCACACTAACACAAACGCCACCCAAAAGACCCCGTGGCACACATTCCATCCCCCTCACCGGCCATGCCATCACTCTCACCCGCCCCCAACTCCAAATTACATGTCCCCAAAATTTCTATAGCAAGTCCTGAAGCCTGGGACAGTAACCATCAAGGCCTTACCTCTACCTTGATAAACAGGTAACTTCCGGTTGGTCAGGTCCAAAAGTGCCATCCACCCTTCACAATCCCAAAATTTATCATTGGGCCAATCAAATCTTTCCAAATTTCTCTTTTGTCCCCACTACACTGGCAGGTATGTGGATCTGTATCCAACGGTGATTATCACTACACAACTACCTGTGGCCACGACAGCTACGCACCTCTACCATGCAAGGGTCATCGGGCCAAGGTGAGCATTCGAAACGCCAACATGGCCCATGAGTGTCCACAAGGGTTTTGATTGATGCGCATGCGCAAGATTGGAGGTCTCGTCTCTTCAAAGCTGTCCATGCACGCTCGCTTTCGAAGTTAAGTAACTTTTCTCAATTGTGTTTTTGTCGAAACTGGTCTTGTATGTACCTATTGGGGTGTCTTGAATAGTATTCTTGGCGTTGGTTTTTCATACCTGTGTACAGAATCGTCGGTCTCTCTTATCGCGTATTCTGAGGCCTAAGTGTAGTACTAGGCTACTGTGTCCAACCTTGGCTTGAGGCTTCGTTTTTGTCTCAGCGGTTCTCTGATCGCGCTGCAATTATTTTCCGGTCTCTGTTTTCACGGTCTTTTCATCCCATACTTCCTTGTTTTAATATCTCAAAAAAAAAAAAAAACCCCAAAAACATTTCCTTCTGTTCTTATTCGTTTATTCGTTCTTATTTGTTCGTTCGTTCGTTTTTCGACCACGTTGTTTCGTTTGTGATCACGTTGTTAAAAAATGTCTCATCTGACCCCTGAAGACCTGTATTCTGTCATATTCTATAACACCTTTTTCTTCTTCTTCTATAAAAGGATGCTTTCGACTTGCTCACCAAATCCATTCATTCCAAAAAAAAATTCCATCTCTTATAGTGCATCTTTCATTCATTCCCTAAACTCTCCAGCACTCCATCCTCCCTCCAGCGTCCTCAAACGTATTTTTGACTCGAATGTCTCAAGAAACTCATTTTGCAATAAATGTTCGTTTCCCATTAATCGTACATTTTTCAAAATCCCATCACCCCAAAATCCCATTTCCCATCACCCCTCCCCTCTAAATCTACCCCCTTGCCCATCCCCTCCAAATCATCCCCATCACCCATCTCTTTCAAATCTTCCCCCTTGCCCCTCCCCTCCAAATCTTCCCAATCACCCATTCCTTTCAAATCTCCCCCCACACCCCCCCGCTCCGAGACTCTCCCTCGCTCCTCCCCTCCTAGACTCCCCTCTCACCCCTCCTCCTCAAAGCGTCCTCCCCGCTTCTTCCCCCTTCCAACTTTCACCTTCATCTCCCTCAACCTTCTGCCTCGCTCTTCCCCCTCATCAAATAACACCTCACTGCGCCTCCCCCAATCACCATCAAACCTTTTGTCTGCCCCATTCTTCCCTTTCTCCAAGCTATTCTGTAATCTCCGACACACCTTCAACAGCTCTCCCTACCTCTTCCTCCTCTTCCACATCTTACCCTACCGCTCCCCCCCCTGTTCTGTATCCGATGCTCCCCCTTCCTCTTCCTTAACAGTATGGACCTCAAACATCCGGGGCCTTCGCTCAAACTTGTCTGATCTCTCCATACAGGTTGCTTCTGACAAACCAGACGTGATCTGCTTAACAGAAACTTTCCTCCTTCATGATGTCTCTGATTCCTTGGTATCTCTCCCAGGTTACTCCCTCCTCCGGTATGATAGACCTGAGCCTCGTCCTGGAGGTGGGGTTGCTATCTTTATAAAAAACTCTCTTCCTCACTCGCCCTGCACTGCCCTCTCTCCACCTCACCCCCAGGAATACCTTTGGCTATGGCTTCCCCTTCGCTCCCACCTTTTGTTCATATGTGTGTTGTACCGTCCACAAAACAGTGATGACTCCATCTACATCTCGCTGTCTGAGAATATGGACCAACTTCTATCTACCCATCCCAACTCTCTCTTCCTCATATGTGGTGATTTCAACTGTCACCATGCCAGTTGGCTGGGTGTGGGTACCGCTCTCACCAGCCATGGCTCTTCAGCAAAGGACTTCTGTGACTCACTGGGACTGACACAATCTGTCAATTTCCCGACCCGGATTTCAGTCAACGGAGCATCTTCTCTTCTGGACTTGGTTATGACTAACTTCCCTGAAAATGTCTGCTGCTCTTCTTCTGCTCCAATCGGCTCTTCTGATCATGTGCTTGTTAAAGTGGACATCTCTCTGACCATTCTCAGAGAGCCTCCTCAGCGTCGACGAGTCTGGCATTTCACTCAGGCCAACTGGCACGGTCTTCAAGCAGCCATCAATCATCTGGACTGGTCTCCCATCTCTACTGCCTCTGACATAAATTCTTCCTGGGAATTCTTCGAAAGCAAACTGCTCTCTCTCATGCACAGATTTATCCCATCTCGTCTTCTGGTGTCTTACCCTTCCTCCCGTCCATGGTACACGGAATCTTGTGGTGAGGCTATTGCCCAGAAACAACTTGCTTTCGTCTCCTGGAAAGCAAATCCAACGGAAGGAAATCTCATTTCCTTTCACAAAGCCCGAAACAAGTGTGTGTCCACCCTCAGGAGAGCCAGGAAACAATATCTCTCCGTTCTCAGGACCGAACTCTCTTATCTGTCTCCCTCTTCCAAATCCTGGTGGCGTCTGGTCAAATCTGTTTCTGGTGTTTGTTCCCCCTCCATCCCCTCCCTCACCTCAAATGGCCACACGGCTGACTCCGCGCGTGAAAAAGCTGAATGCCTCAACTCTGTGTTTGCCTCTTAATCTTCTGTCCCAAACCCATCCCTCTCTGTACCCACCGTACCCAGTCGTACCCAGCTGCTCCTGGACTCTGTGTCCTTTCCTCCTGACAAGGTGGAAAAGTTTCTGTCAACCCTCGACTCGGATTCTGCAACTGGACCTGACGGCATCAGCCCATGGGTCCTAAAATCCTGTTCTTCTGCTCTTTCACTCCCTCTCTCTGTTCTCTTCACCCTCTCTTTTGCTTAAGGTCATCTTCCATCTGCTTGGAAATCTGCCAACATCACCGCTTTGCACAAAAAAGGTGCAAAAACAGATCCCAGCAACTACAGACCAATCAGCCTTCTCCCAATTATCAGCAAAGTCATGGAATCCATCATTGCTTCAGATATGAAATCTTTCCTCTTCTCCAATGGCTTGATCTCTGATCATCAATTTGGTTTCAGACCTGGACACTCTACTCTGGACATGCTGCTTCTGCTTTCTCAACAATGGATGGAGGTCCTCAATGCCAAACAGGAAATTAGAGCAGTCTCCCTTGACATATCACGTGCCTTCGATACGGTCTGGCACCCCGCTCTGCTCACCAAACTCTCCTCTTTTGGTATCAATGGAAATCTCCACGCATGGCTGGCGGACTTCCTCTCTAGTCGTAGTCAACGTGTGGCCCTGAATGGGTTTCTCTCATCTGCTCTTCCTGTTCAGGCTGGAGTTCCACAAGGCAGTGTTCTGGGCCCTGTGCTTTTTCTGGTCTTCATCAATGATCTCTCTGACTCTCTTGAAAATCCTCTGTATCTCTTTGCTGATGACTCTACTCTCTGTCGCTCCATTCTTCATCCCTCAGATCGGCAGTCTGCTGCCTCCTCACTCTCTGCAGACCTGGACAAAATCACAGACTGGGCAAACAAGTGGAACATGTCTTTCAATCCTGACAAATCTCACACTCTTACGATGTCTCTCCGAAAAGACCGACTGGACAACCCTCCCATCCACTTTCTGAATAATCCTCTCCAAGAAGTTCTGTCACTCAAGCTTTTGGGTCTCACTATCTGCCATGATCTTTCCTGGGAAAACCACATTTCAAATCTGGCCTCCAAAGCCAGTCGCCGACTGGGCATCCTCCGTCGTGCAAAGTCCTTCCTTGGCACACCTGAGCTCCTCACCACATTCAAGGCTTTCATCCGCAGCTCAATGGAATACTGCTCTCCCCTCTGGGCTGGTGCTCCTGCCTCACACCTAGCTCGCCTTCACGCTGTTGAAACCAAAGCATTCAGAATCATTGGAATCTCCCGCGATGAAGCTAACTCCAAGGGCCTCTCACTCACTCACCGCAGGCAGGTTGGTGGTCTTTCCATCTTCTACCGACTCCTCTCTGGCCTTGCCCCCCCAGCTCTCTCTGGGCTCTGTCCCGCAAATATTCCTACAGGTCGCACAACATCTGCCTGCAACCCTCTTATGGTCAAACTGCCAAAATCAAGACTCTCTGCTCACCTTCACTCCTTCATTCCTCGCTTCTCCCGCCTCTGGAACAAACTCCCTCACTCTCTTCAATCCCACTCCACCCTCCAGGTCTTTAAAACTGCTGTTCACCACCATCTCTTATCTTCCCCCATCCAAAAGCTTGATCTTTTCTACCCCCCCCCCCCCCCCCCGTTAATTTCACCCCAATTCCACTTTTTTGAAATACCAACTTCTGTCCTGGAAGTCCTTGGTGTCCTTGTGTTTTATACTTCTCCCTCCACCCCCCCACCCCCTCCCCACGCCTCCTCCCCCCAAGCCCTCTCCCTTCCACACATCTCCCTGCTCTCAAATGTTGTGTTTGTGTGCTTCCCCTTCTCTCCCCATCTTGTTTTCCGCTCCCTCTTTTTGTGTGTTTTGTTTGTCTGGTTGATTTGTTTGTGAAGTAAATGTTAGCTCTTTCACGAGCTTCGATTCAGTATACAAAAAAAAAAGAAAAAAAAAAAGGGTGCGACCCACCATCCATCCTTCGGGCTCCCTGCGAGGAACACAGCTGCACCAGCCCCAGCTGGACAATGTGGTGGGCACCTGCTGCCTCAAACACTACCGCACGCACAACCTCGGCCCTGGGGGAGACGGTCGCAATGCGTGGCATTCTCCTCACATCACCTATGCCGCCCTCATCCCCCAGTCCACAGAACTGCAGCCCCCCAGTGCCCACCCACACTTGACCACACCAAAGTCCAGTCGACAGCCATGCTCCACCAGGAGACCCACCCAGAAGACATGGTCCACACACCTCGGACACCCATAGCACCACGTTGACCCCCAGACCCCCAACTCCATCCCCATGATCCCGCGGCCCAAATATTGGCGCAGTCGCCCCCGCAACCAGTTGAAAGCTGTGTCCTGCTACCCTATCAATTTTATCACAGCCTCCAACACTTTTGTCTACACACTGGATCAATAATGGTGACATTGCTGTCAGTATCCACCATAACATTTCAAAATTCACCCTTAAATTTCCATCTAACCCTCAGATTACCCATGCCAAACATTTTTCACATTTTACTAACTCACCAAAGAAAGATGCTTTGCCATACACATGCCAGCCGAGCATGGTCCATATGCTTGGCACATTACAAATTCCCGATTCACATTCCCATGGCTCTCTTCCAAAACCGAGAGTCCATAAATCATAACGGAACATCTGTGGAAGGTCACTCTCACACCATCACGTTCCACAGATGCCCCAATGGTTGTCCGGCAGGCTATGTCCATCCCTGTCCATTCGGTTCGACCCGCAACCATAGACCAGCACGGCATGGCAGGTCACTACATGTCGGCTGTCCCAGAGTCTCAGGGAGAGGGTGTCAGGCCGCATGCCCGGGTGTTCACCACATCAGGCCCAAGTTGGCCGTCCGCGGTGCCACCACCAAAGCGCGACCCGCAGCACCTCCCCCTAGTGGTCCTCAATATAAGCCATCCCTGGCTTGAGAAACCACCTCGGACCCCCCCTGGAGGTCTTAACCCCCACCAGGGTCCGGTGACCCTGCCGGCCCGAGCCACCAGCTCGGACGGCGCCCCGACGGACAAGGGACGTCACACTCCACCAGACCCCCCGTGGGGCCTAGGTCGTACCACGACACCCATGGCTGGACCCCACGTCCAAATCTCGCCAGCACAGCCCCCCAGCTGGCTGGCATCCCCAAATTTTGAAAGGGGCAACTTTTCCCCGAGGCAATCCTCAATGACCTCTCCTGGTCCAAATCCCGCAGCCTGGGGACCAACTCCAACCAAGGCTGCTCCAAATCCAACTCCCATTTTAATTTTATTTTAAATTTCCTTTTAAACATTTTGGCCCCAGGTGTCCAAAAACCGCAGCTACAGGTAACAACCCCCTTAAGTTGTTCTGCCCCTCCCTGCAGCTGGTCCACATTCCCTACGGGGACCAAATTTTCAGAGGCTCGATCTCCCGACTCCCCAAGGTCCAAATCCAGCCCGGAGCCAGCACACTCCCCCAACTGGTTCTGTAATTTCGGAGCCTCTGTTTCCACATTGCAGTGTACAGTGAGGGTCCCCTCGGTCACCTCAACCACCTCCTCGGACCGACTCACCTCCTCCCCCAAACTCCTTTGGGCCCGATCAAACTTTACCTCCACGGGACTGTCCCAGGTCCCCAGCCACCGTATCACATCATCCTCATCATCATCCCATTATCACCACAAACCATTTCTGGCCCCGACAGGCCTTCCCCAATAAATATCCGGTCCGACTCCACCACACGGACACCCAATAATGTTACCCCCACTTGCTCCGAACCACCGCCCTGGCACAGCAAGGATTCAAATTCATTTCCCGGTTGAGGTGTTGTGACATCCACCCGGTCCCGATAAACCTCCAGGTCAGCATGTGGGATACATCCTCCACTTACCTCAAAACATTCTAAATTTCCTTCCCCATTCACCTGTGGGCACTCCATGCTCACCTGTTGACACTCCACGTTTACCTGTAGGCATTCCCCATTCACCTGTGGGCACTCCACGTTCACCTGTGGACACTCCACGTTTACCTGTAGGCATTCCCCATTCACCTGTGGGCGTTCCCCATTAACCTCTTCATTTGCCACTCCCGTTGCAATTCCCAATTTGGCTCCCCCCCGTTCCGATTCAAATTCTGCCACCCTTGGCTTCTCCTGTGCCCCAACGGCACCATTCGTTCGTCCTTTCCTCAATGCACTCGTCCCGGCATCCATTTTGTTAATCATTCGCTTCAAGTCTCCCTTCAATTCATTTCTCATTCCCCTCATCTCTCCCTTCAATTCCGCACTGGTTCGCTCACTGTGCTCGTTTATTCCCTTCATTAAGGTGGGTTTTCACGGGACACGCGAACGGTTCGTGAAGGATGCGAATGTCGAAAAAATGGCAAAGTCCAACATTCGTATTTTAGGCCCCAAAAGTTCGCCAAACATGCGCAGGGGTTCGGAAGTGTCGTCAATTGTTTGCATCCTGTTTCAAACATTTTTGAAATACCCGCCAAACAAAAAACGACTCCTGCGAACAATTGACGACGCTTCCGAACCCCTGCGCATGTTTGGCGAACTTTTGGAGCCTAAAATACGAATGTTGGACTTTGCCATTTTTTCGACATTCGCATCCTTCGCGAACCGTTCGCGTGTCCCGTGAAAACCCACCTTTAGTCTTTCATACATGGCCTGGAAATCCATCGGGGTCGTCCCTCCGGCGGGGGAAGTTCCACCACTACTCTCTAACCCCACTACCTCCGACTCACCCCCATAACTGACAGAAACCTCGCCACACACCTCCTTTTCACTGACCTCCGACATCCGCTTTGAGGAAGGTCGTATCCCGCGCACGTATTTATTTTAATTCCAACAACAAAATTTAAATTTTTCGAAGACGCGATATCGCGCTTCGTATGTCCAATCGACTATACAAATCTATCCGCCTCGACTATGAAAATTTCGGTTCCAAATGCTGGGCGGGATTTTTCACCCAGCCGGCGTCGACTCGCTACCTCCGGCCAAAAAAATTGTCCGCAAGGTTCGAATCCCTACTGCCTGACACCAACAGTTGTGCGGCCGTCTTTGATTAAAATCAGGTGGTCACGGAAGCCGATAGCGAAGGCCTTAGCTCTCGAGGCGGAACTCGATGGCGGACTCCAAAAACAAAAGCTACACCAAAGCGCCCTCCATCACGGGATGGAGGGGGGTGCGAGACCCCTGCAGTCTTTCCTGTTAAATCAACCACACGGAAACTGCGTTCAGATATATATACAGAAAATAATATAAGGGTTTATTCACAAGGATGGTGGGACAGGAAAAGCACGCGCCGGTAATAAATATCCTAATTGGGACGTCCGCACACACAGATTTCAGAAACGAGACACAGGAATGGATGAAAGGAAAAGAAAACGTTCGTTATATTGTGAAATGTGGTGCGTCCTTATCTGTCCGTCATCTGGTATTGTCTGCCGTCCAACACGGCTCCGTTCGGCGCCGATGCACCCACAAGGTCCTTGCTCCAGCACCACAGCACCAAGCACCGCTCCGAGCACCACGCAGATGGCGAGCCAATGACCGCCAGGGACCTCCCAAGACCAAGCAGGGAAGCGCAGAGAGCACAAGACAGCCAGGGAAGGATGTGCGCAAGAGAGTTCGAGCTGCCAGAGGAAGCTGCGCAAGCAAGAATAGCCGGATGTGCAAGACTAACTGCTGGATCTGCAAGTGCCGCAAGAATGCAAGAGAGATTCGATGTGCCAGACTCGCAAGAGCCGTGCTCCGCAAGACGAAGAGGGAATTGGCGTTCGATGCACCCTCATATAACCTTGCGGTGGCGTCAGCCTTGGAGCGCCACCAAATCAGTGCCCTCCACCAAACCTCCGAGCGCCTTCCCTCCAATCACAGGCCCCTGTGGCATGGTCACGAGATGTTGCTCGGCCTAGCTGGTGATGTAGCTGACGGCGGCTACCCGGCAGTGCCCTGCTCTGACTTCCTGCCTATCTTTTTCCAAAGTCGTTGTCAGGGAAGGGGATTTACTTAATGTTGGACTACAGGGCCTTGTACAGGGCTTTGGTCAGAGCGATGAAGAGAAGGACAAGTTCTGGAGTGCGATAGAGAAGCTGATGGAAAACGTGAAAGATGAGGAAGTTGTTGTGGTAGGAGGAGACCTAAATGGACATGTGGGAAGGAGTATGGATGGTTTTGAGGGAGTTCATGGGGGTTACGGATATGGTGTGAGAAATGGAGAAGGTGAAAGGATTTTGGAGTTTGCTGATGGAGCTGATTTGTTGATTTGTAATACTCAGTTCCAGAAAGTGGATAATAAGCTTGTTGCATACACGTCAGGTGGGTCGACGACAACCGTTGACTACCTGATGGTGCATAGGCCAGATAGGGAGGCACCTCCGGGACACAAAGGTGATCCCGGGGGAGGAGGCTGTTTCACAGCACCACTTGGTTGTCTGCGACATAAGGGTGAAAGGTGCGAGGAGAGCTCGGCGGGTGAAGTACCAACCGAGAATGAAGGTGTGGAGGTTGAAAGAGGTGACAGTAAGGGAGTCATTAAAAGAGAGGCTGAGTAGGGTAGAGGATTATGTGGTTGAGCTTGAAAGTGGTTGGATGTCAATGAAAGCTAGTCTGTTGGGAGCCGTTGGTGAGGTATGTGGATGGACAAAATGACCACCGAGGCACTCGGAAACATGGTGGTGGGATGATGAAGTTGGAAAGAGGATTGACGAGAAGAGGAAGAAGTTCAAGGAGTGGCAGAAGGCGAAGGGTACGGGAGCAGAAACAGCAGAGCATGAAAGTTATAAGGCAGCCAAGAAGGATGCAAAGAAAGAGGTAGCAAAGGCGCAGGAGGCATGTAGGAAAATGTTCGGAGAACGCTTGGATTCGGAAGAGGGTCAGAGAGCAGTATTCAGGATTGCAAAGCAGATAGCAAAAGAGAGGTGTGATGTGATGGGGGTGAGTTGCTTGAAGGATGAAGTGGGACAAATCGTTGTGGACCCAGATGGAATTAAAGGAAGATGGAAAAGATACATGGAAATGCTGTTGAATACAGAGAATGAATGGGATGGCAACATAGAGAGTAACTCAGTTTTAGGACCGGCAGAGAAGATAACTGAGAAGGAAGATGAGGAAGCAATAAAAGCAATGAAGAGTAGAAAAGTGGGAGGGCTGGCGGGAGTTGTGGGAGATATGTTGAAGGCAGCAGGAAGTTGGGGTGTGAAGAGAATGACAGAGATCTGTAATCTGGTGGTGAAAGAAGGCCGCATTCCAGTGGATTGGGAACCGAGTACCCTCGTCCCTCTATACAAGGGGAAAGGTGACCCTCTGGAGTGTGGCTCGTACCGAGCGATAAAGTTATTGGAGCATGGAATGAAGGTATTGGAAAGGGTGTTGTAGAGGAGGATGAGGAAGAAAGTGAAGATCGACGAAATGCAATTTGGATTTATGCCAGGAAGAGGAACGACAGATGCGCTTTTTATTGTGAGGCAGTTGCAGGAGAAGTACATGGAGAAGAGGAAGAAGTTGTTTCTTGGGTTTGTTGATCTGGAGAAAGCATTCGATAGGGTTCCACGCAAAGTATTGACATGGGCATTGAGGAAGTTAGGTGGAGGAATGGTTGATCAGAGTCGTGATGGCAATGTACAAAAGAGCGTGCACAGCTGTAAGGACGAAGGACGGGAACATTGGTGAGTTTGAGGTGAAGGTGGGAGTGCATCAGGGGTAGGTACAAAGTCCACTACTATTTGTAGCTGTGATGGAGGTGCTGGCTCAGAACGTAAAGGAGGGTTTACCATGGGAGTTGTTGTATGCAGATGATCTGGTGTTGATTGCAGAAAGTATGGATGGACTGAAGGAAAAGATGAACAAGTGGAAGGAATGTATGGAGACAAAAGGTCTGAAGGTGAATATCGGAAAGACGAAGGTGATGGCAAGTGGGAAAGCATGTGGTGAGGTGGAAAGAACTGGGAATTGGCCCTGGGCTGTGTGCAGGAAGGGTGTGAGAGTGAACTCCATTCAATGTACAATGTGCGCTGAGTGGGTTCATCAAAAATGTAGTGGTCTGAGAGGGTCATTAACCACTAACCAGTGTGGCAGCTACATTCAAATGTAAGGTGTGCACAGAGGGAGCTGCAGATGGAGGAAATGTTGAGTTGGATCTTGGAGACGGCGTGAAGCTGGAAGGTGTGAAAACATTTTGCTACCTCGGAGACATGCTGAATGGAGAAGGTGGATCAGACTCGGCAACGGTTGCTAGAGTGAGATGTGCATGGAAGAAGTTTTGGGAACTGAGTGGCGTGCTGATGAGGAGGGGAGTGTCGTTGAAGCTGAAGGGAAAGGTGTATGCTGCATGTGTGAGAAGTGTTATGATTTATGGGAGCGAGACATGGGTAATGAACGTAGAGCAGCAACGAAGGTTGGAAAGGGTGGAAATGCGAATGGTTCGATGGATGTGCGGACTATTGTTGAGAGAGAGGAAGACAAATGATGAATTGCGAAAGATGATGGGAATAGAGCCTGTGATTGATGCTGTGGAGAGGAACAGGTTGAGATGGTTTGGTCATGTGTTGAGGAAGGATGAAAGTGACTGGTTGAGAAGAGTGATGGAAATGAATGTAGAAGGAAGTGGAGGATGGGGAAGACCGAGAAAGACTTGGCTAAAGATGGTGGAAGAAGAAATGCGGGCAAGGGGGTTAACAAGGAGAAAAAACCACCGTTTAGAGGCCATTTTTCCCCGCAAAGCGGGGGTTGGCCTTTTCGGGGACCGTGGTTGTTGTTGTTTTTTTTTTGGTCCCCTTTTTTGAAGCAATGTTTTACGGCCGGATGCCCTTCATGCCGCCAACCCTGTTTGTTAACAAGGAGAGATGCAGAAAATAGGGCAAGATGGAGAAGATTGTCATGGGGACCACAAGGCTAACCCCCGCTCTAGCAGGGAAAATGGCCTTAAAATGCATGTTGTTGTTGTTGTTGTTGTTGTTGTTGTACTACAGGGCATGTCTAAGTGTCTAAATGAGTGCATTTCCATAAGGGACAAAGGTTTGATTACCAGGTGTGACACACAGGTGTTTATCTTTAATTCCTAACTATCTAACACTCGAACATCCTGGTATGTTCACAAGCAGACATCTTAACCCGCCAAACCAGACTACACAGAACTTAATACAAGGTAGATTCCCTATCGCGACAGTCGAAGCATGTTAACTATTCAGATCTACCTGGCTCTAGATATTGCTCTACCCTACCGACATAACAATACTTATGTCATTGTGATATTTCAGTTTTTTCTTTTTAATAAATTTGCAAAACTTTCTAAAATCCTGTTTTCTCTTTGTCATTATGGGGTATTGAGTGTAGATTGATGAGGGAAAAATGAATTTAAATGATTTCAGCATGAGGCTGCAACATAACAAAATGTGAAAAAAGTGAAGGGGTCTGAATACTTTCTGAATGCACTGTGCTTAAAAAATCTTCGATTTTGCAAGTAATAAATTTGTACAAAAAATTGTTTTTATTGTGATTGGTGTAAATCATGACAGCATAGCAACTCAAGTTTAATCAGGTCATTATCCTCAGTTAAAAAGTTAAAAGAAGCCCGTACCTCTGTAACGGCGTGTGGTGAGGTGAGCGTAGCGAGCCGATCCGATATGTCCGAAAATGGATATAGCAAAAACTTCTTTGAATGTTGAATAGTTTTATTGTTATTTGAGATACTGATATATGTTTGATATGAATATGTGTCATAGACTTACATCTATGGAGAGGAAGGGAAGGCAGCATGATGAGAGAGGAAGGCAGCATGAGGGTGGGTGGAGGTGGAGCAAAGGCAGTGTGAGGTGAGGGTAATGGAAGGTAGCATGAGGGGAGGGTAATGGAAGCTAGCATGAGGAGAGGGGAAGGGAGGGTAGCATGAGGAAAGAGGAATGCAGCAAGAGGGGAGGGTAGTGGAAGGTATCATGAGGAGAGGGGAAGGGAAGGCAGTGTGAGGAGAGGGGATGAGAAGGCAGCGAGAGGAGAGGGGAAGGGCAGCGTGAGGGGAGGAGAAGGCAATGTGAGAGGAGGCGAAGCAAAGGCAACGTGAGGAGAGGGGAAGCAAAGGCAGCATGTGGAGAAGGGAGGGGAAGGCAGCGAAATGGGAGGGTAATGGAAGGTAGCATGAGGAGAGGGGAAGAGAAGTCAGCGTGAGGAGAGGGGAAGGCAGTGTGAGGGGAGGAGAAGGCAATGTGAGAGTAGGGGAACCAAAGGCAGCATGAGGAGAGAGGAAGTGAAGGCAGCATGTGGAGAAGGGAGGGGAAGTCAGTGAGAGGGGAGGGGAAGGCAACTTGAGGGGAGGGAAAATGAAGGCAGCATGAGGAGAGGGGAGGAGAAGGCAGCTTGAGGATACGGATTATAAGCACCCCCTTTTTGTAATGTGCAAGCTACAAATTTGAATCAGGAAACAGGTAAATTGAAACATGCCCTAACTTCATGGACATAAGATAGCACTCAAAGTTGAGCATCAAAGCATGTATAATCATCAAAGTCAAAAGACAAATAAAGTAAATGAAAGGTAAGAGAATGGTGAACAGTGGGGTTTTCCATTACCCAGCTGCTTGTAGAGCACTCACCAAGCGGATTAAGCCCTCAGGCAAACACCTCTAACAAAATGATTGAGATGCCTGGAGTGTCCAACAATGTCCAAATTGAACAGATTAACACTTTTCAAGAGTCAGAACTGCTGCTAAGGTCAATTCCGCAGGTAAAATTTTGAAATTAGGTTCAGGTGAAGAGATACTCGAGCTTATCGCATGTTTTGTGCAAAATGTGTGCGGAAATTAAATAAATATACAAACACTGGTGTTTATAAGCATTGTGTTGTTTAAAGGAATACAGCGATTCGTAGGTATGAAGATCAGCGATATTACCATTCGGAGATATGAATTATTGTACAGAAACAGAACCTGTTCTGAGGCAGGGCATTTTTTAACTGAGCGGAAAAAATTGCGGAATTAAGCCTACTAGCTGAGATTTTGACATTATTTGGTCCATGAGATCTGATCCTAAAATCCAAAGACTGATTTCAATTAAATACTTCAATTAGTTAGTGAGAGTCCATCATGGAAAATTGCATCATATGATGCATAAATCACCCCAGGCTCCTAAGTTGAAAACTACAGTACCTGCAAAAGCGATGTATAGAGCAATTCGTAGGTACAGTCACATGAAAAAGGAAGGACACCCCATGTAAAGTTTTGACTTTTTCAACATATTTCAACATACAGCTATTTGATCTTCATTTCAACAATATTGACAGATAAAGGTGATATAATATAACAAATACCATGAAACATTTACATTTTGTAGTCCATTGTATAATTTAAATAAACATAAATGCAAATTTCGCATGTGCAAAAAGTAAGTACACCCTTGGCTCCAATAGGTGGTATTGCCCCCTTTGGCAGAAACAACCTCAAGTTGGCATTTCTTATAACTGTCTACCAGTCTCTGACATCGACTGGGAGAAATTTTTGCCCACTCCTCCATGCAGAATTCTTTCAGCTGTGCGATGTTTGAGGGATTTCTTGCATGCACAGCTCGTTTCAAATCCCCCCACAACATCTCGATGGGATTTAGATCCGGGCTTTGACTTGGCCATTCCAGAACCCTCCATTTCTTTCTTTTCAGCCATTCCTTGGTGGATTTACTGGTATGTTTAGGGTCATTGTCATGTTGCAAGGTCCACCTTTGGTTGAGCTTCAACTTTGCGACAGATGGCCTCACATTATCCTCAAGCACCCTCTGGTACAATGAAGAATTCATAGTGGATTATATGATGGTGAGCTGCCCAGGCCCTGATGCAGCAAAGCTGCCCCAAACCATAATATTTCCACCACCATGCTTTACAGTTGGTATCAGGTTCTTGTGGTCAAATGCTGTCTTTGGTTTTCGCCAAACATGTCTTCTGGTACTGTGGCCAAATAGCTCTACCTTTGACTCATCTGTCCAGAGCACATTGTTCCAGAAGTGGTGGTCTTTGCGTAGGTGTTCATTGGCAAGCTTTAGTCTTGCACTGATGTTCTTTCTGGACAGCAAAAGTTTCCTCCTGGCACACCTCCCATGTAGATCAAATTTGTGCAGCCTCTTTCGAATGGTAGACTCGTGCACTTTGACATCAACAGTGGCAAGAGCTACCTGTAGGTCCCGTGATGACATTCTGGGGTTCTTAGAGACTTCTTTCAGCATCTTGCGGTCTGCTCTCGGGCTGAACTTGCTGGGGCGGCCTGGCCTGAACAAGTTGGCAGTTGTATGGAATCTTCTCCACTTGTAGATGATCTTCCGGACAGTCGAATGATTGATTTCAAATTGTTTGGAGATCTTTTTAAATCCCTTCCCAGACTCGTAGGCATCTATAACCTTCTTTCTGAAGGCCTCAGACAGCTCTTTTGATCTGGGCATGGTGACGGTGCACACTTCAACAACAAAGAGCAAACCAAACTAAATGTCTGAGGTTTAAGTAAGACAGGTTCCTCCAAGATCCTCTCTAACGATGTTCTAATCATTTGCACCTGAGCTGGTGCACCTGATTCTAATTTTAGGTATTTGAAGTAGTGATAAATGTAGGGTTGTACTTACTTTTTCCACATGCGAAATTTGCATTTATGTTTATTTAAAATATACAATGGACTACAAAATGTAAATGTTTCATGATATTTGTTATATTATATCACCTTTATCTGTCAATATTGTTGAAATGAAGATCAAATAGCTGTATGATGAAATATGTTGAAAAAGTCAAAACTTTACACGGGTGTACTTACTTTTTCACGTGACTGTATGAAGATCTAAAAGTTAAAAGAAGCCCTTACCTCTGTAACGGCGTGTGGTGAGGTGAGCGTTGACCGGTAGTGTATGTATTGAATGAGATTGATTATCTAAAAAAAAACTGCGAGGATGAATAATTCACCTTTTCACTTACCTTCTTGTTTCTCATAAGTCTGTATATATATACAGACTTGGAAAGAACGCAATACAGGATTACAACAATAAATGTAACATGCAGATGCCCGTGAGAACCTTCTAATGAACCCAGTGCCTGTTCTGCCCATGTCCATACAGGCAACGATGATAACAGCTGTGCACCAGTGGTCCGCTGTCCCTCGGAATGCACCTGCATCGACACGGTCGTGCGTTGCAGCAACAGGAACCTGCTGTTCCTCCCCAAGGGCATCCCTCGCGATGTGACCGAGCTGTAAGTTCCACGGGTAACAGCATTTTGCTCTCGTCTTCATAGTTCACACTCGAGAGACGTGAATCAGCTGTGGGTAACAGCATCGGTCTGCACAGCCATTTCTCTGTGAGACAAATGCTCACAGCAAGGTGCCCTAAGAACTGTGTTCACAGAATTCTTCAACCAGATATTGTTTAATTTAGCTTACCTTTGTTCAATGCTTGTGATATAATGTCAACAAAAAACACACACAAGGGTAATGTATGTTGAAAAAAGATTTAAAATTAAAAATATACCCCTCAGCCCATACATACGAGAGGGGTAGGTGCAGACTGGAAGTTTGGGACAATTATACCTCACCACCATGTAATTCAAAACACCTCACCACCACGTAATTCAAAACACCTCACCACCACGTAATTCAAAACACCTCATCACCACATAATTCAAAACACCGCACCACCGCAAAATTCAAAACACCGCACCACCGCAAAATTCAAAACATCTCACCACCACGTAATTCGAAAACACCTTACCACCACGTAATTCAAAACACCTCATCACCACATAATTCAAAACACCGCACCACCGCAAAATTCAAAACATCTCACCACCACATAATTCGAAAACACCTTACCACCACGTAATTCAAAACACCTCACGACTACGTAATTCAAAACACCTCACTACCACGTAATTCAAAACACCTCACCACCACGTAATTCAAAACACCTCACCACCAAGTAATTCAAAACACCTCACCACCACTTAATTCAAAACACTTCAGCACCACGTAATTCAAAACACCTCATCACCACGTGATTCAAAACACCTCACCACCACGTGATTCAAAACACCTCACAAACAACGTTATTAAAAACACTTCACAACCACGGAAACAAAAGTTTGAGGGAGTCGTTTAGTGACAACAGACACTGCCCACATATGTAGATATTGTATATAGATAGATGACTGTACCTGCGTCGCTGTTTACACCAATCATAATACAAACAATTATTTTGCACAATGTATTTGTAATATACGTGATATTACATTTTATAAACAATTGAAGTTGAAGATTGAAGTTGAAAATTTTTTTTTTCCCAAAAACAATTTTAATTTTAATTTTTTTCCAAAATATTTTCAACCAAACAAATACCCCTAGGACATACACACGGGAGAGGTAGGTGCATACCAGAAGTTTGGTAGGATTTCACAAAAGTTTGAGGGAGTAGCTCAGTGACAACACAGGACAGACACTGTACATATATATATATATATATATATAAATATATATAGATATATATCGATATATATAGATATATATAGATATATATATATATACTAGCAGAAGTACCCGGCATTGCCGGGCGGGGGAGGAGGAGGGGAGGGGAACGGGGGGGGAGGGGGGAGGGGGAAGGGGGGAGGGGGGGAGGGGAAGGGGGGAGGGGAAGGGGGGAGGGGAGGGTGTGGGAGTGCCCGGGGGAAGAAGGGCCCCTCCCCCCTCCCCCTCCCCCCTTCCCCTCCCCCTCCCCCTCCCCCTCCCCCCTTCCCCTCCCCCTCCCCCTCCCCCTCCCCCCTTCCCCTCCCCCCTTCCCCCCTTCCCCCCTCCCCCCCTCCCCCCATCCCCCCCCCCTTCCCCCCTCTCCCCCCCCTCCCCCCCCTTCCCCCTCCCCCCTCCACCCTCCCCCCCATTCCCCTCCCCTCCTCTTCCCCCTCCCCTCCTCCTCCCCCTTAACACCAGGGGGGTTGACTCAGCCTGTCATCCTACCGAGGTCGGCAAATTGAGTACCAGTTCACTGGTAATTCCCTGTGTGCCGCAAGAGACGAACAGGGTTGGCGGCACGAACCCGGAAGTCGGAACTCATTGTCGTCAAATAAATGTTACATGTATGTTTCACTCTCTGTCACATGCCGTTGGTCCCATGTCAATCGGATGAAGTTGAAAAATTAACATTACGAAGTTTCTCTGGGACGTACTGATTCCGAATAATGAAGTTGAAAAATTAACGTTCCGAAATACACTAATTACGCTAACAGAAGCGCTGGCGCTGCGAAGCGCTAGAGGGAGCGCTGCGCTCCCTCCCTTCGATTCCCTCCCTCTTCTGCTAGCGCTTCTGCGCTAATACGCTAATTTTAAAACCCAAAGTTTTTTAAAATTTAAGGTGTGCTGTAGTTGCTCTGAGACGTTCTGATTCCAAATATGCCTTTGGTTTTTCTCTGCGATGAGTAGTTCTCGAGTTATAAGAGGACAAACAAACAAACATACTTTACTGCTTTTTATATATAGATATAGATATATAGATATATAGATATATATAGATATAGATATATATTGTTTTGGATTCGTCACTTCCGTTGTTGTGGTTTTTATCCACTGTATACATTTTTGATTCCATGTACTATTATTGTTGTCATTTAAGGGAGATAGAGGTTACTATTTTCAAAAGGTAAAAAAGTTAATGTTTTAAATGAAACCGGAACCGGACGACGACGAAGAGGAAGAGGAGGAAAAGAAGGCGGAGCGAGTGAGTCGGACAAGAAGCCTAGTTGCTTTGAGGTCTGGAGCGAACGAGAGTCACTAGTGGACTTTGGGTTTCCCGGGAAAGGGATTCCTGCGACAGAGTTGTTATCGCTGTGACAGATCAACCTGCGTGTCAGGTTTTGCGGTTGATTCCGAGGAGAATCATCGTAGTGTCGTTACGCCTCGAGAACGGGCCGTCGGCCATTTTTACTCGTGCGCTTTGCGCATCGCTCAAGGTTTTTCGCCTCCCTTTAATCATTGACACCGCATTCAGACGTGGATCTGGTGTGTGTGTGTGTAATGTGGCTTTTGAGTGGAAAATCTGCGGGTCGCCGATTGGGAGTCGTGGAACGTCCATACCCGAGGGTGTGATTTCCCAGTCGCCTTAAGGGCACCTTTGTGCGGCTTTGGCAGCGGGAACGTGACTGTCAGCCGAACAGGATTCTGGTCTCGATTGGACATCGTTCTGACGATCGCTGGAGCGGATCGACCTTGGCTTGAAACCGGAATCAACTTTGGCTTGAAGCCGGGAATCGAGACATTGGGAATGTTCTTCTTTTCGCTCACTTGGAGCACAGTGAGTTATATTGTACGAACCTGATGGTACCATCATAGGAAATATATATTGGTTGTGCAATTGATTACTATTGTTGTACTGCTTTCTTGTGTGATCTTAATACAATATTTGTTTGTTGGTAACAATTGGTGTGGCTTCACCATTGATCTTTGACATACAGAATAACACATCTTTCTGCCATGACTCCTCTAGGGGCTCAGAGGTACACCGTGACCGGGGTCTGGGGAGGAGCACGTAACAATATATATATATATATTTTATATATATATATATATATATATATATATATATATATATATACACATACATACATATATATATACATACATATACATACAGACTTGGCATTTAATATGGAATATTTTTTTTGTGAGGGTGAACTTACTTTTCAAGATGACTTAGAACCAAAAGTTAATTGGAATTATGTTGAAATTATTCTAGATTTTGTTAATGTGACCTTTAAAAGAAACAAAAACCACATTTGACATTTCGAAGCAAATAAATTGATCCTTGAAAGTGATGTAAACTGATATCGAACTCAATTCACGGACAGTACTGTGTTAAACTTCTGTACGTTTTCCAGAAGTATCTCTTTATTTTGCACATTAGCCAAAAAAAATTTCAACAAAAACAAAAGCTAAATTATGACTGGGATTATGGACAGTAAAATTACAGTTCAGTACTTCGTGTAACCCCCACGAGCATTCAGGAGAGCACGTACACGTCGAGGCATGCTGTTCACGAGATTTGCCAAGGTTTGGACAGGAATGGCTTGCCATGCAGTGACAATAGTCTGCTGCAATTCATGCACAGAGGGAGGCTGCTGGTCCAAGTTGTCGATTTGACGCGTTAATTCTGCACACCAGTTCTCTATCGGATTCATATCCGGGGACATGGCAGGCCACTCCATATGCTCTACACCACGGTCAGCAAGAAAGTGTTGGATCATGCGAGCATGATGAGGCCGTGCATTGTCATCTTGGAAGACAACGTTTCCTCGAAAGGCTGCACGAGCAAATGGAAGCAATGTTTCTTCCAGAATGACCCTGTACATGAACTGGTTCAGGTTTCCATTCAGAACAACCAGGTCAGTTTTGCCCCCTGCATGAAAAGCAGCCCAAACGGTCACCCCACCACCTCCAGCTTGGACTCTTGGCACTATACAATCTTCGTTGTGGGCTTCATGCACTTGTCTGCGCACTCGGACGCGGCCATCTTGACGATAGACCAGAAATATAGATTCGTCACTGAAGATCACATGATTCCAGTGTCCTGGCTGCCATTGACGGTGCTCTCTGGCCCACTGCAATCGGCGCTGGCTGTGTTGTCTGGTCAGGCGTGGCTTTCTCAGGGGATGCCTGGCACGATAGCCTGCTTGAACCAGTCATTGGTTGACTAGCCTTCTGGATACAGGCACATTTGTCAGTTGCTGCCACTCAGCCCTAAGCCGATTAGCTGACTTGGTACGGCCATTGCAGACTAACCGGTGCAGCTGGCGATCATCTCTTCTTGTGGTTCTGCGTGGACGTCCTTGCCTCGGTATTGGAGGAGGGACACCCCTCTGAGCATTTCGTTTCAGGATCTTTGACACCTGACCTTGAGTGATGCCATACTGCCGAGCAATAGCACGCTGTTTCATGCCAGAATTTCGTAAAGCCACCACTGCATGACAAACAGCATTGTCAAGTTGACGGACCATCTCCAGAGGAAGCAGCAATAACTTTTGTAGACGTGCAGCAGTTGTTTTCCACTAACACAGAACGCAACAACCCTTATATACCCGATTGTGAAGCCAATCGTCAAATGTACCTGTCTTTACATTTTGTCACACCACCTGTGATATAATCCTGTTATTGACTTCTTGCTGCGAAAGACAATCAGTGACATGGTTCTTTCAACAAAGACATCACGAAAGGGTAAAAGAAACTCACCAGATTGATATACTGAGTTCAGAAAGTAAACCCACGTCAAGAAAAAAATAAAATTCCATATTAAATGCCAAGTCTGTATATACTGTATATATACTGTATATACTGTATATATATATATATATATATAATATATATATCTATATATATATTGTTGTGGATATGAGAATGGGTTGTTTTTTTTGTTATTATATAGTAAATTGTTGTAAATATCACCCTCTGTAAAATGTAATGATTCCTTGTAAATACCTCCGTTGTGTAAAGGTCAAAGGGCGTCTCGGTAGTTATTCCATGAAACACCACATTGCAGGACCCGATAAAGCCCTTGTTCAGTAGCTTATATCTTATTATGTGTCTTAGGGTAAGGCTGTGTCTCCCATTAATTTAAATACTCCATTGCACCAAGTGAAATAAGAGTAGATCCCCTTTAATTTCATTTCAATGGCCAACTGCATTTTGGGCGGTTTTTCTTCAACCACCATTGGCCACGAGGCAGGGTTGGGGAAGAAAGGCGTGTCTCCACCTCGTCATAGAGGGGAGGAGTGAGCCAGCCCCGAACAACCAACCGAGCATGAGGGGTTTGGTTTGAGAGGGCGGAGGAAGAGCGTTTGGGGGAGGTTCGCAAAGGTTGAGGGGCGGGGCCTATATAACCCGCCAGGGGGGCGTTCCCCAAGCAGATGCGCTTTTACTGAGACGAGGAGATGAGTCTGAAAAGAGAGGTCCATGACAAGAGCTGAGTTGTGTGGTTTTGGTCAGAGCTGAGTTGGTCGTCAGGGGTGGTCAGTGGTTGCGTTGAGTGGTTGCGTTGAGTGGTCGGTGGAGAAAGAGTGGTTGGACCAGGAAAGAGAGAGGAGATAACCCGTCACGCCAGACCCCCCACCAGCGCATCGTGATCCGACCCGTGATCCCGTGCACACGACAGGATCGGTGGCATCAGCGGCCGTCGAGGTCCAGCCCGACGTCCCGTGCGGGATCAAGCTCCAGCCAGCTCCGTGCCGTCCTCCCCCTCCAGCCACACACCTCCTTCCAGCCAATCCACTCTGCAATTCCCCGTGTGAGTCGTCTTTGTTTGTTCTGTCCTGGGTAGTAACTAAGTCTGTATAAGCTAATAATTTTCACTGTGTCACCTGCGTCTCATGTCCCCTGTAAATAATCGTGACTGCTCTTTTTGCTTATGTGTGTAAATGGTAATAAATCCCATTACTCTTCTGTACGTCTTCTTCCTCTTTGCATTCGGTCGCTTTGGAGTTTTCCAGATTGAGTAGCTGTGGCGCGAAACGGCCAACGTTCAGGGTGAATCGGGTTTTAGTCGGGGAATAACTGTTCGGCCGCGGTTACACCACCTTTGTGCCACGCGGCTCGGTAAAAATAACATCTAATCTGCGGACTGTAACAATATATATATATACAGTGAAACCTTGACTTATGAGTTTAATTCGTTCTGTGACCGAGCTCGTAACTCAATTTGCTCGTTTCTCAAATTAAATTTCCCCATTAAAAGGCATTGAAATGCTATTAATCCGTTCCAGCCCCCAAAAAACCACACCAATTTTTTTTGTTACGTGTTTTTAAATAAGAAAAATGTACTTTATAAATAACAAATAATGTATAAACAAGCACGACCTCGTATATACTGTTCATAATAAAAGAGAATGTTGTAGCGACCCATGGGTCCCCCAAGCAAGACCGGCATCAGAATCTCCTTGCTCCAGCCGGTGACGTCACCGGCGGGGATCCCCGGCGCCAGAGTGGCTGGTCACGTGACCGCCAAAGCGTCCCGCGCGTGCGGGTATAATGAGCTACACCTGTGGATCACGTGACCACCGAAGCACGCCTCGCTTGAGAGGCGTGGCTTTCGGTTTCGGTTTGGGTTTTTGGTTTTGCTTTATAAGGCAGCCCGATAAACTGGCTTTTTAGTGTTCCCGAGTTGGTTTTACGAATAAACATCTTCTCGGACGAGTTTGTGCCTTGCCATCCTTTTATCCGTATTCTGCTGGAGTCCAGATTCCTTCAATATAAAGAAATAAACTGGTTTTATTAAGTGTTGTGGCGGACACGAAAGCACTGACGTGGTGACATCACCCCGCACACCAAGTGGGGGTGGGCCACGCCGGGGAGAGAGGCGTGGCCTCAGGATATAGACGGGGCGCGCAGCCTTGAGCAGCTTAGTGCTGCAGTTTGAATAAAGACTTGTATGAACCGCGTTGTCCGCTTGCTCCTTGCGTAAGCATTAGCGCGCGCAGCATCGCGCTACAGTGTATTTACCTTGAAGATCAGACGAAGATGCTGGCAGAGGTGGAGGAGATAACTTTTGCCCTTTTCGCCACACTTTCCTCGCTTTCACTTGCAGGGCGTTTCAATAAAAACCTGTCCAACGAGGTTTGTTTCTTCCTCCCTTTCAAAATGTTTCGAAAATTATCCATCTCTTCATGGATAGAGGTCCGGAGCTTTGAAATAATCGTAACGCCCTTGGCTGGCGTTATAGCCTTTATCGACTCCTTCTGCTTCAAAATCGTACATATCGTAGAAGTACTACGATCGTACTGCCTCGCCAAGTCGACAACACGCACACCTCGCTCATGTTTTTGCACGATTGCGTGTTTTATATCCAAGCACATCATCCTCTTCTTCTTCTCAGTACTGCCCTTGGCACTCAATTTCTTAGGACCCATGGTTAAAACTAAGAAATTTTCCAAAATAACCAACATGCGAAAACAAAGCAGCAGCGATATACGGCAGAGATGCTTGCACGGCAAGATAACCACGTGACCGGAACGCTCGTTGGGCCACCTAGTGGCGGGTGGCGTAAGCTCGTAACTCAGATCTCGGCTCGCATCTCAAAGCAAAAAACCGCCCGAGCGACGGCTCGTATCTCGGAAAACTCGTAAGTTGGTGCACTCGTAAGTCAAGGTTTCACTGTGTATATATATATATATATATATATATATATATATATATATATATATATATATATATATATATATATATATATATCCATCGATATATATGTGGGAAAATTGTGTCGAACCGTGAATCAAACCTGTGTCCTCTGGTGCACCGTACAAGTGCTCTGCCATCTGAGCAATCTGGGCGACCCGTGACCCCTGTCCTCCACTGCTTCCGGGGCACTCACTGCGAACCATAGGAGTAGCAATCTCCTGTTCATTCACGAGAGGTTCCTCCCCCAATGGGGGAACAAATCCATGTTCGCTATTATAGACACCACTGGGGATGTAGTAACACTAATATCAATGAACAGGATTGTAAATAAGCAATCGATATATGTGGGAAAATTACGTGCCCAGACCAGGAATCACACCCAGGTTCAATTCAATAAGACCAATTTTATATGTGGGAATAATTGCGTGCTCAGTCGAGAATCGCCCAGATAGCTTAGATGGAAAAGCACAGGTATGGTCCACCTGAGGGCCTGGGATCAATTCTACATATATATATATCTCCAAGAACCCCAGAATGTCATCACGGGACCTACAGGTAGCTCTTGCCACTGTTGATGTCAAAGTGCACGAGTCTACCATTCGAAAGAGGCTGAGTCTACCATTCGAAAGAGGCTGCACAAATTTGATCTACATGGGAGGTGTGCCAGGAGGAAACCTTTGCTGTCCAGAAAGAACATCAGGACAAGACTAAAGTTTTGCCAATGAACACCGAGGCAAAGACCAGTACTTCTGGAACAATGTGCTCTGGACAGATGAGTCAAAGGTAGAGCTATTTGGCCACAGTACCAGAAGACATGTTTGGTGAAAACCAAAGACAACATTTGACCACAAGAACCTGATAACAACTGTAAAGCATGGTGGTGGAAATATTATGTTTTGGGGCAGCTTTGCTGCATCAGGGCTTGGGCAGCTCACCATCATAGAATCCACTATGAATTCTTCATTTTACCAGAGGGTGCTTGAGGATAAATGTGAGGCCTTCTGTCGGAAAGTTGAAGGTCAACCGAAGGTGCAACATGACAATGACCCTAAACATACCAGTAAATCCACCAAGGAATGGCTGAAAAGAAAGAAATGGAGGGTTCTGGAATGGCCAAGTCAAAGCCTGGATCTAAATCCCATCGAGATGTTGTGGGGGGATTTGAAACGAGCTGTGCATGCAAGAAACCCCTCAAACATCGCACAGCTAAAAGACTTCTGCATGGAGGAGTGGGCAAAAATTTCTCCCAGCCGATGTCAGAGACTGGTAGACAGTTATAAGAAACGCCTACTTGAGGTTGTTTCTGCCAAAGGGGGCAATACCACCTATTAGAGCCAAGGGTGTACTTACTTTTTCCACATGCGAAATTTGCATTTATCTTTATTTAAATTATATAATGGACGACAAAATGTAAATGTTTCATGATATTTGTTATATTATATCACCTTTATCTATCAATATTGTTGAAATGAAGATCAAACAGCTGTATGTTGAAATATGTTGAAAAATTCAGAACTTTACATGGGGTGTACTTACTTTTTCACGTGACTGTATATAGACTAGCCGAAAGCACCCGGCATTGCCCAGGTTCTTTTTGAATGAATTTACTACTATAATTCAGCTTTTACTCGCAGCCGTAGAAGATTGACTACTATAATTCAGCTCAGCTTTTAATTGCGAAATGGGCCTAGCCCGGCGGAGGCGGCCTCGACCGGCCTCGCCACCTAGCCTATAACCTTCCCGGGGCCCGCCCAGACATTTTTTGTTTCAGAGGTTTCCTCCTATCTTTCACCGTTCAGGAGATTAGCGTGTGCAGACAAACAAACACACAAACAAACAAAAACTTTCTTTTATATATATAGATAATCTAGGAACCAGTCTGTTGGCATTAGATTCCTGGTATACGTTGAAGATGCCTCGGTCGGTGACTGCATTTAGATGAAGAGTAAGCAGGTTATTGCCAGCATTCTGGCCAAGTTCCAAATTCCTCTACTCACTTGGCCCAGGCAGGTGAAGTGCACCCCCAGGTACATCTGCCCATGTAAACAACAGCATGACACCCTGATGGTTTGTGTGGTCATGGGACAAATGATGATAATGAAGTGTAAACTTAAAACTTTGAATTAGGTTTTATATATTTTTAAGAGTTATTACATTTCCTCCTTTTTCTAGTTTCAGATATCAGTTCTTTTTATGTTCACATGTCACTTTTTCTATCTTCTTTCTGACATCAGATCTTTAATCTTGTTCCAGATATCACATATTTTCCTGTTTCAGTTATGTTTATGGTTAGGGTTCGGGTTGGGGTTATGATTAGTGTTAGGGTCAGCACAATATTTTCTAATTTGCACAAGATGTTCCAAAAATTCGCATTACATTTGTTCATTTTTGGTGAACGAAAGAACACACGCGTTTACTGAACATAATGAAAACACTTTAAAAGTTACCTTTCAACTAGAACCTTACTATATTTTAGATTAAGTAAAATGAATAGCAAAAGAGGATCAGACAGAGGACTGGAGGAAACACAGTAGCCAGCAAAAGGTTTGGGTTGGGAAGGGTTAATGGGGTCATAAAAATTGTGGGTAATGGCAGTAATAAAAAGGGCTAATGGGTTAACGAAGGGTTAATAGGGGTAATAAAAATTGTGGAGGATGACATGAAATTGCGGCACACTGCCTGCTTGAAGCCCTGGAGTGAAGAATGGGAAACAAGGGCCTCAGAAAAGCTGTTCTATCCCACTCTTCCCTCATCCTAATTATCCAGCCATTTTTTCTCATATATAAAATATCCAGGCATACATGTTCATGTACAGCGGAAACAGCACCCACATCTTCCTTTTCTTGCTATT
This sequence comes from Myxine glutinosa, assembly GCF_964187855.1. NCBI lineage: Eukaryota > Metazoa > Chordata > Myxini > Myxiniformes > Myxinidae > Myxine > Myxine glutinosa. The sequence continues at coordinate 135,903,249 of NC_136263.1, forward strand.
ATGAGAGGCCATTGATGTATCATGTGGTGAGAATAGATGCTTTTACTTTTTTATCGATGGTTTTAATTTGTATTGGATTTATCAGGCAGTCATTTCTTTCATTATATAATATCTCTATAATAATATGCTTGTCAAAACCTTCCATTTGTCACGTAAACTATCGCGCGATGTACAATATCACAAGAAGACAGAATCTCGTGAGATTGTGAATTAGACGTTGTTTCATCGTTATTTAATTACCTCCGTGACCAAAAGTGATGCTTGACCCCTGTTTGTCTGTCTGTTTGTGCCTGTTTGTTTCTTTGTTTGTAAGCACGATATCTCAAAAAGTTATGGACGGATTCGGAAGAAACTTGGTGGAAAGAAAGGTTGGGTATGTGATAAGGACGAACTGATTAGATTTTGGTGAAGATCCGGATCAGGATACTAGAATTTTGTAAGTTATTCTTCACCATTGAGAGATCGGGCCAAAAACTATATACAAGCACGATACGTCAAAAAGTTATGAATGGATCTGGACGAACCTTCGGGGACATGTTACGTGTGTGACAAGGCCAAAGTGGCTTGATTTTGGTGAAGACCTGGTTTTGGATACGATAATTTTTTAATTTTAAAATGATTCTTCACCATTGAGAGATAGGGCCAAAACAATGTATAGAACGATATTTCAAACAGGTGTGCACAGATTTGGAGGAAACCTGAAGGCTCAGTTGGGTAGGTGACAAGAATCTGATTCGATGTTGTTTCAGGTGCGGATGCAAATCTGGCCTATCAATGGGCTATAAAACATAAACTGTTCAGCTTGGTGGAGGTATCCATTCTACCAATGCCGTTCTTGATTTAACATTGTATTTATGCATCATGAAGAAGATAATTAAATTTGGATAATTTATTAACACAGCTCCCACATCCCCATACCCCCCCTCCCCCCTCCTCCCAACATGATTAATAGTAAATATAATCACTGTAAACTTTCCCTGTACATTCACACAAGCCCCAGATGTGTCCTTCCCATTGGTGTTCAAAAGCACCTAATCCAGATACACAGTCTATTCACTGATAGCGATCTGTTGGGGGGGGGGGGGGGGCTGTGTAGCACATGACCCTCCACTCGGCCCTTGCACCAGCACACATAGTCAGGAGTTTGCAGGATGGGCAGCTGCCCATTCGGTGAGCTGAGAAAGTTATCTAAGTCTTTCATCTTGCAGAGGCACAGCCATTTCTGTCAGGTGCTTTTCCAAGTATTTTTGGCTTCCTTTGGATGTTTTGTGATAGTCAGGGCCCTTAGGGATATTTTGGTTCAAATTCTTCCAAAAGCATCAAATTTGGCGCAGATGTTGCCCATGCCATACTCTTTCGATTTTTGACGGGCGTCAAGGGCGGTATGATCCCGGGACCATACCGGTCCATCCCGCCATGTCACCTGACCGATGACGTCATAATTAGGATATGCATCCAATCACATGGCGTACTATAAGTGGTCAAAGTTCAAAATAAATCGATCGAAAAATGAAGGCAGGGATCCATTTTTAAGGTTTTCATAAAATCCAATATGGCCGCCAGGTCACATGACCTATGACGTCATATTTATGACATGTATACAATCATGTATACATGAACCCGGATCATGATCGCACAAAAATTAAACACAAGGATATGGCATACAGTTCATAAAACATCAAAATCCGTACCTTTGTAATTAGACTGATGAACTGCATATGCCTGAAAATTAGGAAATAGACATGTAAATATTTCCTCTAATTGTCAAAAATAAGGTCAGAGTTCGATTACCCAACCCAGAAACATAAAATGGTGAACCTCGCGTAAATCTTGACAAAAAACTCAAAAACCTACGTTTGACTCAAAAATGACCTTTAAGATGACCTTGAGGGACCTTGACCTCGAATCATCAAAATAACATCATAATTGGATTCCTCGACCTCGAAAACCCCTGAAAAGTGGTATCGTACATGATTCCAACCCTTTTGGTTATTTAACTGATTTTCCTCTAATCCGGGTGGCGGCCATTTAGTATTTCGCCAATATGGGGCCCCCGGGGGGGGGGGGGGCGCCCGTCTTGGCGCCCGTCAAAAATCGAAAGAGTATGGCATGGGCAACATCTGGGACAAATTTGATGCTTTTGGAAGAATTTGAACCAAACGGCCCCAAAATATCCCTAAGGGCCCTGACTATGAGCCACTTTAGGAAACATTCCTTTTCTTGAAGATACAATAAATTTTATGATGCCCTGAACACCACTGTTTCCTGGGGTTGCTGCACATGCACACCAAGCATTCTGAGGCAGATTACATCATTTCAAAATCCCCATATTGAGATTGGCGATTCCACAGAATTTCTGTGGGAAATATGTCATGACATTGCGAATTGCATGTTGTTTCTACTTTGAATTCACACCCAGCATACGTTGGCATGATTTTGATTGAGACAAGTAATGCCTGAGGTATAGCATAGCCTGACTTCCGGCGACCGAGAGACAGTGGAACACGCAAACAGGGAATACACAGTATTTCCACAGATATCCGTTTGTATAGAGATATTCCAAAGATAACCCACAGTGTCCCTTTAACTGAATGAGGGACGATATTTTGCAAATCAATGGAAGCTTAAACTTAAATATAGACAACACTCAAAGGCTTTGCTTTGACAAAGACTTTGTGGAGTTTCTTCTTTCATTCATGCCAGCAATTACATCATGTTCCTGCAAAGGAACCACCTGTAGAGACCATTTTTCCCCACAGAGCAGGTGTTGCCCTTTTTCGGGCACCATGGTCCCCTTTTTTGAAGCAATGTTTTACAGCCGGACGCCCTTCCTGCCGCCAACCCTGTTAGTCGCCTCTTGCGACACACAGGGAATTACCAGTGAACTGGTACTCAATTTGCCGACCTCGGAAGGATGACAGGCTGAGTCAACCCCCCTGGCATTAATTCAGCGATCGACCGGGATTCGAACCCAGGATCCTAGGATCCCAAGCCGGCACCCTAACCGCTAAGCCAACACCAGACTGCATATTCCTGCAAAGGTGCACTTGAATTGAGCCTAAAATGGGGTGTTCTTGCTTTTCTCAGCACAGAACGTCCTTACTCACACGCAATTAGTGCTTCAACTTGTGTGCAGAGGGAAATTTATGTTTTACAATGACGTGAAAAATGTTTTTATTAAAGTGCAAAGCATGCTAAGCTTTGAGAATTGTGTTCCCTTGTGTTGATGTTTTTGAAGTTTTGCGTATTGAAAACTGACAATCAAAATTACCGTTAAGTAAACCCCGTTGCCAAATAAACAGTTTTCTGCTAATGCAGTTAGAATTCATTCTTGATGTGCCTTCACATTGCCAATCACAAGCTTCCTGTAATAAATGCTGGTTTTGGAAGCATTCCAAAGTAACTACCACGAACTCAATTCATTCACACATTTGTGAAAAATTTTCCCTGCATTGCAAAAAAAAAGAAAAAATCGATTTAACGGAGCGGAAGATTTTATAAATACCCTCATAAATGGAAGCAATTGATAGCAAGACATGAAGGTTATACAGTACGTTCTATTTATCCACAATGATGAAATATAAAGCTTAACGAATTGATAGGAAAACAGGCCTGTCAATCATCGTGGGAGAGAAATTGATTCGGGAAAAGGTTTCGAGAACAGAAACCCTTGAACGTGCGGTTTTAAAATAAGCAATGGGCCAGCATTCTTTGCCTTCCAGAGCCCCCGAGAAACTAGACTTGAGAGGCGAGGTTTGATATAAGTATGGCAAACTCATCGACAACATCCTATTGCGCAGGTACCTTGATGGAAACCAGCTGCCCATGGTACCCAAGGACCTTGCGAACTACAAGAACCTGAAGCTGATGTGAGTGAGCCTTCAGCGTTTTCACAGAACATTGGGCATCCACATTGCGCAGGCGCTTTCACCTCTCACCGGGAATGGCAGACCCCAAGTCGACTTTATTGAATAAAGTGTACAGCATTTATTATTCCTCGCGATTGCCATATTCTACACAAGCTTGCTTTTATGAGCATTGGCTTGCTTGTGTCCAAATTTGTCTGGAACAATTTCCGCAGTTTGTTCTGCTAGCTTTCTGTTATTTTATTTGTTGAGTGTAGAAATTTATTTTCATGAACAGTTTTTTTATTAGGGGTTATGACCTTTGTTTCTGCTTCCAGCATCAATGTGTAAATTATATCCCTTTAATTATCCACTTTCCATAAATGTTTATTTCACGATAGTTGTGCTTAACTACTTAGGAACTAACTTAACTAACTAACTAACTAACTAACTTAGCTTAACTACTTAGGAAAGTTAATTGGGTTTCTTCTTCATAAATATAGACTTTGATATGCGAAATTATAATCATATGTTTTTTTTCTAGAATTAGAAACTTCGCAATCTTTAAGGATCATGGATTTCGTTCAAAAAATTTACACTAATAATTCGACATTGAATCTATTGTGCAAATATATTTTGCAAATATAGCAGGTTCTGTCAGCAAAGATGATGCTGTTGGCAGTTGTTAAGACAAAGTATTTCAGATCAATTTTCATTAAATGATGAACACCTTTTGCTTGATTTTTTTTTTTAATTTTGTACACCGCTCCTTTCCTATTCCATCTCCAGGCGCTGCATGACGTCATCGCCTGCACTAAAGAGGGCCCGGCGATGACGCATGCTGAAAGAGAGTACTCAGTTTTCACTCCGGTTGTTTGTTTTCTTGCTTTCTTGTTTGTTTTCTTGTTTGTTTGTCCCAGCGATATCTCAGCCATCCGTTGAGCTAGGAAGCTGAAATTTCGGCACAATACTGAGCAAGTGCTTTGGCAAAAACGATATTTTTTGTTCAATCAATTGATTGATTAATTACTTATTTATTATCGATTTATTAAGTAATTATTTATTTCCTTTCTCATCTGGGCAATATCTCAGGCACCTTTTGAGTTAGGAAGCTGATATTTGGACATGCCAATGACCAACTGATTTGGCTGTGAAGGGCATTTTTGATTTGTTGATTAATCAATTAATCGATTAATTATTTAATTATTCGATTAATGACTTCATAATTTTTTTATTATTATCGTTTTGGAAGAAACTGTGGTGGTTTAGGTATTCTATTAGCCAAATGATTAATAATTTAATTACTTTGCCATTGTTATTTATTTATTTTCATTATTAATCACTTATTTATTCCCTTTCTCAGCTGAAGGCACCCCAGCAATGTCGTGCTGGAGGATGTTATTTATTTATTTGGCATGGATGCGGTGTACTTTGAATGTATCTGTACTTGTTTTGATTATTTTTTGGGAAATTAATCTCCAACACTTTGTCTTTACAATAATCTAAATAAATAAAATACTTTCAAGCAGGAGAAAGTTGAAGCAAACACTACAGTATTTATATCTCATCCTATTGATAGCACATACATGATAACTTAGCGCAACACCACATGTTACTGTTTTTCCCATGCTATCAGCCATGAATGAGATACTTCAGGTTTTCCTTGTGGAAAAATGAAATCGACACTATCATGTAAATGTTTTCATCCCATGTTCTTTCCAGCGACCTCAGCAACAACAGAATCAGCACCATCTCCAACTTCTCCTTCGCAAACATGTCACAGCTCTCAACACTGTAAGTACAGCACTGCAGCCTCCATATTGCTATTCACCAGCTCCGGGGCAGCCCAGAGCAGGGCAGAATTAATTCCCAGTGCACGGGAAAAGTCCACCCGGTTCCAGGTGTAAATTGTGACGTTAATCACAGGTGACACTTTATTAAACAAAACCACTGCATGAAATGGAATAATCATGCCTCGGCTATACAAACAGTGACGGGATGGCGAAGACTTTCCTACAGCTGTGCACCGCCCTTCCCCGCCATCTGTTTCTCTTTGCTGCATATCTGTTGCTTTCCTTCGGGTATGTCTCGGCCTCTACTCCCGGTGGTGATGCTGCCGGTGACTACTCAGTGCAGAAATAGTTTTCTCTCTTGTTGCCTTCGCAGGATCCTCAGCTTCAATCGGCTCCGATGCCTACCAGTTGAGGCTTTCAGTGGTCTCCACTCTCTACGTGTGCTGTAAGTAATAATTATGACCAGCACCTCATGCTGGAATAATTGCCAGGGAATCACTTTTTCGTCCCTGTGTTGGGGCCAATAATATATGAGAAGTGGCATTAATTAGAGCAATTCCTCTTGTCCAGCTCGTTACATGGCAATGACATATCCATGGTGCCAAGTGGTGCTTTCAGTGACTTGACTTCACTCTCTCACTTGTGAGTAACACAAACATTGTGCATAGCTCTAACATCTTCATACTCTGATAGCCTTTCTCTTCTGCTAGTGTTTGCATTTGTGCTTGCTATAAAATTCGGTTTTCTTCCAGGAGATATTGTCTCCTCGTTGTTAATACACGACCATGAATTGTTGTGAATTGCATCATTTGATGAATTAGATATTGTCGTGTAAAAAGCTTACAGTGATGGCAAACTAGAAATTTTGGATGGAATGAAAGAGGTATTGAAGAGAAATGTGAGTATGTGCAACTTGCCGCCAGGGCTCTGGGAGCCAACCCTTTGCATTGTGACTGTAATCTGCACTGGCTTTCCGAGTGGGTGAAACACGGCTACAAGGAGCCTGGCATCGCTCAATGTACGAGCCCCACTGGCATGGAGGACAAACTGCTGCTCACTACTCCCAGTCGGCTATTTGACTGCCTTGGTAGGCCCCACATATGCAAGCACCTCAATACAAACAGGTCAAAAGACCAATGCATGATTTTGGGGAAATGTTAACAAAATACATATAAGAAGCAGGCACTTGGTCTCCTATGACCTCACTATTGTGGCCATATGATGGTGTGGGGCATACATTTTTGTGATTTGACAAGATCCACATCATTGTCTATGTTTACATACAATAGTACACTTCTAGCATATGGAAAAAATTGATAGTACTGTACTTGTTAATAATGGTGCGAGGCATCATTTTGTAGAGTAGACCATTTGTTTGCACTGCCTTGACCAGTTCCCAATTTTCTGTTGTAGTATACGAGGCATTCTGTCTGCAACATCGCTAAACACCATTAATAATTATACAACCAACAAACACTTCATGCAATTGACTAGATCAGTGGTGTCATACATTATTAATAGCTTTTCTTACATTTCAATTTTCTTGTCATGTTTGCAAATTTAAACCTCTGCCTAAAAAGGTGATCAGAAGTCAAATCAAATATGAACCGTGAGCGATAGGAAGACCTACCTAAATGATTCACTGCAGCAAATAACTTTAAGGCTTCAAATGATTGAATTTGGTGCTCTGCATTGTATCCACGAAGTTAACTATTGGGAAACTGGTATACATTGACACATTGGATGAAATCAGCAGGAACAATGGATGAAATCAACAAGATGTTGATTGAGGAATGCTAGCCGCCGTGGGAAGAAAGGAGAACCTAAGATTCTGGGCGTTAACCCTTCATCGATGCAAAAAGGCTAAAATCTATTTTGCTCTGATGGATGGTTAACTACTTAAAGTGAGCCCTTAGAATACCCTACTCAACGCAATGAGAAGGTGCCCGATTCACTTTAAGTAGTTAACATCTAAAATGTTAGCTTTCCTTGATTCCCACAGTTATCGTACTTCGATCAATAAAATACAATCGCACACAGTTCCTTCATTTCTGATTGAAGTATGATAACCACCATAGGAAACGAGGAAAAGCTAACATTTCAGGTGTTCACCCTTCATCAGAGCAAAAAAAGAGAGTTTAGGCTTTTTGCATCGATGAAGGCTTAACGTCTGGAATCTCAGGTTCTCCTTTCTTCCCATGGCGGTTAGCATTCCTCAATCAACGTCTTATTGATTTCATACATTCCTCTATCTGTCTGCCAACGCAGATTGACAATCAAATTTGCAAACAAGACTAGTTCTTCATCTATTATATTATTCAGCATTATTATTGGTTCAAAATTACATTTTAATTAAATAATTATATTGTTTTCGATATATTATTATATATTATTCATATACAGACTTGGCATTTAATATGGAATATTTTTTTTTTCTCGACTTGGGTTTACTTTCTTAACTCAGTATATCAATCTGGTGAGTTTCTTTTACACTTTGGTGATTTATTTGTCAAAAGAACCATGTCACTGATTGTCTGTCGCAGCAAGAAGTCAACAACAGGATTATATCACAGGTGGCGTGGCAAAATGTACGGACAGGTGCATTTGATGATTGGCTTCACAATCGGGTATACATGGGTTGTTGCGTTCTGTATTAGTGTAAAACAACTGCTGCACATCTCCAAAAGTTATTGCCGCTTCCTCTGGAGATGGTCCGTCAACTCGACAATGCTGTTTGTCATGGAGTGGTGGCTTTACGAAATTACGACATGAAACAGCGTGCTATTGCTCGTCAGTGTGGCATCACCCAAGGTCAGGTGTCAAAGATCCTGAAACGAAATGCTCAGAGGGGTGTCCCTACTCCAATACCGAGGCCAGGAAGTCCCCGCAGAACCACAAGGAGGGATGATCGCCAGCTGCACCGGTTAGTCCGCAATGGCCGTACCAAGTCAGCTAATCGGCTTAGGGCTGAGTGGCAGCAACTGACAAATGTGCCTGTATCCAGAAGGCTAGTCAACCAACGACTGGTTCAAGCAGGCTATCGTGCCAGGCGTCCCCTGAGAAGGCCACACCTGACCAGACAACACCGCCAGCGCTGATTGCAGTGGGCCAGAGAGCACCGTCAATGGCAGCAAGGACACTGGAATCACGTGATCTTCAGTGACGAGTCTAGATTTCTGGTCTATCATCAAGATGGCCGCGTCCGAGTGCGCAGACAAGTGCATGAAGCCTACAACAAAGATTGTATAGTGCCAAGAGTCCAAGCTGGAGGTGGTGGGGTGACCGTTTGGGCTGCTTTTCATGCAGGGGGCAAAACTGACCTGGTTGTTCTGAATGGAAACCTGAACCAGTTCAAGTCCAGGCCATTCTGGAAGAAACATTGCTTCCATTTGCTCGTGCAGCCTTTCGAGGAAACTTTGTCTTCCAAGATGACAATGCACGGCCTCATCGTGCTCGCATGATCCAACACTTTCTTGCTGACCGTGATGTAGAGCATATGGAGTGGCCTGCCATGTCCCCGGATATGAATCCGATAGAGAACTTGTGGGCAGAATTAACATGTCAAATCGACCACTTGGACCAGCAGCCAACCTCTGTGCGTGAATTGCAGCAGGCTATTGTCACTGCATGGCAAGCGATTCCTGTCCAAACCTTGGCAAATCTCATGAACAGCATGCCTCAACATGTACGTGCTCTCCTGAATGCTCGTTGGGGTTACACGAAGTACTGAACTGTAATTTTACTGTCCGTAATCCCAGTCGTAATTTAACTTTTGTTTTTGTTAAAAAATTTTTTGCCTACTGTGCAAAATAAAGAGATACTTCTGGAAAACGTACAGAAGTTTAACACAGTACTGTCCATGAATTGAGTTCGATATCAGTTTACATCACTTTCAAGGATCAATTTATTTGTTTCGAAATGTCAAATGTGCTTTTTGTTTCTTTTAAAGGTCACATTAACAAAATCTCGAATAATTTCAACATAATTCCAATGAACTTTTGGTTCTAAGACATCTTGAAAAGTAAGTTCACCCCCATAAAAAAAATATTCCATATTAAATGCCAAGTCTGTATATTATTCTATTCTATTATATATATATATATATATATATATATATATATATATATATATATATATATATATATATATATATATATATTATATATATATACATTATATTTATTTATTATATATTTATCTTATATATTTATATATTATATATTGTATTGTTATGTACTAGGGCATGCCCGTACTATATATATATCTAAAATTATATCCCCCCCCCCCCCCTCTATTTACATGAAATGGTTTGGTCCATTCGCAAAGCCAAAGCGAACGGCTTGCGAGTACGGTGACAATCCCCCCCCTCTATTTACATGAAATGGTTTGGTCCAAAGCGAACGGCTTGCGAGTACGGTGACAATCCCCCCCCTCTATTTACATGAAATGGTTTGGTCCAAAGCGAACGGCTTGCGAGTACGGTGACAATCCCCCCCCTCTATTTACATGAAATGGTTTGGTCCAAAGCGAACGGCTTGCGGAGTTTGGTAAAGAAATCGCCATAGCGTGCACAAATCGCAGGAAAGCGAAAGAATCGCAAATTAGTTTTAATTAGTTTTAAAACATAGTTTAACGCCAACATAGCGGCAACATAGTTTGCCAACGTGAAATAAATGAATACGCTCTCAAATGTGCCGTCCGAGGCAGAGTCTGTTCGGCACGTTTGGCACACGTGATAACTCGCTGCTCTCTGATTGGTTGAATCGTTTTTTGGACATAGCTCGGTAACTACTTGTCCGATTAATATGAAACCTTGAAAAGGCACATCCTCAGGTCCCCAGCAATATACCTGGCAAGTTTCAAGTATATCGGACCCGTGGTTGTCGAGAAACAGCGGTCACAGACAAACACACAGACATACACACATACACACACACACACACACACAGAGATTACTGGAATTATAGATAGATTATTGATATTATTACATATTTTTGATTTATGACAATTATATTATTGCGATACTACTTTCCTTTTATTTTAATTCATCTGTTTTATATTTTGATCAAATAAATCCCAGCGCATTGCCCGATGGGATGTGCACGCGTGTGCCATTTCATCCCAGTTTTTCCTTAATGGTTTTTGCACCACAACAGTGTCATGTATAGCAGCACAACCATACTGACATTCATCATAAATTTATTTGAAATATTCACATCAGAAGCATGGCAAGTTCTTTTTCCCCCACTGCAAAGCAAATTATTCTTGCAAGACGTGTGCACACGACAGGTTCTGGAGAGTTTCATGTTTGAAGTATGAATATTTGAGGTCGTGTTTTTTTACCGTTATACCTTGGACAGGAAGTTAGAAGGAAAAGCGATTCGTAGCATTAGAGGATACTTTACGTGTGTTCTTTCCCAGGTGATTCGATCGACCTGAATGTTCTAGCCAAGTGTCAACCCTGCTTATCAAACCCTTGCAAGCATAAGGGAGTGTGCAAGCCCGATCCAGTGGAGGTCTACCATTGTACCTGTCCTTATGGTTACAAGGTATGGCTGGTTATCCCGTCTCCTGCACAGTAGGAGACAGGGTATTGTAATCACGTCTGTGCCTGTCTGTCTGTGTGTGTCTGTCCGAGCGATAACTATTTTACTATTTGCGCTATTGTCATCAAATTTTCACCAAACCTTTATTATGATAATACGGAGACGGCAAATTAGTAATTTGTCAAAAGGTCAAAGGTCAGTGTCACATAAAATCATCAATTTTCATCCGATTGACTTGAAATTAAAATTTACCATTTCAATTTTGCCATCAAATTTTCAGCAAAGTTTTATTATGAGAATATGGAGAAGGCAAATTAATAATTTGGTCAAAAGGTCAAAGGTCAGCTTCACATAAAATGTCAATTTTCATCCGATTGACCTGAAATTTGAAGAATTTGCCTATTGGGTCACTAAGTTGGTTCCCAATCAAAAGCTCGAAGTGGATTGTTTTTTTAGATCAAAAGGTCAAAGGTCAAGGTTGCATTAAATCACCAGTTTTCACCCGATTGACCTGAAATTTCAGGAATTTGCATATCGTGTCACTGAATTGGTTCACTAATGAAAAGGTATTAGTAGATTTTTTTTTAGATCAAAAGGTGAAAGGTCAAGATTGCATAAAATTGTCAATTTTTGTCCAATTGACCTGAAATTTTTAAGAAATTGTATATTTGGTCACAGAATTGGTTCACCAATCAAAAGCTAGAAGCCGATTTTTTTTTTTTTAGATCTAAAGCTCAAAGTTCAAGGCTGCATAAAATCATCAATTTTCATGTTGTATTTAAAAGAAAAACTTTTCATTATTTTAAGCATATAGAAGAAGAAGAAGACGACTGAATACAAACGGATGCAGATGGGCTTTGCATTTTCACATGCTTTCTAGTTTGCATTTATTATCAAAAACAAAAATGATTAACTCAGTTAAAGAAAGTAACTTGGTGAACATTGTTGTGTTTTCTCATATGTGTCTTCCAAAAGCAGAACTGTATTTGAAATTGAAAAGGATTTATTGTATATCAAGTCAAAATATGAAAAATTCAATAAATAAGTTGGTGATATGAACTTTGTTGTAACTTTGTGAAAATAAATAGTTGATTTCTTAAAAACAAAGTTTGTTTGAAATGTTGCTTTAAAAAAAACAGTTTTTCGTTTTTAAAATGATACGTGACCAATGTGGACAGACATACATGGTGGGGTGAGTAAAAGGGTCACAATAATGACCAAACATGGTGCATCTTACTTTTATTCATAGTCATTGTCCTGACATTATGGTGCAGAGGTAGCATACTTAACTTTGGGCTGTTTAATCTGGGTTGGAGAGAGGTTCTGTCTTGTTCCTATTACATACATACTAATGGATAAAAATGGCATAAGGAGGTCGTGTCACTTTCAATTACAGTTGTCAATATTCAAGTAAATATGTCTCCACCTCCTCCTCCAGGGTGGGGAGACATATTGCTTTCCTCTTTTCTCTCTTTCTTCGCAATCTCTAACTTTCCAACAAAATACAATCGCACACAGTTCCTTCACTTCTGAGCCAATCCTATTCAAATTTTGCACGAGGGTGCACCAAAAATACACCAAAATACACCTTGGTCGAATACACCAAAAAATCGATATTTTTTCAAATTAGGTTCCCGTTATGATATTATGAGGTTAAAGCTGAAAGTAAAAATCACAGGTTTTGCTTTGATATATTATTATATTTTGAGTCTAAGAGACAAAAGTTGGCACGGAGTTCAAATAAATAAAAAAAACGAAATAGGGATTCATAGAAAATGTTCGGATTAGTCATTTTTGGGATTACACAATTGTCAAAGATATAAATCGGTCACAAAATTAATGTTTCTGGGATGCCATACCTCTAATTTTAACCAGTCCAGACTAGTATTGTCAAAATTATGACTAACCAAGGCATCTACTGATAGAAGTACACAGACATTAATTTGGTGATTTTCTTTACAAATTATATTTATATATATATATATATATATATATATATATATATATATATATATATATATATATAAACCACCTTTAGAGGACATGTTTTCCCCGTAAAGCGGGGGTTGGCCTTTTTCGGGCACCGTGGTTGTCTGTTGTTTTTGTTGGTCCCCTTTTTGAAGCAATGTTTTTACGGCCGGATGCCCTTCCTGCCGCCAACCCTTTTTGTCGCCTTTTACGACAAGCAGGGAATTACCAGTGAACTGGTACTCAATTAGCCGACCTCGGAAGGATGACAGGCTGAGTCAACCCCCCTGGCGTTAATTCAGCGATCGACCGGGATTCGAACCCAGGATCCTAGGATCCTAAGCTGGCACCCTAGCCGCTAGCCCAACACCAGGCCCAACACCATGCTCCCATATATATATATATGGGAGCATATGCTGGATCAGCACGTCAGTGCTTCCTTGGACGACTCATCAGCACCATCCCGACACACACCACTGTGTGTGCTACAGAATGAGGTGTTTTTACAGCAGCGGGAGTGCAAATCCTGCCACCAACCTCCCTGAGAGAGGACCCAGTACCCTCTACTCATTTCGTCGACCTCAGAAGGATGACAGGCTGAGTCAACCCCACCTGGTATTAATTCAACAGCTGAACGGGATTCGAACTCAGGACTGTAGGATTCCAAGCCTGCCGCCCCCTAACCATTTGGCCAACACCATGTATAATTGTCAAATTTACAAATTGTCAAAGGTCAACCATGATGTGAAATTATGGTTTCTGGCCTACCAAGTGTTTATATCTAAACCAATGCAGACAAGACTTGGCAAAACACCTTACCACAGCCCCTACAGACTAAAGGATGTAGACATTGGTCTGATCTCTACCTTTCATTTGGAAAAGACCAGACTAATCTCGACATCATTCATCATTCATCCCTCTGGCCATCCTCCAGGCTGATGCCTGGCCCATCCCTATTTCCTTGAGATGCCGATCAACCTGCTGCAACCACGAGGCACGCGGTCGGCCCGTTGGCCTCCTCCACTCACAAGGCTCCCTTGTTTAGAGTATCTGGTAAGCTGGATCAGCATCTGGAAAATGAGCCACATGTCCATACAGCCGCAGCTAACGCTCACGGACCATACAGGAAACAAATCTCATCTGAGTCTCTCTCAGCAACCACTCATTGGACACAAAGTCCGACCAGCGATAGCCAAGGATTCTCCGAAGAGACTTTGTTCTGAAGGAGTTAAATCTCATTCTCTGGCCCTTGGTGCGGGTCTAAGTCTCGCATCCGTAGAGCAAGACTGGAAGCACCAAGGACTTAAAGACTCTGACTTTCGTCCTCCTGCATAGATACCGACAGCACCACACCCCATGATCTAGTGAATCCATGACTCCCCATGCCCGACCCAGACATCTATCAACCTCTGGCTCACAACATGCAGAGACATGAATAACACTGCCAAGGTAAGTGAATCTCTTTGTGTCCTCAACATCTTCGCCACAAACAAGCACAGACAAGACAGCAGCATCCAAGATGTCATTGGAAGCCTGGATCTTGGTGTTGACCTAGGAATTGCGTAATCCCAGCGGTTCCGCCTCCTCATTCAGTGCCTGGAGGGCCCCCGTAAGAATATCCAGCGTCTCCGCAAAGATGACTACATCATCTGCAAAATCAACGTCAGAGATATTGACACTCCCAAACGATGCACCGCAACCTGACTTCTCTGACATCCTCCCCAGAATCCAGTGCATACAAGCGCTGAAGAGTGTGGGGGGCCAGTACACACCCCTGCCAAACTCCAGTAGCAACTGAAAATAAGTCAGAGATGGAGCCACCACACCTCACAGCACTGTCAGTACTAGAGTATAGTTCAGAGATCAGATTGATCAGCGTTGGTGGCACCCCACGAAGACCCAGAATCCTCCAGAGGGCATCCCGATTCACCGAATCGAATGCTTTGCAGAGATCAACATAGGCTGCAAGCAGCTCCTGACCAAACTCTCGCTTGCGTTCGGTGAGGACCCGAAGCGCAAGGATACGGTCAATCGTTGACCTCTTTGGTGTAAAGCCCAACTGCTCTGGTCGCTGGTGCTCGAGCAGATGGCGGTGAACCCTCTCAAGAATGATCCAAGCAAAGACCTTGCCCTGCACTGAAGGTAGCGTCACCCCTCAGTAATTGTTGCAGTCCTGGTGATCACCCTTCCCTTTCCAGAGGGAGACAACAAGGCCCCTCTTCCAGTCAGTTGGGATGATTCCTGTGCTCAAAGCAGAGCACAGAACTGCATGCAACGACTCAAGTACAGCATTTCCACCAGCCTTGAGAAGCTCAGCATGGATGCCGCAAATCCCATGAGCTTTTCCCCCTTTCAACCGGTTCACCGCCGCCTGTGTTTCCACAAGTGAAGGGGTTCACAGTTAATTGGGGGGTCGTCAGCATTTGGGATAGCAACACCCCTGACATCCAACTCAACAGCCGGTGGGTCAGCCTGGTACAGCTGCTCAAAGTAACCGGCCCAGCGGGCCTTCACTTATACCGATTTTTAATCAAAATTCAAATTCACAAAATTTTCAAATTTGTTATTCAAAGTGATTGTTATTACAAACAACTGTAAGCATTGCTATGAAAGTTATAGCACTTGTTTGACATTGATGTCGCAGTATCAGGGTCACACGACTATGAAGAGGGAAAGGGTTTCCCAAATTCCCAGAGAGATATATTGTGCTTCTTTTCTAAATGGTTGCTTCCTTTGAAATTGAAGCATTCTGACCTCCTCCTTTCAATTCTCTCCAATGCCAGTACACACCCCTGCTCTCTCCAAGTCTCTCCAAGGCTCTATTTATGCCAAATAAATAGAGTTTCAATAAAATGCAGGAATGATGCACATAGTATTATTCTATTGTACTGATTTGTACTCGGTGGAAAATTTTAATCACGGATGGGCCACAAACTCCATGCAGTAATCATTGCCTTTATTATCTGCCTTGGAGATGCTTATTGCTGTGCATCTTGGGAGAAGGTACTTTATTTGACGAAGAAGAAGAAGAAGGCAGAAGGAGGGGAGGAGCAGAGTTACCACCATTATGTATGCAATTTGTAGATAAAGCTCCTCATGCTTTACAATATTCAAATTTAAGATAAAGATTTAATTTTTCTGCTAGAATCGTTTTGTACAGCTAAACTTGTCGATGTAGATTCTTGACAAGATGGATGGTGCTCTTTTATGCCTTTTACATGAACTTGGGAGCCTGATGTTGACTAAACGGTTAGGGTGCTGGCTTGGGATCCTCGGATCCTGAGTTTGAATCCCGGTCGATCGTTGAATTTACGCCGGGGGGGTAGACTCAGCCTGTCATCCTTCCGAGGTCGGCAAATTGAGCACCAGCTCACTGGTAATTGGGGCACTGCATCAGCGGCACAAACGTGCTTCCAGAGAAATGATTCAACCAACAGCCACAGGCTGGATACGAAGCGACAACAACAACAACAACAACAACAACAACAACAACAACAAACTGCATGTCTTTTGAGAGTATTAGGTATTATAATGTTCTTAATGAGAAGCTAATTTGAAAATCAGTAGGGAATTCAGCATGAACAACAGCTGTCGTGTGACGTGCATTGGAGTTGATGTGAAGCTGGAGACCTGTCTACTAACATTGATTCCTGGTAGATGTCAAATGTCCAATGGCATCTTTCAGCAAAGAGTGGATGAGTTATTGCCAGTGCAGTGAAAGAATGAGAGAATGATGACATTATGCGGCTTTGGATGGATGCCGCGGGTGATGTTGATGTGGGTACTTCATAATTTCCTGTCATTCACAGGGGCAAGATTGCGAGACGCCAATTCATGTGTGCGTAAACAACCCCTGCCAACATGGGGGCACCTGTAACCTGCAGGATGACCAACACGAGCAGTATAGGTGAGAGTGTGCGGGATGCGGAATATAAACACTTGCTCAGTTAATGTGGTCGCCCTTAGAATGTCTATTTAAAAATTACATATATTGTGTTGTTTCTTTAGGAAGGTAGAGGCACATAATCATTATCGAATTCATCAAATTTATCAAATCACTAGATTAGTGGGGTTTTGTTTTTAAGTGTTTAAATGTCAAATTATATCAGACTTAAAGCGAAGCATTATGGGAAGGTTTTTGTGTCCAGGGAAGAAGTCGTTATTCTCTTTTTCATACACCTGTGCGCATGACTTGAGAAGTGACACAGAAAAGTAAACTTTATTTTCTCCAAATAGTTTTGTTGTGCACAATTTTTATCCTGCAAAGGTGAAATTTGTTACAAGAGATTACGTTAGTGCAGTTTAACACCAAAAGGAAAATAAATTTTAGTGTTATTGCATTCAAATTATAACAAAGTTGTTTTCCTTCTTTGGGGTGGAAGAGGGGGGGCTTCAAAAAGACCAAACCAATGTTTTACAATTCATCAGATTACAAAAAAAATTACTTTAAAGATCTCTACAGCTCAAGCTAACAGGCTTTCCTGTCTGTGGTTGTCCAATGGTCAAAGCTTCAAGACTGTCCAGTGGTCAAGGGCAGCTTTGTTGGACTTACCACATACTTGGTTGTTTTCCTTCTTCAGTGAACGAGTTTGAATGTCATCCATAAAAGCCTCAGAAACACAACTCATTTGATAGTTCCTTTTTCTGTTCATTTATGAAGCTAATGTCGAGTTCTGTAATAAGTTAAATTACAAGTTTGAAATCATCTTGCTACACAAGCGCCAAGTTTAAAATTACTCGTCTGCAATAAGGTCAACTTGCTTACTTGATATCAAAGTATTTTGATATTGATGGTCGATTTTTACATAGCTTTTAGCAATAAACTTCCATTGCCCAGATTTCCACACTTTTTACGCATTCTGTGAAAGCTTTACTCAAGCCAACTTAGATCACTGCTCTCTTTCTCATGGGAATAGCGTGGGTTGCATTTTGCAGCCCTCAAGTGTTTCTCCCACCACGTGTCCGAAGAGTTGTATCACTGCTGATCGGTGAGCTCGAAGCTGAAATGTCACATTTTGTAAAATCCATATTGAGGGACCAAACTTTATAATCTATCTATAATTCCAGTAATCTCTGTGTGTATGTGTGTGTGTATGTGTGTGTGTATGTGTGTGTGTCTGTGTGTTTGTCTGTGACCGCTGTTTCTCGACAACCACGGGTCCGATATACTTGAAACTTGCCAGGTATATTGCTGGGGACCTGAGGATGTGCCTTTTCAAGGTTTCATATTAATCGGAGAAGTAGTTACCGAGCTATGGCGATTTATTTACCAAACTCCGCAAGCCGTTCGCTTTGGCTTTGCGAATGGACCAAACCATTTCATGTAAATAGAGGGGGGGGATTGTCACCATACTCGCAAGCCGTTCGCTTTGGCTTTGCGAATGGACCAAACCATTTCATGTAAATAGAGGGGGGGGATTGTCACCGTACTCGCAAGCCGTTCGCTTTGGCTTTGCGAATGGACCAAACCATTTCATGTAAATAGAGGGGGGGGGATATAATTTTAGATATATATATAGTACGGGCACGCCCTAGTCTATCTATAATTCCAGTAATCTCTGTATGTGTGTGTGTGTGTATGTGTGTGTGTATGTGTGTGTGTATGTGTGTGTGTCTGTGTGTTTGTCTGTGACCGCTGTTTCTCGACAACCACGGGTCCGATATACTTGAAACTTGCCAGGTATATTGCTGGGGACCCGAGGATGTGCCTTTTCAAGGTTTGAAATTAATCGGACAAGTGGTTCCCAAGGTATGGTCACCGTACTCGCAAGCCGTTCGCTTTGGCTTTGCGAATGGACCAAACCATTTCATGTAAATAGAGGGGGGGGGGGGGTTCTACCGTACTCGCAAGCCGTTCGCTTTGGCTTTGCGAATGGACCAAACCATTTCATGTAAATAGAGGGGGGGGGTTCTGTGGTCGTTACTGCCACGTGGTTTCAAAGTTTTTTTTTGTTGTTGTTGTTTGCACGCATGTTTTTTTGCACCCACGTACGGGCACGCCCTAGTGTTGTTGATTGGCTGAAGTCTCGATATCAGAAAGAAATTGTGATATACTCGTTTTGAGTGGCAGCTTGGTGTCAGAATTTGAGCCCTTTTCGCAGTGACCAACTAGAACGGCACTCAGGAGAGAGCACACCTCCGCCTGGTTGGCAATATCACTCAATGGTGAAGATTAACTTTAAAAAATATACTAGCTGGATCCGGATCCGGATCTTCACCAAAATTGAATAGATTCTTCCTTGTCACACACACAACCTGTCCAACAAGTTTCGTCAAAATCCATCCATAATCTTTTGAGATATCCCGCGATGTATCGTTTTTGGCCCAATCTCCCAATGGTGAAGAATCACTTAAAAAATTTAACAATTCTCATATCCGAATCCATATTCAGATCTTCACCAAAATCGAATCGAATCGTCCTTGTCAGACACCCAACCGGTCCACCAAGTTTCGTTCCAAATCCGTCCACAACTTTTTGAGATATCCTGCTATGCATCGTTTGTGGCCCTATCTCCCAATGGTGAAGAATCATTTTAAAAATTCTACTAGCCGGATCCGAATCTGGATCTTCACCAAAATCTAGATCCGAATCTGGATTTCGTCCTTGTCACATACGCTACATCTCTGCCAAATTTCGTCCGAATCCATATACAACTTTTTGAGATATTTTGTTCACAGACAAATGGGCAGACAAACAGGCAGGGGTGAAAACATAACCTCCATCCACCTTTGGTTGCGGAGGTAATAACCTGTTTCAGGAAAATGTAAACACATTTCTAATTACTTAGTTATATTAACCCAACATTTGCGCCTAATGCACTGGCAAATATAAATGTCATGGAAAAGCAACTGGAGACCATACAAATCATTGTAGTCACAGCTGTAATACGGCTGTGAAAGACTAACAATCAAATGCACAAACTCTTCAAATTACTTATAAGATGTACAGTGCCCTTCATAAGTATTGGAACAGTGAAGTCAAATTTATTATTATTGCTATCTACTACAAAAATTTGGATTTAAGATGAATATGAGGCAAAAGTACAGGTCAGCTTTTATTTCTTCGTTGATTTTAGTTTTACCATTGTTTTTTTTT
>NC_136263.1:135928496-136147812 GCF_964187855.1 Myxine glutinosa
GATGTCCCTGTTCTCTGCTGTTGTACTTGTGTGCTTCCCTCTCTCTCCCCATCTTGTCTCCTACTCCCTTTATTCTATGTTTTGTGTGTCTGGTTTTTTTTGTGTGTGATTGATGTTAGCTCTTACACGAGCCTCCATCTTGTATACAAAAAAGAAAAGGAAAAAAAAGCCTCATTAACAGAGCTGCCCCCAAGTAATCAATTAACGGATGCAAAAGCTACCATTCTGGTTTATTTTCATTTTATTTATTTACCAGTTTATTTTCATTTACAGATGTCATGGGATAAAAAATATCATTGTTTGATTCCTCCATATGGTAGGATAAGTGGTCCATCTCAAGGACTATGAGTGCTGAGCAAATACTACCTTCTAGCAGTGCGATGCCACAATATACTAAATCAAAGGTTAGGAACTGAAGTAACCAAACTTGGTACCCTTTGTGTAGGAATTCCGAGTGAATTCCTAGAATTCCCTAGGAATTCCAAGTGACTGTCCTGAAAGTATGGCACAGAGGTAGTACACTTATCTTTGAGCCAGCTAGTCTATGTTTCATTCCCGCCACGGCTATAAACTTACGGGTTTGTGCTTCACTGACGAGGTGTTTCAACACAAATTCCACCTTCTCTTTTTTTTCGTTTTTTTTGTATACAACATCGAGGCTCGTGAAAGAGCGACCATTAATCACACAGAAAGACAAACCGACACATAAAACATATAACATGGGGAGCGGTAGACAAGATTGGGAGAGAGGAGGAAGGACAGAAACACAACATTTGAGAGCAGGGCCCGATAGACATCGAGATATCTGTGGGAGGGAGAGAGCTTTGGGGTGGGGGAGGCATGGGAATGGGGGGTGGGAGAGGTATAAAACATATGGACACTGCCAGGACTTCCAGGAAAGAAGTTGGAATTTCAAACAAGGTGGATCTGGGGTGAATTAGGGGGGTAGAAAAGATCAAGGTTTTGGATGGGGGAAGATAAGAGATGGTGGTGAACAGCTGTTTTAAAGACCTGGAGGGTGGAGTGGGATTGAAGGGAGTGTGGGAATTTGTTCCAGAGGCGGGAGAAAAGAGGAATGAAAGAGTGAAGGTGAGCAGAGAGCCGAGATTTCGGCAGTTTAACCATCAGAGGGTTGCTGGCAGACCTTGTGCGACCTGGAGGAATATTTGGGGGACAAAGCACAGAGAGAGCTGGGGGAGCAAGGCCGGAGAGGAGTCGGTAGAAGACAGAAAGACCACTTACCTGCCTGCGGTGAGTGAGTGAAAGGCCCTCGGAGATAGCTTCATCGCGGGAGATTCGAATGATTCTGAAAGCTTTGGTTTCAACAGCGTGAAGCCGAGATAGGTGTGAAGCAGGAGCACCGGCCCATAGGTGAGAACAGTATTACATTGAGCTCCGGATGAAAGCCTTGTATGTGGTGAGGAGCTCAGGTGTGCCTAGGAAGGACTTCGCACGACGGAGGATGCCCAGTCGACGACTGGCATTGGAGGCCAGCTTGGAAATGTGGTTTTCCCAAGAAAGATCATGGCAGATAGTGAGACCCAAAAGCTTGAGCGACAGAACTTCTTGGAGAGGATTGTTGAGAAAGTAGATGGGAGGGTTGTCCAGTCGATCTTTTCGGAGAGACATAGTTAGAGTGTGAGATTTGTCAGGATTGAAAGACATGTTCCACTTGTTTGACCAGTCTGTGATTTTGTCCAGGTTTTCAGAGAGTGAGGAGGCTGCAGACTGCCGATCTGATGGAAGAGGAATGGAGCGGCAGAGAGTGGAGTCATCAGCAAAGAGACAGAGAGGATTTTCCAGAGAGTCGGAGAGATCATTGATAAAGACCAGAAAAAGCACAGGGCCCAGAACACTGCCTTGGGGAACTCCAGCCTGAACAGGATGGGGGAGATGAGAGAAATCCATTCAGGGCCACACGTTGACTACAACCAGAGAGGACGTCCGCAAGCCATGCATGGAGATTTCCATGGATACCATAGGAGGAGAGTTTGGTGAGCAGAGCTGGGTGCCAGACCGTATCGAAGGCACGTGATATGTCAAGGGAGACAGCTCTGATTTCCTGTTTGGCATTGAGGACCTCCATCCATTGTTGAGACAGCAGAAGCAGCATGTCCAGAGTAGAATGACCTGGTCTGAATCCAAATTGATGATCGGAGATCAAGCCATTAGAGAAGAGGAAGGATTTGATATCCGAAGCAATGATGGATTCCATGACTTTGCTGATAATTGGGAGCAGGCTGATTGGTCTGTAGTTGCAAGGATCTGTTTTTGCACCTTTTTTGTGTAAAGCGGTAATGTTTGCTGATTTCCAGGATGCTGGCAGATGACCTTGAGCAAAAGAGAGGGTGAAAAGAACAGAGAGAGGGTGAGATAGAGCGGCAGAGCAGGATTTTAGGACCTGTGGGCTGATGCTGTCTGGTCCAGTTGCAGAATCAGAGTCGAGGTTTGACAAAAACTCCTCCACCTTGTCAGCATAGAAGGACACAGAGCCCAGGAGCAGTTGGGTTCGACTGGGTAAGGTGGGAACAGAGAGAGATGGGTTTGGGACACAAGATTTTGAAGCAAACACAGAGTTGAGGCATTCGGCTTTGTCACGTGCGGTGTCAACTGTGTAGCCATTTGAGGTAAAGGAGGGGATGGAGGGGGAACAAACACCAGAAATGGATTTGACCAGACGCCACCAGGATCTGGAGGAAGGAGACAGGTTTGAGAGTTCATTCTTGAGTGTGGAGAGATAGTGCTTCCTGGCAATCCTGAGGGTAGACACACACTTGTTCCGAGCTTGGTGGAAGGAAATGAGATTGCCTTCAGTTGGATTATCCTTCCAAGAGGCAAAGGCAAGTTGTTTCAGGGAATCTCTCAGATGGATGTTAAGCTGGGTTTCCCTTCTGCTCTCTTCAGGTAGAAGACGTAAAAAAAAAAAACTCCATGGCAGACGAGTTGTCACCGGCACCTGTTACAAATTCCAAATTCCTGCCACCTTGAGTCAAACATCAGGCCTTACCACCGGTGAAAGACCTTGGCCACAAACGTTCCCAACTGATCCTGATAGAATGTGGCAATAATTGGGATCATTAAAGAAGTAGTTGTAAGTAGTTGTAAGAATAATGTTTAGACACTGGCCTTGCTTGTTTTGAATTTGGACATTGATGGTGTGTCTGTTTCTTCCATGGTTATTGTTCACCTAAATAAATGCTTTCATCTTCATCATGATCTACATGCAGCTTATTATTACTCGTATTAATCCTTTTCAATGTGGGTGGGTATCTATTGTGCGTTGCACGATTTCCCTTTTGCAAGAATGCCTAACTGCAGCCAAAGCATCCACTGTGCATACTCTTGTGATCTCTAATTTGCTGCATTGTTTCTTTTTTGATTTTGGCTGAATTTTTGTCAAAATCCATTTGCACAAAGTTTGTTCAGTTTCTGAAGAAACATGAAATTTAATGAGAACAAAATTTGTCTGCACACATTCTGGAACCACACAAAGGTGTTCGAACAACTCCTTTCGTCTGAACACATTTGGGATGTGATGACCTCATTATAATACTTAGTACGTATCTTACTATAATTCACCAAATGTCTGTCCGTCTATCTGTCTGCCTGTCTGTCTGTCTGTCCGTCTGTTCCCAGGTACCGCAAAAACGCCTGAACCTATCGCAACGAAATTTTGGGTGGGTAATCCTGGGATCCCTTGGAGTAAAATAGGCTATATTGTTTTACAATTTTCCAGTTTTTCCAAACATGATGGAATAATATTTACCGATATGAACAGTGATGTGGCTTTTATTGAAATTCTACAAATACTGTCTAGATTTTGATGATTTGCGTGTGATATGATTTAACGGATGTTTATATAAATCGTTTAAAATAAAAAAAGCCTTCAATTTTTGATATTTTGCCTTTTCATTTGGGCCTCCCAATTGAAGCCCCGCCCATAGGGCGGGTACCGTTACTAGTTGTAATAAAGCACCCTTTATAACAATTGAATCTTTATTGAAACTCTTTTGGTTAAACGCTAAGTGTTCGGCAGACTGTACCTTTATGTCGGTTGATGTTCGTGCACATCCGTCATGATAATGTATCAAGCCATCGTGCCTGCGAAATGACCACTGCTCTAGAATTACATTAGGAATGTCAGGTACAATTGCTACAGCATGTTTTGCTTTCGATAATCTAGAATGCACTTGCTGCTCTCCAACTCTCACTTCCTTACTGACTCTCCTCGGTCTCGCTTTCCCCGTACCTTACAAGCTATCGCTCTTCGTCTGACCACTCTACTTCACTGACAAATTCCCTCGAACCTCCCCACATGGATTCAGGTGTACTGACATCAAGGAAATAAAATCAGTAAAAATGGGCTATGCATGTGTCCGGATGTGAATATGTACCGAGATAAAATGTCACTTCCTCTCGCACTGAAACCAGGTGCACATGCCCCGTTGGCTTTGAAGGCAAACTTTGCGAGAAAAACGTGGACGACTGCAGAGGAATCGAGTGTGCAAACAATGGCACGTGCATCGACGGCGTCGATCAATACACCTGCCAGTGTACCTACGAGTACACGGGTAAGTCAGCCACCTGGTCATGATGCTGTCGCGTGTGCTTTTCGACATGCCACGTATCTGCCGAGGTTACCATCTTTGCCAATTGGATAATGGTCACCTTAGAATGCTGCCTTTCTTGAGAAGCAACTCGCCTTTGGCACAGGAGTAGTCATTTATCGGAGGCGGCCGGAGACTATAACATCGGCAGCTGTGGGTGGTTTGCGATGAAACCGATTGTTGGTGTATTATGTGTGTCTTGTTCTGCGGCATGTTTGCGAGAAGGAAGTGTTTTGCTCATTTGATATCACATTTAAGGAATTGTACCATTATATTTAGTGTGTGTGTGTGTGTGTGTGTGTTATGCAATGGAACGCACCTGTTGCACCTCTCTTCATGCTCCTTGACATCTATGCACGAACCGGTTTTATTCCCTGCACAGCCGAGTATTTAGGTTTTCTTCCCCCCTCCCCCCCCTCCCCCCCTTAACCACGCATTCTAGTGAACTGTGAAATTAAATTAACTGAAATGTAATACTTGTGCACAGATGAAAGCTGGAGGAAAATACTCGTGTTCCGCTTTCCGACTCTGTGGTTGGCTACGCGACATTCCTTGAGTAATCGGGCTAGCGACGAGTCTACATTTCCATCGGATTTGCTAATCTGAAAACCTTTGCACTGACTCGATGAACAACTGATCCTTGCTGTTGCCAATGGATCTGGAGAAACTCAGCTAAATGAAAGGTCAAACAAGACGGGCAGATTCTGAAGCGCACATGCGGGCAACTGTTTTTTAGAACTCTAAACAGATATCTAAGGCTATAAATTGCTTCACTTCCTTGACATGACAAACAATTTTTTGTACGAGATCTGATGAGATTCCAATAAGATGTGCATCACATCCTACTTATTACAATCTCATCACGTGCTCTCTTTTTTGGCCAGATAACTTCAAGCATGTCGGTTTGTTTAACTAATCGCAAGACACTGATTGAGCAGAGGCCAAATCAGCTGATACAGTTACTCCGCAGTGCACATTGCCGGAATTCCATGGTGCACCTGAAGAGGGAATATGTGAATTTGGGGTCTGCGTGCAATGAGTGTGCAGAACAGCTGTGCTTAGAGGAATACAGTCATGCAGAAATGCTCGACAGCATCAACAAAAGGAGCAAGAATTTAAGATCTTGATTAATTTGGCAGTTTTCTGGAAGGCTTTGCAGTTCATTTGTGAGTCATTGGGAATGTGTCCATTTTCCACTGGCATGTCTAGTCACACTGGGCTCATGGAGACCCGGTGTGAAGAGTTGACATAAATGTTTTCCTCTCAAACAACAGACTCACAAATTAATGATGATAGATGGTGTCTTTAAGGGATCTCAATACCAGGCATCAATATTTTCAAGCATTTCCGTTAAATCTATTTATGATGTCATAATCAAAGTCACCGATTACTCACAGCGCACATCACCGCAATTGGAATTCGACAAAGCTTCACACTCAACCCAATAATTGTTCTACCAACTTACCTCCTTTTACTATGGCAGGATAGTTCAGAGTTAGCACACTCGCATTGTATATAAATGCTTGTAGATCAGGAAGTCGGATTCAAGCAATGTGCAAACTTGTTTTCCGTGTGCTTCCCAAACAGGGTGCCACATTGTAGAGTATGTATGCTATACTTTGTATATGACACTATGGCTGGTTTTATCTTCCTGTTAGCACTTACTCGTGGATGTTGACGATGATGCGAGATTTTTTTTAACAGTGGGCCACCTCGGCCAAATCACAAATGCCTTCGCTGGCCAAAGTCTAATTTCAAGTGCTCATCATCATGATGCCGTAAAGCAGATGGATGTCCGACTAACAAACACATGTACACATCAACTGTCTCCAAAAAAATTTTGATTCCTCCAATGGATATAAAAACAAGACCGATAGTCTAACAATGGCATAGATGGGTTTGGATCTGCTGAGTGGAGGATCTGCTGTCTCTCTGTCATGTGACCAGATCCTCAGCTCTGATTGGTGAATGTTTGTGAGGGACATACATACATACGGACATACATACATACATACGCTGGACGGACAGCCAAACACTGTTCTAGACAGCATTGCCATATGGGCTACACCATAAAAATATGGCTGCTGAACCACGTGCCCGATGACGTCCTAAATTATTTTTCTCGACCAATGTATCCCTAGATCACGCTCAAGACATTTCATACTGATCAGGAAAAAATTATAGAGGAGGAGGGGTGGTGATTTATACATGGTGAATTATACATGGTGAAAATTTCGTGTCCATCAAAGCAACAGCTACAAAGAAAAAAATTTGTACTGATCAGATCAAGCGTTCTACTTGTCGATTTATGACGTCATAATGAAGGCATCTATGACATTTTCATTAACATATGTTATTCCTCATGGGGTGGGGAGTACTTTACAATGAGCCACCTTTCGATTATTTTTTTTCCATGAAGCAGTTTCGGAGATATAGAGGTGCAAAGCTTTTTCCTTTTTTCCAAGATGGTGCCTTACCACGTGACCTATGATGTCATAATTAGCATTAAAAATTCTACAGTAGGGAGTGCTCCAATTGTGAAAATTTGGTGTCAATCCGACCAACGGTTGCAGAGAAAACAAATTTCAAAGGGAACGATAATGCATCTGAAAATGCAAAGCCCACCCTCGTATGTTTGTACTCAGACGTCTTCTTCTTTTTCCAAACGCTAAAAATAACGAAAACAGTTTAAAAATAAATTAAAATTCATGATTTTATGCAGCTTTGACCTTTGAGCATTTGATCTAAAAACACAATCAATTCCTACCTTTTGATTAGTAAACCAATTCAGTGACCCGATATGCAAATTCGACAAATTTCAGGTTAATCGTGTGAAAATTGGTGATTTTATGCAACCTTGACCTTTGGCCTTTTGATCTTAAAGAAAATTATCTTCCAGCTTTTGATTGGTGAACCAATTCAGTGACCCAATATGCAACTTCTTAACATTTCAGGTCAATCAGATCAAAATTGACGATTTTATGTGACCTTGACCTTTGACTTTTTGACCTTTCATAAAATTATTAATTTCCCTTCTCCATATTATCATAAGAAAGCTTTGGTGAAAATTTGATGAAAAAAACTCAACTGGAAAATTCAATTTTCAGGTCAATTGGATGAAAAGTGATGACTTTATGTGATGCTGATCTTTGACCTTTTGACAAAATTATTAATTTACCTTCTTATTATCATAATAGACCTTTGGTGAAAATTTGATGACGAAACTCAAATGTTACGGCCTGGACACACACTCACACAGACACACACGCACGCACAAACACACACACAGACACACAGATATACACACACAGACACACACACACATACACACAGATACACACACACAGATACACACACAGAGACACACACAGACACACACACAGACACACACATAGACACACACATAGACACACACGCACACACACGGACACACACACAGACACACACACACATACACACAGACACACACACACACACACACACAGACACACACAGACACAGACACACACACACACACAGACACACACACACACACACACACACACACACACACAGACCCACACACACAGTGTTGGGGTGTTGCCTTGAGCCCCGGGACTGAGCTCAGGTCTTGGGGGGGTGGGGGGTGTTGCCTAGAGCCCCGGGACTGAGCTCAGGTCTTGGGGGGGTGGGGGGTGTTGCCTAGAGCCCCGGGACTGAGCTCAGGTCTTGGGGGGGGTGGGGGGTCTTGGTCTGGCATCTGGTCCAGCGGCATCAACCGCTGATTTACTTGCTTAACTGCTTACTTAATTGTCCTCTGTCCTTGTAGCTTCAATAACCATAGCTGCAATGCTTAAAATTTCAATATTTCAAAAACCACTCCTGTCCTTCTTAACTGTGGTCACCTGGCCCTTTCTCTTGTTCACCTGGCCCTGGCCTGTTTCTATCTGGACCTCTGTTGCTTGCTTCCTTCTTGTCAAGCCTACCTACTACCTGCGCGTTATCCTTTTACTGGCCATGTTCCTATGGCCCTCTAAGTTAGCCACAGCCCTTCGTTCCCTGGCATGCAATGGCATACCCCATCTTGTCTCTGGGCTGTTCCTTCCTGGAAAGATCTTGGCCACCTGGCTTCAACCTATATGGCTGTCCGACCTCACTTTCCCCTCCTGGTGCTAACTGTAACGTTAAGCTTACTGTTAAATCCTTACTGATATCCTGCGCAAAATCTATCCTTAGCTTTACCCTTAATGTTTATCCTGGTTTTAACAAAGACACGTCATTCTGTTTACCTTTTCTGTCCGGAGTGCAGGCAATACAGGTGACAGGGGAGACGAACTGTGTCCGGATTTTCATCTGTTTGGGAGTTGTTTGGGAGCGAATTGATATAAATCGGGTCAGGAAAGCACTCGGAGTGCCCTTGTCGACCTACTGTTGATATGAAGCGGTTTCTTGGAGATGGTTACAAGATGGGCTGCTTTCGTCTTTCGAGCGGCAGTCGGGCAGAAATTTGTGGAACTAAAAATTCAGAATTGAATCGAAATGTGTGTTTGACTTGAATCGAAGAGTTCATTCAATGGCAGATATTGTGGATTGTATGTGTGGGATATATCCCTGAGGCAGCTCACCTTTAGGATGATGATGTCATGTAGTGCATTTTGGGTCAGAGAGGTAAAGCGTCAGAGACCCTGTTTTTTTGCGATGTTTACGAGCTAGGGATGAGTTCTGACAGCTCAATGTTCTGACAGCTCACTGTTATGACGGCTCAATGTTATGACGGCCCTCATTCGAGAGCGGCGCGCAGTTTGGTTGCCACGGCTACGGGCCTCGCAGGAAACCGCGAGGCGGGAGTGTTGGGATTCGTGTGGAGGCACGAGGGTGCGCGCCAGGACGGGGGGCGGCGTGGCGTCGCCGCGTTGAGATGGTTGTGCCAGGTCGATCGGCGATCTCTGAATTTAAATCGGATTTTTGTCGTGTGTGCTGTGAAATCCGTGGGTGGAAATCCGTGGAAGTTTGGGTAGAGTTATTGTGCGTTCGGGCAGGAGCCGAGCGAGCCGCGAGTCACGGGTGTGCTGTATGAGGTTGCTCGGAGGATGTGTGCCCAAATGCATTGTGGGTCATTTCGACTTTGCTGGATGTCGGACGTTCATGTCAGACGTTCATGTCAGACCCCAATTCGGCGTTTGTACCACCTTTCTCCGTTTGAAGTTTGACCTTTTAAAGTTCATTTGACCTTTGTTCGAGATTTGTAAGGGAAAGAGGTCAGAGGTAATTCACTAACCTTGGAAGAACGACAGGCTGTCAGTCTACTGGAGGTTGCTTTAACGGCAGGATATATAGGACTTAAATCTGGAGAATATCGGGACATTATATTGTGGGTAAAACTGAAATCATGTACGTAATTAGTGAACAGAGAATATCGAGTTCTGTTTGTCGTTGTAATTGTCGTTGATGTCCCGATTCAGGGGTCTCAAGAAATAAACAGACTTCCGGTGCCGACCGGAAGCGTCAGGTACAGTACGCTTGAATTTAATTTAACCGGGCCGAGCACAGTGACGTGTGTGATCGAGCAATGGGGATAGTCATGGTAAATGGAGGATATTTGGGGTGATGAAAAGTTATTTGTTTTAGTGTGAAGTAGGTTGGTTGCTTATTTGTCACAGTAAGGTGAGAGTTGTGTTTTTAAGCTTGGTTGCTGATATCGAGCTGGACTTGGTGTCAGTGAACTGCTAAAGGGCATAAAATCGTGTTGTGTGCATGGTAAATTGCATTTTCCCTGAGTTGATTTATCTGGTATGATTTATCTGGTACATTGGTGTTGAAATAATTGTGGCTTTGAATGAATTGTTGCTTGGAATGTGTTGATTGGAAAGTGATTTCTGATCGCTGATCCGATCTGGTTTTGAATTGTTTGATTTAATTTTGAGTTGATTGGAGGTAATAAGGATTTGTGTTGATTTCTTGATTTGAGTTGATCTGGAAATGTACAAATTCTGGTTGGGTTTACAGTTTGCGTTTTGGTTATGCGATTTACTGGTTCTGGTATGTGTATTATTGGTCATAGATTTGCGATTCGTGGAATTGTTTGCACGGCATTGGTTGCATTGTTGTAAGTAATTGCGTGCGTGTCTTGAATTGTCATAGGAAGAGTGGTTTCAACAGTAATGGTGAAAATGGTGTGCTTTGAAAATGGTGTGTAAGTCATGGGTAAATGAGAATTGATATGTGTGAAATACATTCGACGTGATTGATGTTTGCAGACGGGCTGACAGATACAATCCACGCGGATTGTGACCGACGCAAACAAATGTATATAAAGCATGGGTTTATGTAAAGTGACGGTGCAGCTGCCTCAGTGGGATGGTATGTTTAGTAAACAAAGACAGATGGGATTAATGTGTATATCAGGAACATTTTGGAAAAGAAATATGGATATATGACATTACTAAAATATAACCAAGCAATTGAGAGTTCTTGGGTTAATGGGATATAAATAAATGCATCTACAAGTTGATGGTTTATAAAAATTTAGTTCTGGATGATACTTAAACGATGAACAATGTTGGCAATATACAAAGAATGTGACTTGGGTTTTGGGGGGAAAACATGTGGTTTAAAAATGGTTGGCTAAGTTTTAAAGATGGAGATGTTTCGCAGAACTCTTATGATTATTTATATGAGTGGTGGACTATTCCATGGCGAGAGAAAATGGTTGATATTAATAGAAAGGAGGGTATAAATGTAATGAATTTGAGGATAGTTTTAGCCCCAAAAGGGACTGGTTTGCTATTTCGACCTCTAAATCGTGAAAATTGTAGGAAATACCTGAGGTAAGTCTATTATGAAATTCATTTTCACCATTCTAAATGGTTCCTGACATGGAGTGGAAGTACGAAACGTGTGTGTTCACAAATTCAAAAGCAATGAAAGATATGTCTTTGGGAAGTTTGCAAAATTTGTGATGAATCTTGCATGGGTCCAGCAAAGCAATTTTCAGTTTATTGAAAGTTGGATTTTGTAAAATAATGGTTTAATATAACCACAGTAGAAAATAATATACAGATTTGGGACATTTTGTAAACTTTCGAATAATGAGAAGATTCATAAAATTCATTTTATTTATTTCATGGAAAATATTTGGGTTGCAAGTGGAGAAGCATGGTTGAAATTACGATCCAGTGGATGATATATATCCCAACACCATACATTTTGATAACGTGTGACATCTACATACCGGTGCCATTTGTATTCACTGGTGAGAGTGGAAATATGAAAATTGTAAATGTGATGATAAAACTAGGTTATTTTTATTGTAAAAAATAATAAAAATAAAAATAAAAATAAAGAGGGAGTATCCAGGAAAAGGATGTTCAAGTGAACTTTGTGCTGTGAAAAGAATGTTGAGTTAATGGAAGTGTTTTGTTCGATTAATTTTGTTCAATTTGTGTTCAAATGATCAGTTTATCACAATTCATAAAAAAAATGCATCGTGCTCCAATTAATTGAATAAAATGAGTAATCTTGAACCAGAAAGGAAAGGGATGGACAGAGACGGGCGATGTTTTAAGGTGAAAGAAGGCTGTCTTTATGATCTGTTTAGTGTATTTTTCAAAGGAGAGGGTTTTGGTCAATGAGGATGCCAAGATTCCGGATGCGAGGGAAGGTGGATACTGAGAAACCATCGATGTTGGGGGCAAAGTTATGGGTGGATTTGGTGAGTGGTTTTGGGCAAACGAAGATTAATTTAGATTTATCATAGTTAAGTTCGAGGAAGTTGATTTGAAGCCAGAATTTTATGTCAGTGATGCAGTTTGTCAGGATAGAGCGAATTGTGGTGATTAAGCTGTTGTAGACGCTGTCAATTTTGCTTTGGATGAATGAAAGGAAGGGCTGAACGTGGCATGAGGGCAAGTCGTGCTGTAGAAAGTTCGCTTCCTCCGGATCTGTATAAGTTGGTATTAATAAAGATCGTCATTCTCAGGCTGTTGGTGGAACTTCTTTTAAGAGCCAAGAGTTGTTTCTTGACACATACATACATACATACTATTATGTCTGGGGTTAGAGCAAAATCTAGAGCTAGGTAGATCTGTATAGGTAGGTATTCGACTGTCGTGATAGGGACTCTACATGTAATAAGTTCTTTATGTTTAGGCGTTTGTCGGGATAAGGTGTATAATTGTGGATCTACCAGGAGATTCGTGTGATAGTTAGATAGGGATTAAAAGATAACGCCCCTGTGAGTCTCACCTAGTAGTCAAACCTTTGTCCATTATGGCACTGCAAACCATATAAACACTTAGTTAGGTCCCTAGCGCAACATTAAATAATTCCTCCCCCCTGACATGACTTTGGAAGAGAATAGACGGGAAATCGGGCTGGAACACTGCCACAATCGGCCGCCACCATGTACACCTCCGCAAGGCCTACGAACCTCGCCTAGCACGTGTTATAACACAAGGACCGTGGGGTCGGGGACGGGAGAGTTGGAGTGATGCCGTGGGCGTGTCCCTGGATGAGCCGGCGAGCCGGGGGAGGCTCTGATTGGCTGAGGAGTGCGCCAATGTGACGTCATCGGCCAAGAGATATTAGCGAGGGTTGGACGCCATTTTCGGCAGTACAGTGCAGTTGAGTTGGACCAGAGAGTCGAGTCGAGTTGAGTGAGTGCAGTTCGGAGGTGCGCTGAACTCAGTTCAGTCCCGGTGTGAGTTCGGCCCAGTTCAGTTCGGAAGAGTCTGGAGAAAGCGAACTCGGATTTGAACCATAGCGTGCAGTCGCACCTGCGCTCTCTCTCCCCCTTTTCGCCATTCCTCTTGGTTCTGGAGTTTGTGCTCGCGTTGGAGATCGACGACGCGTTGTGCTTTTGGTGCGTGGTGCTCGGCCTTGTGGGACTTGGAGCGAGGGACCTCGTGGTGTGCGATCGGGCCGGAAGGAGCGGTGTTGGACGGCAGCCACAAAGACGACGAAAGACCAGATAAGCCCACATCCGCGTACATTTTGAACGACGTCACGTGTTCTTTTCGTAATTCATCTCTCTCGTTTTGTGTTTGATATCAGTCGTGTGGGGACGTCCCGATTAGGATATTTATTACCGGCGCGTGCTTTTTCCTGTCTGGCTTTTATTTAATAAACCCTTATATTATTTTCTGGACATATCTGAACGTAGTTTCCTGGGTGTTTGATTTTAATAGGTAAGGTTGCAGGGCTTTCGCTGTGTCCCGCCATTCCGCGCATTTAAGTGCTTGATTGGAATCCGCTATTGAGTTTTCGCCTCGGGAGTTTAAAGCCTCGTAATCAGCGTCCGCAACTTTGATGTTAATCGGAGTTGCGTGACAATACATACATACATACATACATACATACATACATACATACATACATACATACATACAGACAGACAAACGCTGTTCCAGACGGCATTGCCCTATGGGCTACGCTGTAAAAATATGTTAGAAGCATGGCAGATGAAATTGATGATGACGAAACATGTCATTTTGTTGTTGTATTTATACGATAACCTTTAACAATAAAAGACTGTTACAACATTTTAATGATTGCTATTTTGCATCCTGACACTAAATTCCCTGCAGTATTTAGACTGTTTATATATATATATTTAAATTCTCATTACACTGCAAGTAAGCACGATAAATGAAGTGGAAAAAGGTCACTCTCAGCTTTCAGCCGCAGATGTCGGATTTAATCAACCTCCTGCCCTGAACTACCCTCGGGCAAATCCCTGCCTGTCTCCACTGCTTCATCCCTACAGGACATTGTGCAGCCAACAGCCTTACCTGCCAGTCTCCTTTATCTCTCTGGAGCTTCTCTGTTTGCTCTGCTGTGTGTGTGGTGCTTATCATCGACATAGCGAGATTGCAGAAAAGCCAGGCTGAATGAAATACGGACCTTGCATGTCAAACCGAGTTGCGCTGTCCGCCTTTCCAAATGCCCCACATTTGAATTTCCTCGTTTTGACATTCATTATGCCATTTTTAGATACGTTTATCGGTTTCTGACCTGGAGTTGAACTCATCAGAAGGATTACAATAAGTCAAATTGTGAATTCATTCATTGTGCTGCCCGATAGTTTGGTGGTAGCAGATCCACCCCTGCATTGCTTGCTAGTTCATCAATTTTCTGGCAGGATTCGATTATATGATAGATGTTGTTTGGTGTAGTTGTATTCGTGAGCACTACATTAAGGAGCATGTCTTCCTATGAAGAGGGTGATGAGCAGGTTTCACTTGTCTACGAACACTCTTGTGGACTTAAACGATCCCACAGTGTCTCACACATTAAATAGACTTTTCTATCCAGTGCTCGAGCCAAATTCTACATTTCATATCCAGGTCAAGAATTTCGTTGAGCACCTGGCCTAATTATGACACTTTTTTGTGTATATCTGCTGTGGTGGGTCGTCTGGTATGAGACCTGCTTTTTAAAAATGCTGAGCCTCTAACAAGAAATGGGATCACAACAGCAGTCTTTCATTAAGAAGAATGTCTCTATTCCATAAAACATTTGCCGGTTGTGTAATTTATTTTGTATCCTGTATTTATTTGTTATTTATTTATTTCATTGCCTGCGTTCTTCTTGTCATTCATTTTTTTATTGTAAAGTGCAGTTGTACGTCAACAAACATTATTGCAATACGGTACTTCAAAATGATTGAGATTTGCGAAAAAAAATTTGGAGATGGAGAAATATGTGGTGACATTTTAGCCTTTCGCACAACAACAGGTTTCAGCCTAAGCACGCTTTATTGCCATAAGTACTTGCTGTTCGTGCTTTTAAACTGTATAATGAATGGTATAACATTGTGTTTCCTTTGCCTTTTACCATTCCTACTGTTGTCATTATGTACACCCTGATTGCATGTGGGATAACACACAAGGGTGTGGGTTGACTTGGTTGCATTGGAGCATTGCATGGGGCTTAATAATTATAAATTCAGGTTTAAAAAAAAACATGTAATCATTCATTACAAAAGCAAAGCTTCATAGTTTCACTTGTGAATGCAATAATACAAATGGACTGCAAGACTACTCTACAAGTTTCACAATTAAATAACGGCATGCAGTGTTCTATCCAGGAATATAGAATGTACAAAAGCCATTAATCCTGTTCAAAGTCTGAACAGGGCCTGGCAGGATAGTCTAGATATGTGTACACTTGGCTTTGAACTGCCGAGCCTATGTTTGTATCTCAGCCAGCTATAAACTGTCACCCTGGTGGATTGCATGCAGGGCGATACGTCAACATGACCACCATCCATCAGATGGATGTTAAGCCAGAGAACCCGTCTGCCAGCACTGATTGTTGGTGGACATTGAAGATCCCGTGGTGTATTTTGTGAAGAGCAGCCAGCACTGACCTAATTCCAAATTCCTCCCACCTTCAATTGAATATTTTGCGTCAGACTGGTGACCTGTCCAGTATTTGTTCTCACCTAGAAACGTTTATCGACAAATAATATGCCCTGGACCTCAGTAAAGAGCATGGGCTTCTAACTATTACTTTATTAATTAATAAATCTGGCCATGTGTTTCTGAAGTAATAAAATTTTCTTCATCCTTTCTCTATGACCTTTCCTTTCATCCTTTCTTCATCCTTTCAATCCTCTCTCCATAACTCCTTCATCCTTTCATCATCCTTTCTCCAAAAAATCTTCCTCATCATCCTTTCAAAAAAGTCATCATCAAAAAATCATCAAAAATGTTTTTTCAAAAAAAATTATATATATATATATATATATATATATCTATATATATAAAGTAGAGTTGGCCTCTATCTATGATCTCTAAGATCTCGAGAACCCGTGGACGGATTTGCGAGCGGAAAGTACTGTTCGACTCGGGATGGTCCCAGGAATGTCACGGAGACATAAACATTTAAAAAATTTCGGGTTTTAAAATTAGCGTATTATTAGCACTAGCAGAAGAGAGAGGGATTCGAAGGGAGGGAGCGCAGCGCTTCTAGCGCTTCTGACTACAGCACACCTTCTATATATATAAAGTAGAGTTGGCCTCTATCTATGATCTCTAAGATCTCGAGAACCCGTGGACGGATTTGCGAGCGGAAAGTACTGTTCGACTCGGGATGGTCCCAGGAATGTCACGGAGACATAAACATTTAAAAAATTTCGGGTTTTAAAATTAGCGTATTATTAGCACTAGCAGAAGAGAGAGGGATTCGAAGGGAGGGAGCGCAGCGCTTCTAGCGCTTCTGACTACAGCACACCTTCTATATATATAAAGTAGAGTTGGCCTCTATCTATGATCTCTAAGATCTCGAGAACCCGTGGACGGATTTGCGAGCGGAAAGTACTGTTTGTTCGACTCGGGATGGTCCCAGGAATGTCACGGAGACATAAACATTTAAAAAATTTCGGGTTTTAAAATTAGCGTATTATTAGCACTAGCAGAAGAGAGAGGGATTCGAAGGGAGGGAGCGCAGCGCTTCTAGCGCTTCTGACTACAGCACACCTTAAAATTAAAAAAACTTCGGGTTTTAAAATTAGTGTGTTACGCGTAATTAGCGCTAGCAGAAGAGGGAGGGAATCTAAGGGAGGGAGCGCAGTGCTCCCTCCAGCGCTTCTGTTAGCGTAATTAGCGTATTTCGGAACGTTAATTTTTCAACTTCATTATTCGGAATCAGTACGTCCCAGAGAACCTTCGTAACGTTAATTTTTCAACTTCATCCGATTGACATGGGACCAACGGCATGTGACAAAGAGTGAAACATACAGGCTACATTTATTTGACGACAATGAGTTCCGACTTCCGACCTCGGTGGGATGACAGGCTGAGTCAACCCCCCTGGTGTGAAGGGGGAGGAGGAGGGGAGGGGGAAGAGAAGGGGAGGGGAACGAGGGGGAAGGGGATGGGAGGGGGGAGGGGGAGGGGGAAAGGGGAGGGGGAGGGGGAAGGGGGAGGGGGGGAGGGGGAAAGGGGGGGTGGAGGGGGGAGGGGAGGGGCCCTTCTTCCCCTGGGCACCCCCCGCACCCTTCCCTCCCCCCTTCCCCTCCACCCCCCTCCCCCCCCTTCCCCCTCCCCCCCCATTCCCCTCCCCTCCTCTTCCCCCTCCCCTCCTCCTCCCCCGCTTCCCCCCTCCCCCCTCCCCCCCGTTCCCCTCCCCTCCTCTTCCCCCTCCCCTCCTCCTCCCACTCCCGTGCAAAGCCGGGTACCTCTGCTAGTATATATATATACGTATATATATATATATATATATATATATATATATATATATATATATATATATATATCATCCTTCAAAAATCAATTTTTATGGCATAGTTAATAGGGCAAAGCCGTCTAGAACAGTGTTTGTCCGTCCATATGTATGTATGTATACCAATCGTCCCCTCAAACGTATACCAATCAGAGCTGAGGATCTGGTCACATGACAGGGTGATGTGATTACGTCTGATGTCATTACGGCGGTACGGCGGCTGAGTCTCCACCACCGCCATTTTGATTTATATGCCGTTCAAGCCGAACATATCGTCGAACCTGTCATATATCACAATCGCCATGTTCTACCATTATGTTTTTCATTCAGTGTGAAACACAAACAAACCGATTGTTAAAATAACCATCAAATATTGAAAGCATCGGCGTTACGTTTCTTACAACAAAACGGTACGTATAGGCCTGAGGCTTCATGCCTCACCTTCGGACCGCTTCGGACAAATTAAGCCCAGGTTTCTTTATACAGTAGTGTATCGTTTCAGTGGTATCGTTTTCGTAATAATATAGTAAATATAACCATAATACTTTAATCCCAATGTCATGAATGGAAAGTTTATGGATTGAAGCGGTGTATGGTTCATGATCAATGATAAGCCGTGT
The DNA here is from genome assembly GCF_964187855.1 of Myxine glutinosa. Taxonomy (NCBI): domain Eukaryota; kingdom Metazoa; phylum Chordata; class Myxini; order Myxiniformes; family Myxinidae; genus Myxine; species Myxine glutinosa. The sequence goes on from NC_136263.1 coordinate 135,946,927, forward strand.
ACGGTACTAATATTAATAACCACAGAAGTAAGGAATTTGCCTCGGTTTTTTTTACAGTAATATCATTTTCGACATAAGGATAATGTAACGTTAATATTATAGTAAATATAATCGTAACACTAATCCCTTCGTAGTGACTGCAAATGCACTGGAAGTTAAAATATATAATCTTCTACATATTAATGCAGCGGAAGTTTTGTGTCCGTTACGTTATTACATCTATGATGTCATTACGACGGCTGACTCCACCGACCGACATTTTAATTTACTAGTAGGCCTACACCCGTTCAGGACGGGACCTGCAGGAAGGGTCATTCATCTTTGGGGTATGTAGATCACAGCCGATCTATGGTCGGGTCTCAAGAACATTGGGTATGTGTTCATTTACCAAGTTTCTTGTGGAGAGATCGCCAAGTGGTTTAAGCATTCGAGCAAGCACTCCATTCAACCGTTAAGGAACGGCTGGCTTGGCAAGCACTAGCTAACTGCTTGGTAAATGAGCACACCTCCAACCATTGTGGGGTATATAGATTACATTCTATCTTCGTTCAGTTCTGTAACTAAAACTTACCTCACGGCTGTTGGGATTACTCTAAAAAATTTTGTTTAATGTTATAAGCAGCATTAGCGACTGTTTAAAAAGCTAATCATATGTGTTTGTGGTTTATAATATTTTACAAGCCCAGCTATGCCACTGATAGACTTTTGGTCTTGTTTTTTTTATAAATCTCAAAAATCATATTTTCTCCATAACTGCTAAGCACTCAGGATGAATGATCATGTATCATTTGTTTATCAATTAACAATGTCTCCCATTGTCCTTGAAAGAGGCACTGGAGATTTTATTTAGAATCGCTATAAATATTGGTTTATTGTTATTTCAGTAACATGAGATTAATTACACATTTTAATTAAAAAGTAAAGAACTATTAACGAAAGAAAAATATTTGGTGATATATGTACATAATGAATGAGATTTACCACAAACATAATGAGTCATTATAATCCTGCATATCAACTTCCACATCACTGCATGCGTCATGGGTTTCCCTTGTTGAAACATTTGTCTTAACTAGTCTAGTAGGAAGACTAGGTCCCCCTGCACCCCCCGGAGATATACTTCTAATCAGTGTTTCTAGATTGGAAAAAATGTGTAGAAAATGACTAGCTATGGCCCCAAGCTGAAAAAATGTCCCACATACCATTTTTATGCAAATTACTGCTGCAAATTTTATGCAAAATTATGCAAATTTTATGCAAATTTTTGATGAGGAGTAGAGTTGAGGGGTCTTTGAGGGCTTCATCGAGGTGCTCTCGGTTGCAAGACTGGGTCATTCTGAGAAGCACAGCAGGGTCAGAGATCATGATGTTCTCCTCCTCAGTGAATCTCTCCATCAACAGCCTCTCCATTGCCTCACACACTGTTTTGAGGCAAAAGAGGGACTTTGCGTAGGCCTTTCCACTGAGAACACCTTTGAGAGATCCACTTGTTACTAGTTGTGCCTCAAAGAGAATCTCTGCATATCCAGAACCACGCATCTTGTGTCCAGTGAGCATCCCGATGTAGTTCATGGATGTGTGGAAGGGTCCAATCGTTACTACATGACTAGCAAATTCATTTGGCCAGCGCCAGATGATGGGAAGGGCTTTCATGCAGACACCCAGATCAAATGTATTCAGGACCCATCTCTGACCCACCTCAGCAGTTGCTGCCTCGGAACGCTTCAGTAGCTCACGAACAACTGCGTTGTCTGTGATCGGTCTGTGCCTGGTGCCTGCATGGCATGGCAATGGCCTGCAGCCTGTGCCTGGGCTAGGGGGTTTCACCTCTGCAACTGGTTCTCCCCCACCCAGCAAATCAACAGTCGACTACTGCACGCCTATCCACCAACCGATCACAGACAACGCAGTTGTTCGTGAGCTACTGAAGCGTTCCGAGGCAGCAACTGCTGAGGTGGGTCAGAGATGGGTCCTGAATACATTTGATCTGGGTGTCTGCATGAAAGCCCTTCCCATCATCTGGCGCTGGCCAAATGAATTTGCTAGTCATGTAGTAACGATTGGACCCTTCCACACATCCATGAACTACATCGGGATGCTCACTGGACACAAGATGCGTGGTTCTGGATATGCAGAGATTCTCTTTGAGGCACAACTAGTAACAAGTGGATCTCTCAAAGGTGTTCTCAGTGGAAAGGCCTACGCAAAGTCCCTCTTTTGCCTCAAAACAGTGTGTGAGGCAATGGAGAGGCTGTTGATGGAGAGATTCACTGAGGAGGAGAACATCATGATCTCTGACCCTGCTGTGCTTCTCAGAATGACCCAGTCTTGCAACCGAGAGCACCTCGATGAAGCCCTCAAAGACCCCTCAACTCTACTCCTCATCAAAAATTTGCATAAAATTTGCATAATTTTGCATAAAATTTGCAGCAGTAATTTGCATAAAAATGGTATGTGGGACATTTTTTCAGCTTGGGGCCATAGCTAGTCATTTTCTACACATTTTTTCCAATCTAGAAACACTGATTAGAAGTATATCTCCGGGGGGTGCAGGGGGACCTAGTCTTCCTACTAGACTATAAATTCAAGAATTATAAAATATATCAACAAGATATAAACAAGGGATTAATTAATTTTAAGAGGGCTTATTGAACAAGGGAGTTAATTTGAATTTGAAAATGTAATCAACTGTTCTGGGCCCTGTGCTTTTTCTGGTCTTCATCAATGATCTCTCCGACTCTCTGGAAAATCCTCTCTATCTCTTTGCGAGGTGAGAGTCTCAAGGATATTGAGAGAGAGTCTCTCAATTTCGACATAAGGATAATGTTAATATTACAGTAAATATAATCGTAACACTAATCCCTTCGTAGTGACTGCAAATGTACTGGAAGTTAAAATATATCATCTTCTACATATTAAGGCAGCGGAAGTCAAGATGGTGTTGGCTTAGCGGTTAGGGTGCCAGCTTGGGATCCTAGGATTCTGGGTTAGACTCCCGGTCGATCGCTGAATTAACGCCAGGGAGGTTGACTCAGCCTGTCATCCTTCTGAGGTCGGCAAATTGAGTACCAGTTCACTCTTAATTCCCTGTATGTCACAAGAGGTGACTAACAGGGTTGGCCGCAGGAAGGGCATCCGGCCATAAAACATTGCTTCAGAAAGGGGACCACGGTGCCCGAAAAAGGCCAACCCCTGCTCTGCGGGGAAAAATGGCCTCCAACGGTGGTTCTTTTCTTCTTTTCTTCTTCTTCTTCTGGTGTCATTGCATGCCTCCACTGTCTGCTGCTCCATACCTCATCCCTCAGATCAGCAGGCAGCAGCCTCCTCACTCTCTGCAGACCTGGACAAAATCAGACTGGTCAAATAAGTGGACCATGACTTTCAATCCTGACAAATCTCACACTTTCACTTTGTCTCTCCGAAAGGACCGTCTGGACAACCCTCCCATATACATTCTCAACAATCCTCCAAGAAGTTCTGTCACTCAAGCTTTTGAGCTCACTGTCTGCCATGATCTTTCCTGGAAAAACCACATTTCCAAAGCTGGCCTCCAAAAGCAAAATGGGAAATTTGGCAAAAAAGAAAAATAAACAAAAGAAAAAGTGGGCATCCTTTCTCGTGCGAAGTCCTTCCTTGGTACACCTGGGCTCCTCACCACATATAAGGCTTTCATCTGCAGCTCAATGGAATACTGTTCTCCCCTCTGAGCTGGTGCTCCTGCCTCACACCAAGCTCGGCGTCACGCTGTTGAAACCAAAGCATTCAGAATCATTGGAATATCTCGCGATGAAACTGATTCTGATGGCCTTTCAGTCACTCACCGTAACTGCAGGCAGGTTGGTGGTCTTTCTGTCTTCTACCGACTCCTCTCCGGCCTAGCTCCCCAGCTCTGTCTGTGCTCTGTCCTCCAAATATTCCTTCAGGTCACACAAGATCTGACAGAAACCCTCTTCTGGTGAAACTGCCAAAATCAAGACTCTGCTCACCTTCACCCTTTCATTCCTCTTTTCTCCCGCCTCTGGAACAAACTCCCTCACCCTCTTCAATCTCACTCCTCGCTCCAGGTTTTCAAAACAGCCGTTCACCACCATCTCTTATCATTCTCTCTTATCATATCTCCCCCATCCAAAACCTTGATCTTTTCTACCCCCATTAATTCACCCGAGATCCACTTTTTTTGAAATACCAACTTCTTTCCTGGAAGTCCTAGCAGTGTCAATTTGTTTTATACCTCTCCCAACCCCCTCCGCCCCCCAAGCCCTGTCCCTCACACAGATCTCCCGATGTCCATGTTATCGACTGTTGTACTTGTGTGCTTCCCTCTCTCTCCCCATCTTGTCTCCAGCTCCCTTTATTGTATGTTTTATGTGTCTGTTTATGTTTTTTTGTGATTACTGTTGGCTCTTACGCGAGCCTCGATGTTGTATACCAAAAAAAAAAAAAAAAACTGTGCACGTTTGTATCTTTTTGCATTTTCCTTATTATAGACAGGAGGAAAAGTCAACATTTGTAACTCCTTGAGGCATTTCTTGTTAAAAGTTGGTAACAAGTGTTTTAACATAATTTGGGTATGCTGAATCCGAATCCGGTTGTTACCAAGCTGGCAAAATGCTTTATAGTGGCTCAAAATCGCAATTCAATATGGCCGCCAAAATCGCACATATTTGATGTGTCAAATTTTGTTATTTCATGCTTTAGGTTAAAACTATGTTAGCAGAGTAGGTATTTGGTCTTTTGAAAACACTTTCTGCATGGATAATTCAAACTAAGTTGATACCAAGCAAATACAGCTGCTGGCACCCCGCCAGAGGTCAAAATCCAATCAAAATCCAATGATTGCGGTAAGATCATCAATTGAATCTGACGCATTGTCCAGTTCATTTTTCAGCTGCTCGTCATGCTCCTCAAGGTAGCTTGTAAGTTGTGGTAGAAGCACTTGCCAAAGTGCCTGCAATGTTAGTTTGTGAGCTCGCATTCCTCTAGAATATGACTTGCCTGCCATACAGTGTTCTGTGGTGGACGGTCCCATAATTCCACTCTCGGACCAGATATCTGCTAACCCCGACGACTGCATGTGCTGGCCAATAGCTTTGAGAAAGTTCAAGGAGATATGAAGACCACTAAGGCGAGGGATGAGAACTTCCTTGAACTCCGGTATCGCAGATTTCAACTCCAGTAATTTGCAATACAATGCTTGGTCTACCGTGAGTACTACATACTTTTGACCTAGCTTTGAGCTGATGTGCATGCAGCGTTTTATGACCGTAGTAAGAGTGTCAAGCTCATGCGCCGGGGCTTGAATAATTGGTAAGTAGCCAATCGTTGGCATTTCTGGATCCGTCGTGCTGTAAAACTGATTGTGTTGCGTCCATCCCAACTGTGGATTTTCATTTTGCCGTTTCATGAAGAAAGACATATCTGTAGCTCGCGCCAGTTGCGCTGATGCGTTTTCATGTTCAACTTCGGTGTACCATTCTGGCTGGATTTCTGCAGTAAACGCTGGTGTACGTTGTGTTTCCCTGACATTGGCTTCTATTATGTTATTCATGGCATCTGGCACTGAAAGTGATTTATGCTTCGATGGTACAAGATCATGGAAGTTGAAGTCTGGAGCAGGACCTCGTTGCCACACAGCCATCTGAGTGGCATGGAACGTGTTCTTTCCATCCATCGATGAATCATTGATGTCAATGTTATCTGCGGAAAAATGTACAAATTTTCCCGGTGTCAAATTAGGGGGAATGACTGCACCATTTTCAGTATCCATGTTCTGGATGGTATGCTCTGCCAGAGCATTATCCACTTGTAGGATGGAATCGTAGCTGAGGACATGACCTGCACTATTAAACAGTTGCACCAGATGTTTGGACCTCGTTGCCTGGTGGCAATGTACTTCCAAGTCCAATGTGCTTTGGGGTCCACTTTTTCCCATGGCTGACTGCAAATACAATATCTTGTGCTAGATAGGGCACCCTCGGGAAACAAAACGCTTCTCGTTCCCACAAAATATCGCCATATTCCCATTTCACAGATGGAAGATCAAGACAACGACGAACTATTCACGCCAGTCCATCAACCTGGAGATGACATTTTCCTTTCATTAGTCCACGTAGCCCTTAAGATTAGAGGAGACCTCGTGTCACAGCCAGGCCACAAAGGATTCAACGTCAGTGAAGATGATGCAGCTGCATGTATACCAGATTCCCTATATATGTTCCTTCGTCTTCTGTTTGAAGGCCAGTCAGCTCTTGATGGTGACACTGATGAAAATGACGACGAAGTACTTGAGGCAAAAGTTCGGTCAAACGTCCTAAACATTGCATAGGGACTCGTAGATCTCCGTCAAATGATGTTTTAGCTTTTCTGTGAAAGAAGCCCTGCGGCTGAGAAACGATGGTGGAATCTCAATGTTTGCATCCTTGGTCAGGCAGCAGTACCGATTGAAAACATCATCATATAGTTCCAATACATGTCCTTTCTGAGCTGAGACTTGCAGCTCTGAACATAGCCACGCCATGGCTAGATCAGTTCTGTGACTAATGCTTTGAATAGCTTGTGTGGACCTCGTAAAGTTCACATAGCATTGAAGGTGGTATTTGCCTTCTGACGCAATCAGATCGTTGACACATGCAACTCGAATACGTAACACTTTATCAAACTGTGCCGCCTCGATTATCTGCGCACTCATTTTCTGTGTTGTTACAGATACAAGTCTATGCTTTATATGCACAGTTTGACAGAATAAGCATTTGTCCCAGTCAGTACCCAGGACATATCCTCGCAATATATGTGTTGATCTGGAAGAGATGCATGTTTCTTTGCTGCTCGATGCTTGTTCTCCATCTGTGTCCATACTACATCCTGATGTTTTATGATGCTGGTGCAACCGCTGAATTTTTCCCTTGTCAGTAAATTGTGCGTAGCAATGTCTATGCCACACAACTGACTCTGCATCTGTTGACTGAAGCACAACTTCGAGTCTATCAATAACATCTCTGTTGCTATCATCTCTGAGTTTACTTCGTGCGGTTACAGCATCTCGGAGTGTCAGCAAACCCTGCTTCCCAGCCTGGTGCACATCCTTGTCGTCCTTCTGACAAATGATACAGAGACTCAGGGATGGTGATGAAGATCGCCTCTTGAGACGAAGCACTGAGTCCATTTTTCTGAAAAGAGATAAGCCATGGTTAACACTCGTACCCAACAAGCATGTTCTCAAATATACAGGTTATAATACTATACTTATAATTAAGTCTTAAATAAGCCGCTCCGAGTGTACACATTTAAACTGTAGCTTAGACAACAATATGTTAGCATGTATATCTTACCTAATGCCATTGCGCTGATTAAGTATGTTAAACACCTTAACTAAGTCCACGGATTGTCGTCCAGCATAAAATGATTCCAATAATCTGAAAGAGAACTTATGAAAAGCAATAACATGAATGAGGCAGTATAACTACCACTACTCCAGGTATCATCCAATATGTTTGCTGTTGTAGAAATAGTCAGTATTGTGATTAATGAGTTGTTTTAACTCTAAACCTTAAGTACTACATTCAGACACCAATAACATATCTGTGGTTAGTGGGAAACCAAATATATGCATTTTTCAAATTTTACTGCGGCCATCTTGGATTTTGTCCTCTGGCGGGGTGCCAGCAGCTTGTATTTGCTTGGTATCAACTTAGTTTGAATTATCCATGCTGAAAGTGTTTTCAAAAGACCAAATACCTACTCTGCTAACATAGTTTTAACCTAAAGCATGAAATAACAAAATTTGACACATCAAATATGTGCGATTTTGGCGGCCATTTTAAATTGCTATTTTGAGCCACTATAAAGCATTTGCCAGCTTGGTAACAACCGGATTCGGATTCAGCATACCCAAATTATGTTAAAAACACTTGTTACCAACTTTTAACAAGAAATGCCTCAAGCATTTTATATAAGGGCCTTTTAGTCTACTTGCCAAGCCTATAGAGCCCTCTTGTGAACCCGGAAATGTTGAGTACCCCAACGTTTTAAGTTAGAAATGTACAGTATGGGTCCCCAGCACTTAGAAACTGCCGGATGCTAACTTGCATATGTTGGGCAATTAGCAAAATTAGCATTAATAGCATTAACCCTATCAAACATAGGCCTGGGACACTGAAATTTCTGTTTCGCTCTATTGCTCCGTTTGAATGCTTCGTGTGAGCAAACTATTTGAAGGATCTGTATGAAATTTGGACATAATACACTTAGACAGATATGCTTTCCGTGAGTGTTCTTATAAAAAATTTCCTGCGATCAAAATTTCATGTGAAAAAATGGATGTAAAAGCCGTGAGTGGAGACATGTTTGGGGAGCAGACATGCATCAAGCAAGGGAAGGGAGTAGGAGGCATGAAGGGCATCTCCACCAACCCTGAGCAGGTCGCCGTGTGGATCCAATCTTTCGGCATCTTCTCCTATCTCTCCAAGTCATTGGATGAGATTTACGACGATGCTGAAGCACCGGATAAGACAATGAAGCCCAACAGACACAAAGAAGAGAAGAGGGTAAAGGACGGTGGAAATTGGACGCGGAGGACCGGGCTAAAATCCTGAGAGTGCTACAGGAAAACTCCCATCCACTCACCATAGAGACCGTGACCCTCCACCATATCATAAATGGCCAGGTGGCAGATGAAAAGGTGAATGTGCAAGATGCATTGAAGATCGGACAGGACATGAGCACACTGTTCTCTTCATCACTTCCTGAGAGATTTCATGCGCCCATCTCAAATAAGGTGGTGACAATGACATTCACCAAAAAAAGAGTGAAGGTCAATGCGAAGATCATATGTGACCTTGAGGCGTTGTTTGCTCGGCTGCTGGTGGTGGGGAGCAAGAGAAGAATGGAGCTCTCTGCCCTCTTTGACTACGAGCTCGGCCCGGTCCCTGCATCCATCATCGATGAGTATGGATGCCTCAGGAAGGGTAACAAGTCTGTGATCGTCCAGCGTCTTGGAATCCTTGCCCCCAATCCCCACCCACCACATGTTGTACTCGTTGATGCATCGTAGCTCATCTACCACGTGGTGTGGCCATCGTCAGGCACTGTGGCTGACCTCGCAGCCAGCATGGGGCACCGGCTTAATCGCTACATCACCGAAACATTTGTCATCTTTGACCGGTATGAGCAAGTCTCTGCCAAAGACCACGAGAGGCAGAGAAGAGCTGGGGAGAGCTCAACAGAGTACCGACTCTCACTGACAACCCCTCTACCTAGCCGCGACAAAGTGATGAAGAACAAGACAAACAAACGGAGACTGGGTGAGCTCCTGTGCACACACAGCATAGGAGATCACATCAAGATGGTCAGCAAAGCAGACAGTATTGTCACTCATGACGAGGCTGACGTCTCCCTCATCTCATACATGTTGGATGCAGCCAGTCGCGGAGCTGAAACTGTCCGCATTCTCAGCGACGACACTGATGTTTTCGTACTCATGGTATATTGGTGCTGGAAGGTGGGTATCACATGTAACCTGCAGATGGAGAGATGGGATGGCACTATTCTCAACATCAATTCGACAGTAGAGAATCTCGGTGAGCAGTGTCGCTCCATCCTGGCTATGCATGCTCTCTCCGGATGTGACACCACCTCCTATCCCGCGGGGAAAGGGAAGGTGTCCGTACTCAAGGCCATGAGAGTAGTACCTGGTGACCTGCTTCACTTCATCGGAGAGGAGGGAGCTACTGATTTACAGATTACAGAGGCAGTGAGTGGTTTCTTCCTGGCTCTGTACAACGAGAGGGAGTCGGCATCTCTGAACGTCGCCAGATATGACATCTACAGAAAGCGCAAAACCCCCCCAGCACTGAAGACACTGCCTCCTACAGAGCGCAACGCTCTCCTCCATGGACGGCGTGCCCATCTACAGGTGCTGCTTTGGAAAGCAGCAGACTGCCCTGACCCACCAGCTGTGGACATAACAGAGTTTGGATGGAATAAGAAGGAAGGCGAGAAGGGAGAGGAAGTCATCATGCCCATCCTGGATGCAAGCCCTGTTGCTCCTCCTGCCGTGTTGGAAATGATCAGCTGTAGCTGCAAAGCTGGGTTAAAGCCCTGTTTAACAGCAAAGTGCAGCTGCGTAGCTGCAGGCCTGGCCTGTACCAGCTACTGCTTCTGCAAAGGCTCTGATAGTACATGTTGCAACACACTCACACACTCACAGCAAGAAGAGCAATATGACAAGAATGTAGAGTCAGGAGAAGAAGATGAAGATGATGAGGATGAGTTTTATGATGAGGATATGCTTTATAACAGTGCAGAGTAGTAGAAGTGCAAGACGCTCTTTCTTGATGGAAGTTTTATGTTGTGTAACTAGTGCACATATACTGAAACGCAAAAGAAACTTACCACCTTTGAAACCTTTAAATATCAACAATAACACTGCGTGTAGTAAATGTGTGAACTTATTTGTGGACAATAGTGTCGTCACTGTCAGACAAAATGGTCACGGATGGTCACTTGAACCTTCAATGGTCACTTCATAGCACAGCTGTTGAACAGCCGTTTTGACTGTCAGTGATTAGCCAAGGGGTACGGGATGATTTTAATGAGCTGCACAAGCTGTCTTGATATTGGCTTTAAAAAGGCCAGTGCAAAATGGGCATTTCAATCAACATGCCACGATTGTCAAGGGATCAACGGCAGCGTGCCCTGGGCATGCTGCAAGGCGGACTGAGCTACCGTGAGGTGGCACGTCGCCTTGGCTGTTCACACCAGACGATATCGGCCCTGGTGGACAGAGACAACCTCCACAACTCTGCAGATGACAGACCTCGATCAGGGAGGCCAAGAGTCACCACTGCAAGGCAGGACAGGCAGATGGTCCGAAGTCACATGCGGGATCGATTCCGTCCAGCATCCCGCACTGCGGCAGAAACTCCGGGGCGTGCAAACCCATGGATCTCCAATGATACTGCACGAAGACGACTGCATGACTATGGTCTGACTGCCAGACGACCATACAGAGGCCCCGTGATGACGGCTGCCCATCGCCGCAACCGACAGAGATGGTGCCAGCAGCATCAGCGGTGGACCTTGGCGCAGTGGAACGAGGTCGCTTTCAGCGATGCGTCAATGTTCTGTGTGGACAGTCCTGATGGGCGTGAGCGTGTCTGGAGAAGAACTGGCGAGCGATATGCCGATTGTTGCATGCGTCAAGCCAACAGGTGGGGTGGCCCAAGTGTGATGGTGTGGGCCGCCATATCAGGTCGGTACAGGACGCCACTGGTGGTTGTGGATGGGAATCTTAACGCCCAGCGGTATGTGGATAACATCCTGCGACCTCATCTGCTGCCATTCCTGCTAGACCACCCAGAACTGAGAACCTTTCAGCATGACAACGCTCGTCCCCATGCTGCTCGCTTTACCACTGCATTTCTCCAAGGCGAGAACATCAACACCATGCAGTGGCCTGCGCTCTCCCCTGACCTGAATCCCATAGAGCACCTGTGGGATGAGCTTGGGAGACGCGTAGTTGGCAGGGCCAGAACACGGGCAGAGCTGCTTCGGACATTGAGGACTGAGTGGGACAGAATCCAGCAGCAATCCATCCAAAGACTGGTAGGCAGTATACGCCGACGATGCACTGCCTGTATCCAAAACAATGGTGGCCACACACGCTATTGAAAGGGGACTGACATTGCACCCTGTGCTGTTCTGTACTGTAGAACAAACTGATGAGATGGTGTATCTTGGTCAAAAACTTGACATGTCATCAATAAAATGACAATGTTTCAATTAGCAATTGTTGGTTTGTTTTATTTTGAACTGTTACAATGTTATTACATTTCAAACAAGTGGTAAGTCCTGCCTTGCAGTGGTGACTCTTGGCCTCCCTGATCGAGGTCTGTCATCTGCAGAGTTGTGGAGGGTGTCTCTGTCCACCAGAGCCGATATCGTCTGGTGTGAACAGCCAAGGCGACGTGCCACCTCACGGTAGCTCAGTCCGCCTTGCAGCATGCCCAGGGCACGCTGCCGTTGATCCCTTGACAATCGTGGCATGTTGATTGAAATGCCCATTTTGCACGGGCCTTTTTAAAGCCAATATCAAGACATCACGTGCAGCTCATTAAAATCATCCCGTACCCCTTGGCTAATCACTGACAGTCAAAACGGCTGTTCAACAGCTGTGCTATGAAGTGACCATTGAAGGTTCAAGTGACCATCCGTGACCGTTTTGTCTGACAGTGAGGACGCTATTGTCCACAAATAAGTTCACACATTTACTACACGCAGTGTTATTGTTGATATTTAAAGGTTTCAAAGGTGTTAAGTTTCTTTGGCGTTTCAGTATATTTTTCAGCTCTGATAATTTTGGGTATACTTGTGTTTTAATTTTGAGAATATTATTTACCCATAGTCATATTATTCTAGTTTGGTATGGTACTTGCCTTTGTTACCTCTAATAACTGTGAATAAAAGTGGAGCAATAGAGCGAAACAGAAATTTCAGTGTCCCAGGCCTATGTTTGATAGGGTTAATGCTATTAATGCTAATTTTGCTAATTGCCCAACATATGCAAGTTAGCATCCGGCAGTTTCTAAGTGCTGGGGACCCATACTGTACATTTCTAACTTAAAACTTTGGGGTACTCAACATTTCCGGGTTCACATTGCTGGCAAGTAGACTATTTTGAGGTTTTACGTCCTGTCTATTACCCTCCCCTGAGGAGAGGGTATTGCATTTGAGTAAATTTGTTTGTTTTTCCGCACATAATAAATATGATTTTCTCTGCAACCGTTGGTCCGATTTACAGGAAATTTTCATATGTGCACCTCCACCTGCAGAATTTTTTTATGATAATTAGGATCTCATAGGTCACATGGTATGGCCGCCATATTGGAAAAACCGAAAAACTTTGCACCTCTATATCTCCGAAAGCGCTGCATAGAAAAAATTGAGACATGGCTCATTGTAAAGAACTCTCCGTGTGGAAGAACATATGTTAATGATGATGTCATAGGTGCTTCCATTTTGACGTCATAAATCGACAAGTAAAAAACTTCATCCGATCAAGATGAAATTTCTTGAGCATCATTGAGGGATATATTGGTGCAGAAAAAAAATGATGTCATCAGTCACGTGGTTCGGTCGCCATAATTGTTTTAACACAAAAGCCTTAAAAATCACAGAAAACATGTCCTGGCGGCAAGGGTCTGCAATCTCTGATTGCTCTTTCGAGTTAAATTTGTCTTCATGAGTATGCGTACTGCTCATCTTCTTAAATTTGTCTTATCGAAGTCTAATGTATTTGATTTTTTGAGCAACTTTGCGACTATCCTTTAAAAGCAGAAAACATATTAAACTTGAACAGCACTCGGTGGAGCACATACCTCCACCAGGCTGAACAGTTTATGTTTTGTATCACAATAATAAGCTGGATCTGGATTGGGACCTGAACCAAAATTTAAATGCCTTCTTCTAGTCACCTAACCAACTCATCCACCAAGTTTTGTCCGAGTCCGTCCATAACGTTTTTGAGATATCATCCTATATATCGTTTTTTGCCCTATCTCTCAATGGTGAAGAATCGTTTACAAATTATAATGTCCTGATCCAGATCTTCACTAGAATCTAAGCAATTCTTCCATATCACACACCCAACCTATCCACCAAGTTTCGTCCAAATCCGTCCATAACTTTTTGAGATATCTTATTCACAAACAGACAAACAAGATAAACAGGGGGTGAAAACATAACCCCCCTCCACCTGGTAATAAATGCAGCTTAAAATAAATTTTAAAAAATGTGAATTTTGTTTCAAAATACAGATTAGTGCATTCTTCTAGGAAAAACGTATGCTAAGCATAGTCAAAGATAATTCCCACGTCGGTTGCCATGGAAGCTACAAGTTTGTTATTGTAACTATGAAATTTGAGTTTGTTCTGTAAACAAACATAGTGGGAGGTGGTCGTGTTCCAAAGAGGGTCTAATTATTGAGCAGGGATTACATGAGTTTTGAACACAGTTAATGTTCTCGATGAGATGAAAGCACCAATAAGTGAGCTTAATCCCACACTCAGAAAGGCCCAGCGGAGGTACTTGACCCATATTTACAACAGACATAGCACACTGACATCTGGAGTGCAAAGCATTCGTAAATACACTAAATCTAATGTTAGCATTGTTTAATTTCTAGTGTATAATCAATCCTCAACTAGCATGTTCGATCTCCCAACCTCCCAGTTGGAAACAAACGGAATGGCAAGAATTATTTTTGTATACTTTTGCTTTCCTCCCTCTCCCTACCCTCCTCCACCCTCTTCTGTGAATTATCCTCAGAGTGCAAGAGCGGAGCAAATCCACTTCAGAGGCACCACTGAGTTTAATCACATCATCTGTCAATTTTGGTCCAATTCCTATCCCTTTTTTCAGGCCAGCTTTGCAAAGAACATGTGAATCTTTGCCTCCCAGAACTGAACCCGTGCCAACATGACTCCAAGTGTATCATGACAGAACTCGGTTACAAGTGGGTACCTTTTATCCTTTCCTTAAAAGTATATTATCTACCTTTGATAAAATCTCACAAATCGTGCTACAGAAAGCTGTTTGATTGTTATTGCAATGTGATCACAAAATTATTCTTCACCCTGACATCTCATTTTGAAGTGGTTAATAAATACCACATAGCTTGTCCAGTGAAACATCTCCAATGTGTCGCATGAAAGGTCCGCAGTCGACTCGGGTTCCAATTCAAGTTTATTTATTTTGTGTATGGCAGTGAACTGTGCCAGGGATCCATGTTCACAGAACGATTTTGTTTACAATATGCCTCTTCGGATCGTTTCCAGGATAGCCGAGAGGTATGCAAACTTTCCTCTGAGCTGTCCAGCCTGGGTTCAAATATCGGACAAGATATGAATTTTCATCCTGGTGTTTCGCAGGCAGGATGAGGCATCAATATGTGTGCCGTCTCTCAGACGGACGTTCAACTTAGCTTTCGCTGGCACCCTGGCCATGTTTCAGATTCCTGACCTGAATGGCAGCTGGGATGGCAATGGCTTACAACTCCATGTAATCATTTATACGGAACTACTTTGGCAGCACCGACACTCTGTAAAGAGTATTGTACAGCTCATAATCCTACCTCTCATGACCTGATGGTCTTGTTTGGGTTCTGATTTTATGTTACAGAACTGCTGGAGGTATATATACTACTGCTTTTGCTCTAATATGTCCAATTTACAATCCCTTGACTAACTGTGGGGGAAGATATGGGGAAAAAGGGCAGGCGGAGAGTTGTGCGCTTCTAAATTGGCTATGCTTCTTTCTGCAACATTTTTAGTTTCGCCCTGAAATTTTTAGTTCCCATTGATGCAAAACTTTAATCAAAGGAGGAACTCGCCTTATAAAATATTTATTGCTAACTTTGATGACATAGGTCACATGCGATAGCGTACATGCGTACGGTAGCGATATTGGATCAAAAAACAACATTTTGACATAATTTTCTCTGAAACCGCACAACTAAAGAAATTGAAACTTAGCATAGTCATCAATTCCCCACGGGGTATATAGGATGATAACGATGACGTCATTGGTGAAGTGGTATTCCAGCCATAATTGGTTGAATTGAAATCCATATCTGAAAAATCTGAAAATTTATATATCTGATCTACAACCCGATATGAGTGAAGGATTAGATTTATGATGTCATATGTTAAATGGTATGGTTGCCATATTGGATTTAAAAAATCAAATTTGGACATCATTTTCTCCGAAACCGCACAACGAAAAATATTGAAACTTGCCATGTGTCATCAACTCCACAAGGGTATATGGGGTGATAACGATGATGTCATCGGTGAAGTGGTATTCCAGCCAGAATTGGTTGAATTGAAATCTTTATCTGAAAAATCTGAAACTTCATATATCTGATCTATGACCCACTGTGAGGGAAGAATTAAATTGATGATGTACATAACCCATGCCACGAAACTATGTGGCATAATAAGGTGCATGGATGATACAGGTGTATGGGCCATAATAGTAGTGTGTTCAGTTAACAATGGCATTTTTGTTCAGAATAAATGTGTGAGGAGAGACTATGTGCTCTACGAGTGGGATTCTAGTTTCACGTGTCTGTTATTAATTTAATTCCATGTTTTTGCTCAACCAGCCTCCTTCCTTTTTGTAGTTTCACACATGTGGCACCAGATTGATCTATTGCTAGCCAGACCTTCACGTAAATCTAGATAAATACATCAGGACTTCAAACATACCTCAGGGTGCTTTTTAAAACGTTCTCTTTGCTCTCCTCTAGAATATTGGCCGTCTTACAGCTGTCCATAGAACATGTCTTTAATTAATCCATGTCAGGTAAGTGTCTTGGTTAGGTCTGAACTTCAACTCGATGAGGATGCTGACATTAGGGGTAGTGCCAGGGTGGGGATAAAGGGAGGGATAAGGCAGCTTACCGTTTGTCCAATTGGAGTGGGCATAATAAGTCCAGGTAAAGGTGTATGGCCCTGTTTGTTATGCCTTCCTCTCTATTTCATGGGTCCGTGGTCATGGTTACATCAATCTCAACCCATAACTGCTCATTCACTGTCTTTAACACCCGCATGACCAGAAAGATGTGGCTCCCCTAAATCATCTCCTCATCCACCGTCTTTTGGTGTCCCTTCCATCATGGAAATGCCCAGCAGGTGGTGCGCACGTGACCGTAAGTCCACATCCACCATTTTGAGACAGAGTGCTACTGAGGAAGCACAACTTTTCCAGAGAGTTTAATGTGGTTTAGTTAATTGCAACAACAAGTGCAATACATTTCCCACCACATTTTGGTTTGAATATGACCTCAGTCTTCTTAATAGTGAAATCAACATGCTGTTGATTGATGTATGCCAACCGCCTTGGGAAGCAAGGAAAATCTGATGTTTTGGGCAGTAACCCTTCGTTCGGCGAAAGGTCCATGCCCAAAATGTCAGCTTCCCACAGTGGATAGCATTCATTAGTTAACATCCTGTTGATTTCCTCATGGTTCTATCTGTCCGCTGATGCTGATCAACACTAGTCTTCACCAGAGAGACTCCTTCTTCATTCTAGTCAGTCTTCTTGAGATTGATTGTGAGACCATAACGCTCTGAGACATTTACAAATCAATCTGTAATGTTCCTGATGTCACAAAGTGTGCTTTCCCTGAGAGAACATCCGTCGGCATATAGGAATTTATGGATTACCAGCTTCCTAATGTATTCATTCACACAAAGTCTGCAAATGTTGGACCACATATTACCAGGAATACAAAACTGGTTGTATACACCCTTTTTGTTGTCTTAAGAAGCATACAACAGTGTTTCTAAGAAGATGGTGTGGAACAAGGGAGGTTCCATAATGCATCCTTGTCTTCCTGCAATTGGCCACACTGAAAGGGTCTTTTTTTTTTTTCTTTTTTTTTTGTATACAAGATCGAGGCTCGTGAAAGAGCGAACATTAATCACAAAGAAAGACAAACCGACACATAAAACATATAACATCGGGAGCGGTGGACAAGATGGGGAGAGAGGGGGAAGGACACAAACACAACATTTGAGAGCAGGGACATCGAGAGATCTGTGGGAGGGAGAGGGCTTTGGGGGGGGGGAGGCAGGGGAGGGGGGGGGCGAGAGGTATAAAACATATGGATACTGCCAGGACTTCCAGGAAAGAAGTTGGAATTTCAAGCAAGGTGGATCTGGGGTGAATTAGCGGGGGTAGAAAAGATCTAGGTTTTGGATGGGGGAAGATAAGAGATGGTGGTGAACAGCTGTTTTGAAGACCTGGAGGGAGGAGTGGGATTGAAGGGAGTGGGGGAGTTTGTTCCAGAGGCGGGAGAAAAGAGGAATGAAAGAGTGAAGGTGAGCAGAGAGCGAGATTTCGGCAGTTTAACCATCAGAGGGTTGCTGGCAGATCTTATCTGATGCGACAACTTTCTCATTCACACAAACCATCGTCATACCATCGTGGAAAGTGCACCGTGGATCCATTTTTGAAGCAGTGTTTTATTGGCGGATGCCCTTCCTGCCACCAACCCTGTTAGTCGCCCCTTGTTACACACAGGGAATTACCAGTGACCTGGTACTCAATTTGTCGACCTCAGAAGGATGACAGGCTGAGTCAACCCCCCTGGCATTAATTCAGCGATCGACCGGGATTCGAACCCAGGATCCTAGGATCCCAAGCCGGCACCCTAACCACTAAACCAACACCAGGCTGTGGAAAGTGCATATGATAAACAATTTTACCCAGGAGGCCAAATATGAGCATCAGCTTCCATAGTCGTTGCAATATAAAAACTTGGTGAAATATACAAATATTTTGAAGAGGTCACATGTATGCTCTTGAAACTTCTCGTCGTGCATTTACTCGTAGTACCACCGATTTACTAAAAAAAAAAAAAAAAATTTTTGTGGAGTAACTTGTAGGAATTTAAACTTGCAGCCTTTTCTGAAAAAAAAGTTATGTATGTGTACAATAAAACATGCACTGCCATGTAGAGTTTTAATACAACCATGTAGGGTTTTGACTATGGCTTTCATGTAAGGTTTTGTTTGACACGCCTCCTTCACCGCAGGTGTGAATGCCCTCCTGGCTACCTGGGAGATCGCTGTGAAATTGATTACAATGACTGCAAGGGAAACAGGTGTCAGAATGGGGCCAACTGTATCGATGCCGTAAATGGCTATACCTGTGAATGCCCTCCAGCATTCAGGTGAACAATGCAATCATTTTTTCTCAACTACTTCCTTGATGTTCTTACCAATTGAAGCAATCATTCACACAATGACTTGGCATCAGTAATGTTAAATCTTACTGACGTCTTGATAAGTGATGCTTATCATGATTAAAATAACAATTTATTTTCATTTTTATTCCTCCCATTCCTTGTGTTTTGTTGTGGTTGATACCAGCGGTCTATTCTGTGAGATCCCACCAATGGTGCTGCCCAGGGCAAGCGTGTGCCAACAACACGAGTGTGAGAATGGTGCGCAGTGTGTGGAGCAACAAGGAGATCCACTCTGCCAGTGTTTGCCTGGATTTGAAGGGGAACACTGCGAGAAGCTCACCAGTGTTAACTTTGTCAACCGCGATGCATACCTACAACTGCCTTCCCCTCAGCAACCACAACATGCCAATATAAGCCTGCAGGTGGTTATAAACTCTGATAGTGTGAAGATACTTCACATAAATTCTCGACAGCATTCCATTTTCAGGTGGTTGTTTTCATTTGCAGGTGAACACCCCTCCTCCTCCCCCCAGCCCCCTCCCCAATCTCCACCCTCCCCACACCCCATCCCAACTCCCCGCTCCCAACTTCCCAAATCCCTCCTAATATTTACACCTACCTGCCAGCTATTTTATGAGGCATTTTCAAAAAAAATTTTACCGTGTACTTTACCATAAGCCAATTTACTTTGGGATTGCATTATATGACCATGATTACCAGTATGCAAACACTACTGTTTAAACAAGCAATATGTAACATTAATGAAGCAAAAAAAAAACAACATTATTTAATTTTCCTCTGATTTAACATTACTATTATTTTATATACAATACATTTCTTCACCACTCTCAGCAAATACATAAACAGCTTTTTATCGTGCTATTTGGAGCATATTCCTCCTAATCCATGTCAGAATTGTGCTCACCAGTAACATTTATGGCTAGTGCCATTTAGCACTTTAATTATAGCTCTATAATACGTGTGTGTGTGTGTGTGTGTGTGTGTGTGTGTGTGTGTGTGTGTGTGTGTGTGTGTGTGTGTGTGTATATATATATATATATATATATATATATATATATATATATATATATATGTATATATATTATATGTATATATATGTATATATATATATATATATATATATATATATATATATATATATATATATATATGTATATATATATATGTATGTATATATATTATATGTATATATATGTATATATATATATATATATATATATATATATATATATACGTGTATATATATATATATATATATATATATATATATATATATATATATATATTGTGGCGGATCTCTCAAACGTCGGCTCTCCCCTTATCTAGAGGGGGTTAATCCCCTTGTCTTTGATCTGGCCGACGCGATCCTGGAAGTTATAACGTCCTTGCCGGGCAGCGTTAGGTAGGGTTTTTTAGGCCTAGGGATTCGCTACTACCTAAGTACTAACGCTGACCAGAAACGAGGGAATAACTCCCGCTCGAATCACAGATATTGATGGAAATGCCGAGCGGATAGCGATTCGCGATCCGAGCTGTTATCAAGTGACTAGACCCGATTATAGCGGTTCCGATCGTGCCACATTTACCCAATGGAGAAAAGACTAGGACGATCAGATTAAGGAGAAACCAGAAAGAACAAGGCAATGTATTAACAAATGTACAAAGAAGAGGAAAAGAAAGAATGTACAAGAAAGAAAGAGGAAGGAAAAGTACACAGGGCAGTCTTAACTACAGTCTTAACTTATTCCCTGGACTCGGGCCCGCTCGCTCTCAGATTCGGTCTCAGACTTCCGACTCACACGGGGATGCAGATGGTAGGGTGGAAGGTCCGGCGATGGTGTCCAGGCTCCGGTCCGGCTCCGGTCCTCGATCCGTACCAGCAGATGAAACCCGGCAGGCAGCTCTCCACGTAGCGTAGCGCGAGCGGACAATTATCGTGACGGGGAAAGGTAAGCTTGGGCTATCGGCAGCTTGGGCTGGTTCGCTGGTTTTGGCTTACTGGCCCCGCCTTGATGGCTGGTTGACGTGGCCGCACCTTCATCCTAGTGCTCCGCCCCCTTTTCGGGCCTTACCTCGTGGGTTTCTGGGCTGGTTTGAGCGGAAGCCCAGCGAGGTTGCGAATGCTGCTGGCAAAGGCATGTAACAAATTGGGAGGTGCCATGGGGCACAGACTGGGGAGCGCTTAATGGCGTCGCTTGGAAGGGAGGCTGCCAAAATGAACGGATGGGGCCTACTCTTATTTGTTTGACGCAACGCAGATTCAACTACTGGGAATGGCCTTATCTAAACACACACTATGAAATAACTGACGTCCTATGGTGACCTACGTGTTGCTTGTGGCCTACCTATGGGGTGCTACCTTTAACCTTTAATGATGTTATATTTACAAGTGTGGGTTCTCAAAACCGCAACAATATATATATATATATATATATATATATATATATATATATATGTATATGTATGTAAGGCAGGATAGGCCCTACTATTCTTCTGCATTTACAGCAAAACCTTTAATGTTTAAATTCCCTTTTAGCAAGCTCCCCTTCATTCATGAAAGTTGTCACCTCTCTCGCTTTAGTCTAGAGGTGGGGGTTAGGATATGGGTATAGAGGGGGAGGTGGGGAAAATATATTTTGGGTAATGGCTAATAATCCCTCACCCCCTACCCCCCCCCCCCTCCCCCCGGTCTGGATCAGGGGTCGGTAAACCACTTGCTCTGTGGCACGTGTACAGGAAAAACTTATAAGTCCCCCCGCCCCCTCGTAGGGAGTGTGGGGTTGTGCCCATGACCTGACCCTGGGTACTACCAACACGTTTGCAAAATTTGGTGGAGGTCAGCTCAACCCTGGCTTTTCTTTGATTTTTCAGACAAACATATATAATTCCCTGATTTAATATATGTACATGTAGTGGGATATTTGTGAGTCCGAGTAGCGCAACAATTTTGGTTAACCATATTGGAATTGTCACTCTTTCATTTAAATGCTGAAAATGATGTTCAAAGACTATTGTATTTGACTTACAGTTTTTGTCCCAGCAACGGTAGCGTAAAAGTGCCCCAGCTAGTGTCAGTGGAAGTGATCAGTCACTGAAAACGCACACATGGCGCATTGTGAAAGGCCTCATGAGCATTCATACGTCATTTCAAAAGTCCCGTATTCCAAGGTGTGTCTATATGGTGCCCATTGTCATACATTTTTAATTCATGGTATGATATTTAGCTCGGCTGGCATTCCTCCCTCTTTGTATCCAATTGTTCTGTAAATGTTAAGCAGTAACTGAGTCTGTGGGGGAAAATGGCCTCTAAAGGTGGTTCTATATTGATTTCCTCATTCAACTCATTCAACTTCCTCATTCAACTCACACTCTTACAATGTCTCTCCGAAAAGACCGACTGGAAAACCCTCCCATCCACTTTCTGAATAATCCTCTCCAAGAAGTTCTGTCACTCAAGCTTTTGGGTCTCACTATTTGCCATGATCTTTCCTGGGAAAACCACATTTCAAATCTGGCCTCCAAAGCCAGTCGCCGACTGGGCATCCTCCGTCGTGCGAAGTCCTTCCTTGGCACACCTGAGCTCACCACATACAAGGCTTTCATCCACAGCTCTATGGAATACTGCTCTCCCCTCTGGTCTGGTGCTCCTGCCTCACACCTAGGCCGTCTTCACGCTGTTGAAACCAAAGTGTTCAGAATCATTGGAATCTCCCACGACGAAGCTAACTCCAAGGGCCTTTCACTCACTCACCACAGGCAGGTTGGTGGTCTTTCCGTCTTCTACCGACTCCTCTCTGGCCTTGCCCCCCCAGCCCTCTCTGGGCTCTGTCCCCCAAATATTCCTACAGGTCGCACAAGATCTGCCTGCAACCCTCTTATGGTTAAACTGCCAAAATCAAGACTTTCTGCTCACCTTCACTCCTTCATTCCTCTTTTCTCCCGCCTCTGGAACAAACTCCCTCACTCTCTTCAATCCCACTCCACCCTCCAGGTCTTTAAAACAGCTGTTCACCACCATCTCTTATCCTCCCCCATCCAAAACCTTGATCTTTTCTACCCCCGCTAATTTCGGTCCCCTTGTGTTTTATACCTCTCCCCCCCCCCCCTCCCCTTCCCACGCCTCCTGCCCCCAAGCCCTCTCCCTCCCACACTTCTCCCTGCTCTCAAATGTTGTGGTTGTGTGCTTCCCCTTCTCTCCCCATCTTGTCTTCCGCGCCCTCTTTTTGTATATTTTGTTTGTCTGGTTGATTTGTTTGTGAAATAAATGTTAGCTCTTTCACGAGCCTCGATTCAGTATACAAACTTACATCAATAATAATAACCTTCCTTTCACATCGTGAGGCGCATCGGAGCTACTGAGGTAGTTTAATTGGCTAAGGAGGACAATCCTGGGCAGGTAGCCACTCAGACGTAAAAAATAAAACTTACACCAAACAGGAGACAGATCATATCAGCCAATGTCTAATGATTGTGCAACCTTTTCGGACGGTCTGGAATACCATCATCTGCATGGGTTTGCATTTTTTAGATCATCTATTTCTTCACCATGTCTTAAAGACGATATTTGAGGGAACAGAAGCTTGGTCATCTAGTCATCCATTTCCGTCAAGTCGTATCTGACGTCTGGTGATGTTCATGATCAGATTTCTCCCAACATCCCTGTCCTGCACTGCTTTCTGAAGCTCTGGCAGAGACCGCTTGGTTACATCCTTTACCCCATCCATCCAGCATATACAAGGTCTGACTCCTCCTCTTCCTCCCTCAACCATACCCAGGATGGTTGACTTATCCAGACTTTCATTTTCTACATACATGATGTGCCCAAAGTATGACAGTTTCTGGTTTAGCATCAGCACTTCTTTTGTACATGGTGGTCTCATTTCTTCAAGCACTCATTTGTTTGTTCCTCTTGCAGTTCATGAATTTTTAACATTCGTCTCCAAAACCACATTTCAAAACTGTCGATCTTCTTCTTTTCTTTCTCCTTCACTGTCCACGACTCACATCCATACATTGCCACTGGAAACACCAGATCATTCACCACCCCCTCCCCCTCTTGGTTTGTTTTGTGACATCTTTGTCTTTCCAGATCGTAGGCAATCCTGACATTACTGTACTCCACAATGCTATAACCATCTATTAAGTTCTCCTCCATATTCTCCACTCACTTCAATCTTGGAACTCAGGAAGATGAAACTCTCCACTACATCTCCCAATCTGAACACATCGATCTTCTCAATTGACACGATTTTAGTCTTGATGAGGTTTAAATAAAGCCTGGCTTCCTTCTTCACTGTCTGCAGCAGTTTTATCAAGTCCTCTTTACTTTCTGCCAACAGAGCGGTATCGTCAGCATCCCTCATGTTGTTGATACATCTTCATCCAATCTTGACCACAACCTCTATCTCATCCTAGTTTGATTTCCTCATGATGTACTCACTATACAGATTTTACAAGCAAGGGGAGAGAAAGCAGCCCTGTGTGGCCCGTGTGTTGAAGTAAGGAGGGGGGTGAGGGAGGCAGGAGAGAAAGGGGATTCATCACCTTTTCGTTGAATATATGCTCGTGAATGTGGCGTTCATCACGTTTCTGAGTTAAGTGTAATGCCGATCAGGAAGAAGAAGAAGCCTTACTACCAACTTCGTACACTTCTGGAATTGTTTGATTTATTTGTATTCAAATGTCTGGTGATTGTTTTGTATTTATTTATGCGAATGTGTACTTGTATATAACTGTCATTAATTAAAAAAGGCTTCGGCACTATCGAGCGATTTAGGCACTATCGAGCGATATTGAGCGAAATCCCAAAAAACGAACTTTTTTTTTTGCCTAAAACACTCCCAGGCACTCACTAATGAACCTTTGAAAGTTTGATGAAGATCCGTTCAGCCATCTCTGAGAAAAATGGCGACACACAGACACACAGACCAACATCTCTCTTATATAGTAGATAACAGCTGCCCATGTTTCTCAGCATATGTGATCCCATTACCTTGGTAGAGTGATTGGTGTGTTGGAACAAGGCAGCAGTCAATGGTGTGTGTGTGTGTGTGTGTGTGTGTGTGTGGCATTCTTAGGGTAAATCACAGTCATTTGAAGAGAATGTGCACATTATCAACAACATGGTTCTCCATCCATAAGAAATGCTGGAGTTTGGGCAAAGTCAACTGCTCCACAGGAAGAATGCTGTGTTGGAAGCAACAAGTAGACACGACAGGTTCTCATCTGGACCAATGCTGTGATAAACTATGAAGAGTACCACTGATATATGAATATCCATCTAAAGTGGACGAAGCAAACTCCTTGATGTTGGTATTCTGTCTTGCATTCCACGATTGTACATCGCTGAGGTTGGATCTGGCAAGAATCATGTTTATGACGAGTTTCACGATTAGAAGCCATTGCTTTTTTTTACAGACTAATCGAAGATCTGATTAGACATGGGACAAGATGCAGTTCACAAAATAATAACTTCAGATGCAGCCCCAGGTCCTGGAATCAGTTAAGACATCCTCTTTGGAAGGAATGCAAACAACTGGAACAGGACTTCTTCCAGTGACTCACCAACAACATTCCAAGGCTTTGCAGGAAGTCTGTTTTCAGCACCGAGGGTACACACACCACGTATTGAGCCGAATAGGAGTACCGCTGGTTACTGTTTGTACAGATTCTTTGAGTTACATCTCCAGACATGGGGAAAATGCGTTCATAATATTGATTATGAAAAATCATAATATTGATTACAATTTGCATGAAACACGAGTGATTTTCAGTTGTCGATCACTAATAAAAGAAGTTGCTTCTTGTCTTAACTTGCATCAAATAATTTCTCTCTTTTTGAACATCCATATATAACTATGGCAGTTTTCTTTTATCATTGGCTTTTACATTTATTTATTTTTTCTCTCAATTGATTATTTTCAACCATTTGACGTTTCAACCGTTTTATCCTGGTGTTGGCTTAGCAGTTAGGGTGCCGGCTTGGGATCCTAGGATCCTGGGTTCAAATCCCAGTCAAATGCTGAATTGACGCCAGGGGGGTTGACTCAGCCTGTCATCCTTCTGAGGTCGGCAAATTGAGTACTAGCTCACTGGTAATTCCCCGTGTGTTGCAAGAGGCGACCAACAGGGTTGGCGGCAGGAAGGGCATCCGGCCACAAAACATTGCTTCAAGAAGGGGACCACGGTGCCCGAAAAAGGCTGACCCTGCTCTGCAGGGGAGGAAATGGCCTCTAAGGTGGTACATAAGAATAAAATGATTATCAGATTCTATCATTATCATTCATTATCATATTCTCTATCTCTACGTCTACCTCTACCTCTCTCTCTCTCTCTCTCTCTCTCTCTCTCTCTCTCTCTCTCTCTCTCTCTCTCTCTCTCTCTCTCTCTCACACATTTGATGTAATGGCGGTGGTCATTTGACAAAATATTCGTTTTTTTGCGATTTGGAGGGTGGAGGTGGTCAAAATGATCGTTCATGACTGCTGTGGATTCAGTTTTGTTTAAAAAATAATTCACGAGCAAAGCACACGACTTCTTTCGCTTATGTAGTTCACGATACTAGCATTCCATGTTTTTCATGCCGACGTTACGCCTAATCCATGTAAGCGAAAGCTTTGCCTCAACCCTGATTTTTTTTCTTTTTTAATCTTGAGGATGAGGGAAAGTATTGTGCTGTTTCCTTGCAGCTCTGTGCATCATGATTGCACGGACAGCTCAGGTTCGGAATGCAATGTTGAGCGTGTGGATGTATTAATGGATGTGGCATACCATGCTGGCAGCAGGGCTGTCATCAGACTGCTCTGTTTTGTACCAGACATACCGGCGGGGCCACCTTCATGCTCTACCCTCACCACCATAATCGGAGTGGACACTGACTTCCTTGGCATGTCGCTGAGAACAGAGTGCTGATTCACCTCCAGCCCGCTGTTGCCCCTGCCATGACTTGTTTGTGTTTAGTTTAAGGGTTAGGGGTTAATGGTGTTCGAGTGATACATGCATGCAAACTTACTCATGGACCCATGATTTTTTTTGTCTTGCTGCTCCATGGAGGTGGCTACGGATGAAGACAGTGGGGTGCTGTTATATAATGGCTATAGGGATGGAGTGGCAGTGGAGCTGTTTCATGGCCGTGTACGAGTCAGTTACGACAAAGAGAATTCTCCCGCTGCTACCCTATACAGGTACCGATTTATTTATTTCTGTACACAAAGTCGAGGCTCGTGTAAGAGCTAACACATAAAACACATAAAAATATAAACAGAAACACATGAAAAATATAATAAAGGGAGCAGGAGACAAGAGGGGGAGAGAGAGGGAAGCACAACAACAGTAGAGAACAGACATCGGGAGATCTGTGGAAGGGAGAGAGCTGGAGTGAGGTACACAGGATAAACAAGATGGACACTACAAGGACTAGCCTGGTGTTGGCTTAGCGGTTAGGGTGCTGGATTGGGACCCTAGGATCCTGAGTTCGGATCCCGGTCGATCATTGAATTAACGCCAGCGGGGTCGACTCAGCCTGTCATCCTCCTAAGGTCGGCATAATTGAGTACCAGTTCACTGGTAATTGGGGCACTGCATCAGCGGCACAAACGCGCTTCCAGAGAATTGTGCAACCAGCAGCCACAGGCTGCATGCAAAATCAACAACTACAAGGACTTTCAGGAAAGAACGGAATTTGAAAAAGGTAGATTTAGGGTATATTAACGGGGGTAGAAAAGATCAAGGTTTTGGATGGGGCAAGATATTAAGAGATGGTGGCACAAAATGTCTCTTTCTACGAACACGTGAACCTTTTCATGAACTAAAATGTGGGTGACCACACTTTTATACAACGACGTTGCAAATCCCTTTTCACATTATCTATCTATTTCTGTTTCCCCATTTCCTATTTTCTTTCATTATAGCTGCAATGCAATGCCCTCATTGCTTCGGGGATCGTTTCATTAGAACCCCCAAATCCATTTCCTCTGCAATACTCTGTTAAATTGTCCCATTTTCAACGCCCTCCATGCCTCAATTAGTTCCACTTGCCCCAATGGTTTTGCTCTAATCCGCATTAAATTTCACTCCCATTTCTAGACTTGACTCCCGGAGGAATGCATATCATTCTGGATCTATCATTATTATTCACAGTTCTTCATTTATTCTTCATGATATTTTGTGGAGATTCCTCATATTTACTTTAGTTGGAGCATATTGTATTCTTCACATATTTGGCAGTTAGATATGTAGAAAAATGCTAGTCAAGGCCGAGCATGATTTTTTTTAGAACGGAGGCATCATTACACATTCCTTGTTCACTTGGTCGTTATCCACTTATGATTCAGATACAGTTGAGCATAATCAAAGGACTCTTTATATTTTAAGAAGGATACGTCGGGGCGGGTGTGTGTCGAGGGGTGGAGTGGGCAGTGTACGTAGTAAATGAAAATGAATACCCTAGTAATATGATTAGGGTAGTTAGTTTTGAAGGGATGCAATTTTATATTGTACTGTTGCTGAAACATTATGTAGAAAAAGAGTGCAAGTGTTCAGAACATGAGTGAGACAGATTTGAAGAGTTTCTTGAGTTTATCGAGTGTGGAAGTGATGACGTAATGACCTATCCAAAGCATCATCTGTGAACTACGCATCATAGAGGTTTCGCCCCTCTAATCCCAGAATCTCTCCAAAAAAACAAATAGCGGCTCCACAACAGTAGCTAATCATATATATATATACACACGCACACACACACACACACACACACACACACACACACACACATATATATATATATATATAGTTGTGTGTCAGTGTACGGTGCATGTACGAAGCCTTTGATTGCATTTCTACACAATTCCATACCCTTTGGCCAATCTACACCAAATTCTGCATACATCTGGGAAGAAGAACCCATAGTCAGGTCATGGGCACAACCCTCGCTCCCCCCCCCCCCCCCCCCCCGTAAGGTAAATTTTCTGGGCGTATGTGGCCATCGGAGAATTATATAAAAACAACGACAACATGAGACTGAGGAGAAACTGACCCCAAACAAAGAAATGAGGCCATTTGGTCCAACATTGCCGTGGTGCACTCTCGGGTTATTCTTTGCTACCGCTTTGCACATCAACCTCTTTGATAGTTTACGAAAGTCTAAATAACCTGATCTTGATCAGGTGACCAAACTTGTTTTGTATTCCATGGTTAAATTGTACCCATTTGTTTTTTTGTTTTTTTTCATACTACTTTATCCCACATATTGTTTCCAATGATACTTAGCTCCAAACTAAATGCATTATGAAAGCTTGATTTCCAATGATTTCCATATTACTGTTTCCTGAATTGCAATTGATGATGAAGACATTCTTCTTTTTCAATCGTCTGCATTTGATCCTGATGACTCTGATTTTCTGATCCTGATGCTGTAAATGCAAAATAAAGTGATAATCATAATATAACTTGTAAAAGCCGTGCAGTATATGCTACTCAATACATGCTGGACATTAATTGTAAATTTAACAGAATTCACACACCATGGATGGGGAAAAAATAGTTACTGTATGCTTAAGTTGAGAGATAAAGTGAAAACTCTGACTTGTAGTATCTATCTATCAGAGATAAATAATGTCATGCTGAAACTACAACGACACTGGGTAGCGCGCATCAGGCTGAACAGTTTACGTTTTGTAGCCATTGCTTAGTTGGATCTGGATCTGGACCTGAACCAAAATTGAATTGACTTGTTCTTGTCACCTACCCAACTCATCCACTAATGTTTGTCATAAAAAAATGAGGAATTACAAAAAATAAATTGAAAAATTTAAAAAATCCCTGGATCCGAATCTTCACCAAAATCGAATCAATTCGTCCTTGTCAAACACCCAACCTGTCCAGCAGATTTCATCCAAATCCGTCCACAACTTT
The DNA here is from genome assembly GCF_964187855.1 of Myxine glutinosa. NCBI lineage: Eukaryota > Metazoa > Chordata > Myxini > Myxiniformes > Myxinidae > Myxine > Myxine glutinosa. Next base: position 135,976,607 of record NC_136263.1, read on the forward strand.
TTGAGATATCGTGCTATGCATCGGTTTTAACCCTGTCTCTCAATTGTGAAGAATCACTTAAAGAATTAAAAAATTCTCGGATCCTGATCCAGATCCGGCTCTTCACCAAAATCAAATCAATTCGTCGTCACACACCCAACCTGTTCACCAAATTTCGTCTGAATCCGTCCATAACCTTTTGAGATATCGTGCTCACAGAGAGACAGACAGACAGAAACAAACAGAATGACAAGGGTGAAAACATAACCTCCGTTCACCTTCGGTGGCGGAGGTAATGATCCTTCAACTATATTATGATGAGAACAGTGAGGTATTGGTGTAGAAATCCAGTGTGAAATTGTTACCATGTGGCAATGCGTACCACCACGCCATTAGCATGGGAAACCGCATTGATGTTTCTCCGAACAACAACATTCATGTTGCCTGCATCGATGGGATTCTTTCGGTCAAGCGTCTTCTTTTTGACATTTGTGGTCACATGTCGGACCAGTATGTGGCAAAACTGGTGTTTTTCATTAAAGTCAATAAGGGCATCCATGAGAACTCCCCGCGGGTGCCAAGTATGACGCCCACACCCAGGTCAGGCATGCAAGACCGGTGGTGCCATGACACAAATTAACACCAGCCGAATCCAAATGCTGCCTTTTTGAACGACTTTACCCCCGAGGTGGGGAATGAGGGAAAGACAATTAATTTGCTTTTGGTTTCTTTCCTTGTAAGATCTTCAAAGGAAGTATTTTGAGAGCTTTTTTTTCTTTTCTTGGAAGATTGTTTTTTTGGAACGAATCTGCTAACTGGGTGGTCAGTATTTCATGCGAGCTCATACTAATTAAGCATTTGTGGTATACACAGTTTGGCCAAAAAATTTTTGATGTCGCACTAACTCGTGTGGTTTAACAGAATCTTAGCTCTTTCACGAGCCTCGATTCAGTATACAAAAAAAAAAAAAAAAAAAAAAAAATTTTTTTTTCGGATTAATCCCCGCCGACCTCGAAACCCCTGCGCTACACACAAAACGCAAACTAAACTGTCAGCCTAAACCACACACATGCAACAAATTAAATATTCAATTGCAAAATAGGCGAAGTCGTGCTAAGATGTTAATTTTTTTACCCTGCGCTAAACAAAGCGAAAAGCAGGGTTAGGCATTCAGGTGCGTACGTACGTGTGTCCATGTCTGCATTTTTGAAATTCATTTTCTCTGCAACCGTTGGTCTGATTGACACGAAATTTTAGTCTCGGAGCACCTCCCCCTTTATAATTTTTTATTCATAATTATGATGTCATAGGTCACGTGGTACAGACGCCATCTTATTTACCCTGCACTCGAGAAGCGAAAACAGGGTTAGGCATTCGGTTGCGTACGTAAGTGTGGCGTACGTGCGTGCGTGTCTGCATTTTAAAAATTCATTTTCTCAGCAAACGTTGGTCCGATTGACATGAAATTTTACAATAGGAGCGCCTCTGCCTGTATAATTTTTTATTCATAATTACGGTGTCATAGCTCACGTGGTACAGACGCCATCTTGGAAAAACGTTACACCTCTATATCTGCGAAACCGATCAATGGAAAAAAATTGAAACAAGGCTCATTGTGAAACAAGTCAAGTACTCCCCTTGGGAAATAAGATGTTATTGATGATGTCATCAGTGCCTTCATTATGATGTCATATTTTGACAAGTACAATGCTTTATTGATCTGATCAGTATGAAAAAAAAAATTCTCTACAACTGTTAGTGTGATGGACACTAAATTTTGACCATAGGAGCATTTCCTCCAGGATAACTTTTTAATGATGATTATGACATCATAGGTCAAGTGGTACAGGCGCCATCTTGGAAAAATCGAAAAACGTTGCACCACTATGTCTCCTAAACCACTCCATGGAAAAAATTGAAATGTGTCATCATTGGTGTTGTTAACGATGACGTCATTGGTGCCTTAATTATGACGTCATAATTTAACAAGGACAATGCTTAGTCTGATCAGTTTGAAATTTCTTGAGCATGATCTACACAACAATTATATTAGAGAATATAAATTTATGATGTCATTGCTCACATGGTCTGGCAACCATATTGGATCAAATAAAAACCCTTCAAAAACAAGAGTTGTCTCGCACCAAGTTGTCTGTGCAGGGTAAGTATTCTATGAATACCATCTAGTTTATAGTTATGTCGTTCCATCAAATAATGTCTGACGTCTGGTGGCATTCATGATCAGATTTTTCCAAACATCCCCATCCTGCACTGCTTCCTATTCTAACCTCAACCCTACCCAGCATAATTGACCTCTCCACATTTTCATTTTCTACATTCATGATGTACCCAAACTATGACATCTTCTGATTTAGCATCAGCACTTCTAATTTACATGGTGGTCTAATTTCTTCAACAGCTGATTTGTTTGTTCTTCTCTCAGTCCATGGAATTTTTAACATTCGTCTCCAAAACCACATTTCAAAACTGTCGATCTTCTTCCTTTCTTCCTTTTTCTTCTGTCCACGACTCACATCCATAGATTGCCACAGAGCATTCACCAGCCGCCTCTTGGTTTGTTTTGTCACATCTTTGTCTCTCCAGATCTTTGTCAATCCTGACATTGCTCTTCTTCAGAATACTAACCCTCTATTAATTCTCCTCCACATTCTCCACTCACTTCAATGTTAGAACTCAGGATGATGGAACTTTCCACCATCTCCACGTGATCATCTCCCAATCTGGACACCTCGATCCTCTCAGTTGACAAGATTTTAGTCCTTACTGAAAGTCAAAAGAGATTTTTCGTGAAAGTCAAGAAAGACTTTAATTAAAGTCAAAATATGTTTTTTAAATAGTATGTGGTTATTGTATAAACCAAAAATATTCATTTAAAAACTGTATATACTTTCCACTTTATTGAAACTGTCGGCATTAATGAACTTTACATGCCTCTAATAAAAATGCAAATTAGGTTTGTAATGTGATGTGACATGTTTATAATGTGAAAAAGCTACGAAGCTGCAAAAGCAGCACAACTGCAAACTGCCTCCCAGGAATGAACATATGAAATGTAGGAAAACATAATTTTACGTAGCGATAGAGGGTAAATGACAAGCAATTGATGAAATAGCAAGGATGGTAATCTTCTTCGTTTTTGCCTGCCCCAATTATCCATACCTCCTTGTCGAGGTCTGGTGTTCAATTGAAGGTGGCAGGAATTTGTGGAATTATCCCAGATTGCCGGTGATAACTCACCCAATCTTTACTAAAGATACGATCTTCTTCACTCAACAACGAGCTGATCAATAACGATGCTTCAGGCCGAATCTGTGTCATCGTGGCAACAATTTGTGTTTTTATTGCAATAATAATCTGGACTGGATCGATTTATTAACTTCACTTTAGATGTTGGTGCATTGTGCCGAGGCTATGATTAAGTCAAACTGTGGTCCTTTCATTTATGTTATTAGTGCTAATAAAGTGAACAAACAATGCTTTCCTCCAATATTCATCACACAATGGGTGTCTGCCATGTCATGAAAACACCTTCGCTGAAAAATTAATATTAAACAATTTACATCTACTCAATATGTAATATATTCCCTCTACATTGTGCCTAAAAGACCACTCTACTCCCACTGCTTTTTTATATTTCCAAAGTTTTATATTTTATATATAAATATTTATTTATATATATATATATTTTATTTATTTATATATATATATTTTTTGATATATATTTTATATTTTTTATATATTTTATATAATTTGAAATAAATACCATGTGTCTTCATGTAAAGTGATTGGATCATCTACAGTGATTTGAGATGAATGGATCAATAAACACTAGAACCGGCACTCGGTAGGGAGCATTACCTCCACCTGGTGAATAGTTTACGTTTTGTATCCCACAGATAGGTCGGATTTGGATTCTGACCTGAACCAAAATCGAATCGGCTTGTTCTTGTCACCTAACCAACTCATCCACCAAGTTTAGTCAATTCTCGTCCATAACTTTTTCAGATATCCTGCTATATATCGTTTTTGGCCCTATCTCCCAATGGTGAAAAATCACTTTAAAATTCTACTAGCCGGATCCGGATCTTCACCAAAGTCTAATCATTTCGTCCTTGTCACATGCGCTACTTCTCCGCCAAATTTCGTCCGAATCAGTGCACAGCTTTTTGAGATATCTTGTTCACAGACAAACACACACACAGACAGACAGACAGACAGGGGTGAAAACATAACCTCCATCCACCTTTGGTGACGGAGGTAATGAATTATCCAAACTTTCAACAGGTAGAGCATTTGAGCATCTTTATGCGATACATCTTCAGTTTTGATGAGGAATCATTTTATTGAAGCGAACATTTTACACACCAAAAACAGGAATATTATTACATCTGATTCAATCAAAAGTTTTTCCTTTAGATATCAAGTTCCAAGGACTTTGCAAAGTACGTACAAAGTTACAAAGTACGTACAAAGTACGTACAAAGTACAAAGTTGCAAAGTTTGCACAGTTCCAAAGTACGAGTCTTTATGTCTAGTTTGAATCCAAGTCGAAGAAAAAGAATTGGAGCTCGATTCGGGGCTGTAGCCCTGAACTCGAGTCCTGCATCACCAGAGTAGGTAATGCAATGATCGTCGTGTGACCTGACAAACTTTTCCTGTGCTGGGTGTCAGCCTAGAGACGATAAACGATGGGCGTTTTCACACGGTGGAATTACTGGCACTCGAGCAGGGCCTCAAGCTGTCCGTGGATGGGGGTAAACCCAAGAGTCTCACGGCAATGGGCAAGCAGTCCAGCCTGAACCTAAACCATCCTCTCTATGTGGGCGGTGAGCAACAACTACCGCTCTGCTATCATCCCAATGGGCATTGTGGGCTTTGATTAATTATCGTTTCCCATCTCCGCTCCCCGTCCCCTCACTGTGGCCTTGCATTGCGATGTGAAAAAGATACCTTTGGTGGGTTGTTGCACATTGCATGGAGTTGAGACTTTTTAAATATTCGAGCCTCATTATGCAACTCATGTGTGCGCAGTGTTTATATGGAAAAGGCTGAATTTGCAGGAAAGCAATAAAAATTTAAAGTAATCTGATACATCCCATGATACGCATATATAGTGGGTGTAGACAGTGACAGACAAGCATGAACTATTCAATGTGCAAGGCGATAGGTGTTTGAATGTGTTCATCCATTCAAGGCTTCTCCCAGTTTAGAAGGTTTAGTTTTGTTTTGTCACATAACTTAGATTTCAGTCATAATAGGCCTACTCGCATTTTGCTGGAACTAAAACGTGGTAACGTAGTAATATAATATAATAACATTACGATTGGTGTTTTATTTGCTGTTTCACCTGAAGATTCTGTAGCTCATTATAGATGTTCCCCTCCCCTCCCCCCACTCCCCTCCCCCCATCCCCCATCCCCCCTCCCCCCTCCCCCTCCCCTCCCCTCCCCCTTCTCCCTCCCCCCTCCCTCTCCCCCCCCCTCCCCTTCCCTCCTCCCCTCCCCCCTCCCCTTCCCTCCTCCCCCTCCCCCTACCCTTCCCCCTCCCTTCTCCCTCCACCCTACCCTCTCCCCTTCCCCCCTCCCCCTCCCTTTCCCCCCTCCCCTTCCCCATCCCCCTCCCCCTCCCTTTCCCCCTCCCCCTCCCCTCCCCCCCTCTCCTCCCCTCCCCCCTGTTCCCCTCCCCTCCCCTTCCCCCTTCCCTCCCCTCCCCCGCCCGGCAATGCCGGGTACTTCTGCTTGTATAATATAATAACATTACGATTGGTGTTTTATTTGCTGTTTCACCTGAAGATTCTGTAGCTCATTATAGATGTTTTGTACTTCCACTTACACTTTTAGGCCTCCCCAGTGGTCTGACTGTGTCCAAAACCAAGACATCTCCGGCCAAGAACAGCATGGGGAGCTTCCATGGCTGCCTGCGGCACCTATATATCAACAGCGAGCTGCAAGACCTCCGCAAAGGGCGAGCAGGGGGAGGTGGTGCTGGTGTGGTGCCCGGCTGCGTGGCTTGCCGACGGTCGTCCTGCCAACATGGCTCGTGCCTACTTTCAAGCGCACACCCACTCGGATTTGTGTGCCAGTGCCAGACCGGCTGGCTCGGTGAACGGTGTGAGCGGCCAGACGTGCACGCCTGCCATAACCATAAGTGCGTATACCCTGGACTGGTGATGCATATCTTCATGCATGTCACTTTTACTCTATTTTCCTGCATTTAATTTTATACTGTCAGCTCGTGTTAACTCTTGACAAAATGTAATCCGAGTGAAAGTGTCATCATGTGCTGGGCGTCATTATGGGGCACATTGTTCTGGAAGGTTTTCGGCACGTTTTCTCTCATGCAATTTAGATGTCATCAATTTCATCATGAAGGTCCTACAATAGTATCATTAAACCTTTTAAGTTGTGTGTTGCTATTGGAGATGAAGTGCATATAAATAGATAATTAAATAAATAAATAATTAATAAGTGTTATGTCACTGTAGGCTGTAGAATGGTGAAAGGTAGACAAATCTACTATAAATGAGAGCCGTTGGTCTGTGTCGCCATTTTTCCCAGAGATGGCTGAACAGATCTTCGTCAAACTTTCAGAGGTTCATCAGTGAGTGCCGGGGAGTGTTTCAGGCAAAAAAAAGTTCGGTTTTTAATTTTTTTTTAAATCGCTCTATACTTCTAAGCCTTTTTGATTAGTGACAGTTATATACAAGTACACATTCGCATAAATAAATAAAAAACAATCACCAGACATTTGAACACATATAATAAAACAATTCCAGAAGCGGTCGACGTTGGTGGTAAGGCTTCTTCTTCTTCCTGAACATCATCATACTTAACTCAGAAACGTAATGAATGGCACATTCACCAGCATATATTCAAGTAAAAGGTAAAATGATGATTTGACATTCGTGATGGATTCTGATTTGGATGTAATTGTTTTTCCATTATATTTGCACTCATTTCAAATATGTTTTGGCGTCAGGAAGGGCATCCGGCCATAAAAAAAAACATTGCCTCAAACAGGGAACCATGATTGTCATGGGGCCCACAAGGCTAACCCCCGCTCTAGCGGGGAAAATGGCCTTAAACGATCATTCATTCATTCATTCATTCATTTCAAATATGTTAATATTTCTTTTTCACTTGAGCAACGCCGGGAACTCCAGCTATAAACGCTTTTTTACTTTACTCGGGGTACAAATACAAATACAACTTTGTCTGGGGGGGGTAACATAGGCTATGTGGCCGTGGCCTCATTCGAGGGTGTGTGGCGTAAATTATCCGTGTAAATGTGTACCGTGTAGGCAGAAGGTATTACAATTTCCTTTTTTCCATGTGCAACACTGAGGTAATGAAGCACTCTTTGCATGGGTAAATTTTTCCTCCTTCCCTTACCACCCTTCCCCAAAACGGAGGGGCCTGTCAAAGCCACCCCTCCCCCCCAAAATATGTATATGTGGTATATCTTTCCCCACACCTCCCCCTCCCCTCCCCCTTCCACTACTCATTCCCTTCCTCACCCCTCCCTCTCCTGCTTCCCCCTCCCCCACCCACTCCCCGGCAACGCCAAATACTCCTGCTCGTAAATATATAATTCAAGGTTGTTTGTCGGTAGCCCTGATGTGATGGTCGTGTCTATAAAAATAAATAATCTTAAGTTTTATGTAGGTTGTGGTGATCGTGAAATGTATATAAATAAATAATAGTCCCCGAAAGGATATACAATCTTGTACTAATCTATCCCCTAAAAATAAAAAACTTAAGTTTTTAAAATTCCGAAAGGAAATTGTGTGTCCCATGAGTATTGGCCCCAATCCCAAAATAATTTTACCTGCGTCATGCACAGATATTATTGCATACATGTGCCAAATATGTAAGAAATGTGTCCAGAGTCTTGCCACATAAACATAGGCACAAGAAGACCACTGTACTGGCAATGCAGCCACTTGTGTATCTGAAAATGTGTCCACTAATTCACAATTAGAGTATAATAAGGTGTGAGAGGAAGAAGGAGACTTCACTTTGCAGAAGGAAATAAAAATATTATATCTATATAAGGAAAGTATATCTTCATAGCAGCGTGCCATTCCCACGACACAACACCTTCACCAAGGATTTAACAGCAAGTTTAGCAATATGTTCACGCAAACGCGAGCAATGGCATGTCACGCAGAGCCCTAACCTCTGAATAACTAGCTCAGGGTATTTATGGACTTGGGTAGGCAAACAAACTATTGGCTATCAAATATATGTGAGCACGATTGTGCTCAGTGTGGGACTTTTGAAATGACCAAAATGCTCGTTCATGTGCAGAAGGGCCTAGAAAGAGAGATCTTCGGGGCATGTGAACCACTATTGTGCATGTGCGATAAGGATTGCTACTTAAAATGGCTCAGAAAGCTTCTAAAAAAGCCAACAATACTTGGAAAGTACCTGAGAGAAAGATGGTGTGTGCCTCTGCACAACGAGAGAGACGGAGGGAGACACCGTATCTGGTGTGGGTGGTTCTGAACACCGATGGGCAAATCGTGTCTAGGGGATTTTAATGCAAAGGATAAGTTTAAAATAGAGAGTACTTAGAGCGCTGTTGCATGTGCAAGAGAGGTGGGTCCTAGAAGTTGTGATGTGAAAGGCTCATCATTCTGCAGGAATTGCCGTCAGTTGATTTATTCTAACCAATGGGGAATACACCCGAGATTCAGAACTTTTGTGAAAAGCAGTCTCCTGTTGGCTCTCTGAAGTATCCACAGTCTCCAAAGCAAGCATCAACATCTGCAACACCAAAACCCCTTGGTAGTCAGACACCAATGTCTTTTCGAAGAGAAAAGATGTGACGCAAAACACGTTTATACATGCAATTTCCGTGTGACGTTTCGTACACGTGTTTTCTGGTATGAGATGTCGCTTGGTTGCTAACATGCTGGCTGGCTTGAAACATGTTAATGTTTCTCCTTCATGAGGTTGAACACGGTAATAAAACGTTGACACAAAGATTGGCTATTTTATCCAAGCAGTATTGGAACACAGTAAGTTAACTTAAACCGTCAGGTTCTAATTAAGTAGCTGACTAAGTTTTAAGTCGAATCAGCAGCATGATCAAATCCAATGAAAACTTGTGTTCTGAAAGAGTCTCGGCAGGCCACAGAGCATCTTGCAACATACTTTCCTTTAAAAAGCGCTGCGGTAGCTGGCTCCTCGGATGCAGTTGTGCAAAACATCTTTCGCAAGAGTTGGCCTTTGAGGCGGGAATTGTATCTGTGCAGACAGACTCGGCAAACAAAATATATATATTTTTTTGTATACAAGATCATTTTGCTACCTCGCTACCTCGCTCTTTTGCTACCAACATTTTGCTACCTCGGAAACATGCTGAATGGAGAAGGTGGATCAGACTCGGCAACGGTTGCAAGAGTGAGATGTGCATGGAAGAAGTTTCGGGAATTGAGTGGCGTGCTGACGAGGAGGGGAGTGTCGTTGAAGCTGAAGGGAAAGGTGTATGCTGCATGTGTGAGAAGTGTTATGATTTATGGGAGCGAGACATGGGTAATGAACGTAGAGCAGCAACGAAGGCTGGAAAGGGTGGAAATGCGAATGGTTCGGTGGATGTGTGGAGTATCGTTGAGAGAGAGGAAGACAAATGATGAATTGTGAAAGATGATGGGAATAGAGCCTGTGATTGATGCTGTGAAGAGGAACAGGTTGAGATGGTTTGGTCATGTGTTGAGGAAGGATGAAAGTGACTGGGTGGGAAGAGTGATGGAAATGAATGTAGAAGGAAGCAGAGGACGGGGAAGACCGAGAAAGACTTGGCTAAAAATGGTGGAAGAAGAAATGCGGGCAAGGGGGTTAACAAGGAGAGATGCAGAAAATAGGGCAAAATGGAGAAGATTGTCATGGGGACCGCAAGGCTAACCCCCGCTCTAGCAGGGAAAATGGCCTTTAAAATGCATGTTGTTGTTGTATACAAGATCGAGGCTCGTGTAAGAGCTAACATCAATCACAAAAAAAAAAACGGACACACAAAACATACAATTAAGGGAGCGGGAGACAAGATGGGGAGAGAGAGGGAAGCACACAAGTACAACAGCAGAGAACAGGGACATCGGGAGATCTGTGAGAGGGAGAGGGCTTGTGGGGAGGAGGCATGGGAAGGGGGGGGGGTGGGAGAGGTATAAAACACATGGACACTGCTAGAACTTCCAGGAAAGAAAGGAGTCGGTATTTCAAAAAAAGTGGATTTGGGGTGAATTAACGGAGGTCGAAGAGGTCAAGGTTTTGGATGGGGGAAGATAAGAGAGGGTGGTGAACAGCTGTTTTAAAGACCTGGAGGGAGGAGTGGGATTGAATAGAGTGAGGGAGTTTGTTCCATTGGCGGGAGAAAAGAGGAATGAAAGAGTGAAGGTGAATAGAGAGTCTTGATATTGGCAGTATCACCATAAGAGGGGTGCTGGCAGATCTTGTGCGACCTGTAGGAGTATTTGGGGGACAGAGCACAGATAGAGCTGGGGGAGCAAGGCCGGAGAGGAGTCCGTAGAAGACAGAAAGACCACCTACCTGTCTGCGGTGAGTGAGTGAAAGGCCCTCGGAGTTAGCTTCAAATTAAATGGGTGCAAGTGTTTTATAGCATCATGTGATATAAATGCTAGACGAATAAGTATTAAAATAAATGTTAGGTAAACAACATGCAAGAACTACGCAATAGGTCAAAATTTTGTTTATTGGCTGAAATTTTGCTCGTGCACATGGATCCTCAAACCATCCCCTATTCTCTCCATTTCCTATTCTTGCCTTCTTCCAGATGTGCACATGGGGAGTGTGTCGCCAGTGATGCACACTCGTACAGCTGCCGTTGCCACGAGGGATACTTAGGGGTGCTGTGTGATCGCGACGCACAGCCGGTGGACCCGTGCCGGGACATGCTTTGTAAGCATGGCCACTGCAAAGTGAGGCCCGACAATGCCCCGGCCTGTCATTGCAAGTCCGGTTATCGGGGTGAGCACTGCGATGAAGGTGAGAGTATTTCCACGCATCGATCATGCACCCTCAAGCCCAATGCCTTTTTGCCAAAGCTGTGATCATCATCGCTTTGCAAATACTCCTCTGTGTGTTGCTCACGTTTTTGGTGTACCGATTCACTTCATTCTTTACACCTTTACAGTTTAGTGTGCCATTATCAAATAGCTGTGGATAACCTTATGTTATCCACAGATAACCTTATGAAATTTACCAAAATTCATAAAAGACCCAAATTGTACAGGTGAACAATCTTCACCAAAATATATTATACTCGGCTGTTATACTTCAGAGTCAAAACATCTTGGCCAACTGTTTACAAATGTCTCCTCAGGCCTGTTTGTCTCTGTGACTCAACATGTAGTAATAATTCGTGTGACATTTGACATTCTCATGCTATCTACTATCCCCGTCTTTGTCTATGCCTCTCTCGCTCTTTTTTCTCTTTGTCTTTCTGTCCTCCTTTCCCTGTAAAGCAAAAGTGGATAACAGCCAAGCTAACAGAACTACTGGTGATGTCCCTGCTAATGTTGACAGCCTTGCTAGGCTTCTCACTAACAGTTCCTCAGGAATCCATCTGCAGCTGTCCCAGGTGAGAGTGGCTGCACGCTTGAGCTGCACCCTGTCTACAAAGCATTCTGCACTTGACATGCATGCAGATCTTTTTTTCTTTTTTTTCTGTTCCATCTTCCCACTGCTGATCTCTTTCTTTCTTTTTTTGCAGCTTCTGCTTTTCTTTTTCTCCAAAGACTTGTGTATTTTCCTTAATATCATTCTTTGGTCTCTTCTTTCATGCTCTCTCAATTTTAGCCTTTTTTTGTATACAAGATCGACGCTCTTCTAAGAGTTCACAAAAATCAATCACAAAAAAAACCAAAAAAAAAAACGGACACACAAAACATACAATAAAGGGAGTGGGAGACAAGATGGGGAGAGAGAGAGAAGCACACAAGTACAACAGCAGAGAACAGGGACATCGGGAGATCTGTGGGAGGGCGAGGGCTTGGGAGGAGGATGCATGGGGGGGGGGGGGGGGGAAGAGAGGTATAAAACACATGGACACTGCTAGAACTTCCAGGAAAGAAAGAAGTCGGTATTTCAAAAAAAAGTGGATCTGGGGTGAATTAACGGGGGTAGAAGAGATCAAGATTTTGGATGGATCAAGGTTCAAGGTTCACTTTAGTCGTTTTGAATGCATCTATTATTACTAGCATGCTCATTGTCCCACGTCCCACTTTTTGTTGCGTTGTTCCTATCTCTATTTTTTTGATCTTCTAAGAACGGGAAAACAGGTACAGTAAGGGCCCCATTGACATCACCTGCCAGGAGCCAATCACAGTGCACCTAGCCTCGCACATGCAATCGGCATCTCATGAATTGTCGCCGAGCCAAGAGAAGCATTGCTCACTCTTGATTTGTTTTGGTATTTTTCGATGTGAATAATGGAAATGTTTTTGTCCAAAGCAACTTTGTCTTGACCCTGTACTGCCGAGGTCCTTGGCGATTACTATAGTACTGTGGCGGACACGAAAGCACTGACGTGGTGACATCACCCCGCACACCAAGTGGGGGTGGGCCACGCCAGGGAGAGAGGCGTGGCCTCACGATATACACGAGGCGCGCAGCCCTGAGCAGCTCAGTGTTACAGGCACTCAAGCGGCTGCTCCTAGCCACGTTCGGCCTCACGGAGGACGTACGGGCCGACCGCCTCCTGGATCTCCCCGAGCTCGGCGACACGCGCCCGTCGGTCCGAATGGACCATATGCTGTCGCTGTTGGGCGACGAAGCCCCTGGTTCTCTATTCCGGGCGCTTTTCCGTCGCCAACTTCCAGCACAGGTACGCCTCGCGTTGGCCGGGACCATGCTAACGGAACCCCGAGCATTGGCCGCCGAGGCGGACAGGTACTTCGCGGCTTCGGACACGTGGGCGAGAGTCGGTGCGGCCGTCGCGGATCTCGAGGCTGATGCTGCTGCCCACCTCGTGAATCCCGAGGCCGATGCTGATTCACAGCATCAGCTTACACAGCATACACAGCATGCTGATATGCACCTCGTGGCCGCCGCCACGCCCTGCCCACCGCCGCAGAGGAAACCGCCACCATGGGGAAAACCGCCGGCTCCACCAGCCTGGTGGAGCCAGCCGCACTCCTCCAGCTCCACCACCTTGTGCTGGTTCCACGCCAAGTTCGGCCACGAGGCTCGACAGTGTCATCCGCCATGCTCCTTCAACAGGTCGGGAAACGCCCGGGCCGGCGCTCGATAGTGGCAATGAGCGCCGGCCGTTCGAGCAGCCTGCTGTTCATAACGGACACCTTATCCAGGCGCCGTTACCTGTGCGACACGGGAGCGCAGGTGAGTGTCATTCCTGCCGGTACGTCGGACAAGCACGCCGCGGGCGGGGGCCCCGCGCTGCTTGCCGCGAACGGGACGCCCATCCGTACGTACGGAAAAAGCTGCCTCTCTCTGCGGTTCGGAGGGCAGGTTTTCCGATGGTCGTTCGTCACCGCCGACGTGCCCATGGCATTGCTTGGCGCGGACTTCCTGTGCGCAAATGGGCTCCTGGTCGACGTAAAGCACAGACGTCTTGTCCAGGCCGAGACGTTCAGCTCGCTCGCTTGTGCACTGCCCAGCTCGTCGAGCAGCTCACTGAGCGGCTCACCGAGCGGCTTGCCAAGCGGCTTGCCGAACGGTTCGGTTCCGGCCACGTTGATCTGTACGCTTCCGGCAGCGGACGAATTCACCCGCCTCCTCGCCGGCTTCCCGGCCTTCACGCGGCCCACCTTCTCGGCGGGGGCCGTCAAGCACGGGGTGGCCCATCACATCCCCACCGTCGGGCCACCGGTCTACGCCCGGGCACGCCGCCTCGAGCCGACGAAGCTGGCGGTAGCCAAAGCGGAGTTCGCTACCCTGGAGCGACTCGGCATCGTTCGGCGCTCGGAGAGTGCTTGGGCGTCGCCGCTGCACATCGTGCCAAAGCCCGGCGGGGGATGGCGACCGTGCGGGGACTATCGCCGTCTCAATGACGCCACCACCCCCGACCGCTACCCCGTCCCCCACATTCAGGACTTTTCCGCCCGTTTGGCGGGCATGTCCTTCTTCTCGAAGGTGGACCTCATACGCGGCTACCATCAGGTCCCAGTCAGGCCGGAGGACGTCCCGAAGACGGCGGTCATCACGCCGTTCGGACTCTTCGAATTCCTGCGGATGCCCTTCCATCTGAAGAATGCGGCTCAGGCGTTCCAGCGGCTGATGGACAGCGTCCTGCGCGACTTGGATTTTGTATACGTCTACCTGGACGATATCCTCGTCGCCAGCGCGTCCCGCAAAGAGCACCTACACCACCTCCGCACGCTCTTCGAACGCCTGGGCCAGCATGGCCTGATTGTGAACCCCGCAAAGTGCTGGTTCGGCGTCGCCGACATCGATTTTCTGGGGCACCGCGTCACCAGGCACGGAGCCGTCCCCCTGCCGGCCAAGGTGGAGGCGGTGAAGGGGTTTCCGCGCCCCCGCACGATCAGGGGGCTGCAGGAGTTCCTAGGCATGGTGAACTTTTACCATCGGTTCCTGCCCCGTATCGCCCAGCTCCTGCGCCCCCTGCACAAAGCTCTCCGAGGTAAGCCGGGCAAAGGCGACGTTACCTGGACCGAGCAGATGGACGCGGCGTTCACGGGCGCGAAGCTCGCCTTGGCTAACGCCACCATGCTCGCGCACCCGGCGCCCGATGCACCGATCGCCCTCACCACCAACGCCTCGGACTACGCGGTGGGCGCGGTGCACGAGCAATGGGTGCGTGGAGTTTGGCAACCGCTGGCGTTTTTTAGCCGGCAGCTTCGCCCGCCCGAACGCCGTTACAGTACCTTCGACCGCGAGTTGCTCGGGCTTCACTTGGCGGTCAGGCACTTCCGCCATCTGCTCGAGGGCCGTGCGTTCACGGCCTTCGTCGACCACAAGCCGCTGGTCTTCGCGATGGGCAAGGTCACCGAGCCGTGGTCGGCCCGGCAGCAGCGTCACCTCTCGGCCGTGTCCGAGTACACGACGGACATCCGGCACGTCGTAGGGAAGGACAACCCGGTGGCGGATTGCCTTTCCCGGGCCGTCGCCCACGCAGTCCACCTCGGCATTGACTATGCCCGGATGGCAGCGGACCAGGCCGCTGACCCTGACGTCCAGGCCTTGCGGACCGCCGTCACGGGCCTCTGCGTCACCGAGGTGCCGTTCGACGGCACGGGCGCGGCCCTCTTGTGCGACGTCTCCCTCGGGCGGCCTCGCCCCATCGTGCCCGCGGGCTGGCAGCACCAGGTGTTTGACGCCATCCACGGCCTGTCCCACCCGGGCACGAGGGCCTCCCAGAGGTTGATCGCCGACAAATTCGTCTGGCATGGCCTCCGGAAGGCCGTCCGCGGCTGGGCCAGGACGTGCCTCGCGTGCCAGCGCGCCAAGGTGCACCGGCACACCCAGGCCCTGGCCCCGTTTACGGTGCCGGAACGCCGGTTTGACCACGTCCACGTGGACCTGGTGGGACCTCTGCCCCCCTCGCGGGGTTTCACCCACGTCCTCACCATGGTGGGCCACACCACCCGGTGGCCGGAGGCCGTGCCCTTGGCGTCGACGACGGCGGCGGACGTCGCGCAGGCGTTCATCGCCACCTGGGTCGCCCGGTTCGGTGCCCCCTCAGACATCTCGTCCGACCGCGGCCCCCAGTTCACCTCGGAGCTCTGGGGGGCGGTCGCGCGGGGGCTCGGGGTCCGGCTGCACCGAACCACGGCCTACCACCCCCAGGCTAACGGCCTGTGCGAGCGATTTCACCGCTCATTGAAGGCCGCGCTCCGGGCCACCCTCCGCGACGGCGGCTGGGTCTACAGGCTCCCCTGGGTCCTGCTGGGCCTCTGGACGGCGCCCAAGGAGGACCTGCGCGCATCCGCGGCGGAGTTGGTCTTTGGGCAACCGCTGCGGGTGCCGGGCGAGTTCCTCCCCGACTCCACGGCACCATGGTCTGCGGCACAGCAGCGTTCCGCTCTGCAGGAGACCGCCCAGAGGTTCGCCCCGGTGCCAACGGCACGCCACGGGCACCCACCGACGCACGTCGCCCCGGAGCTTCGCACGGCGGAGTACGTTTTCGTCCGCCACGATGCCCACCGGACACCACTGCGGCCCCCGTACGACGGGCCTTTCCGCGTGCTGGAGACCTGGGTGAAGCACTTCACCCTGGACATCGGCGGTACTCCTGACCGCGTTTCTGTGGACCGCCTCAAGCCGGCCCACCTCGACGTGGACCATCCACCGCCAGTGGCCCGACCCCCGCGTCGGGGCCGCCCCCCCTGCGGGCGGACCCCCGGCACCACCCAGCCCCGCCGCCACGCCGCCCCCCGGTCCTGCAGCCGGAGGCATCCCAGATGGCATCCCTGCATCCCAGACGCCGCCAGTCGCCAGGGGGCGCTTCGGCCGGGTCATCCGTTTGCCCCGCAAACTGACCCTTCAGGTGCGCGGGAATTCTGGGGGGGCGCGTGTGGCGGACACGAAAGCACTGACGTGGTGACATCACCCCGCACACCAAGTGGGGGTGGGCCACGCCAGGGAGAGAGGCGTGGCCTCACGATATACACGGGGCGCGCAGCCCTGAGCAGCTCAGTGTTACAGTGAGCTCTTGAAATAAAGACTCTTACAAATTGCCGCGTTGTCCGCTTCCTCCTTGCTTACAAGTAGCGCGCGTAACACCGCGCTTTAGTACCATTTCCACCATTTCCACCATTTCCACCATTGTGCGACCAGTGGTTTGGGAGGAAATGCAAAAATGGCGCACAGACATTGGATCCTATATGTAAAACACATCCTGGTGATACCTGTGTTTGCAACACTGTTCTCATCCTCACTCCTCAGCCCCATAAGTCTCCACCCCCAGTGAATTTAAGTTGATAAACTGCTAGATTGAATTAATGTGGTGCTGATGGAGTACATGGTTGAGTGTACAAATGGTCTCTTCCTGCATCCAATTTCCTTGAGAATCTATTTAATACATACAACTATGCTAAACCCCAGAGAGCAAACGACTCGAATTATATAGACAAGCAATGGTACCCGCCCTACGGGCGGTGATTCAATTGGGAAGCCCAAATGAAAAGGCAAAATATCAGAAATTGAAGGCTTTTTATTTTAAATGATTCATATAAACATCCGTTGAATCATATCACACGCAAATCATCAAAATATAAACAGTACATGGCACCCATTTTGAAAAAAGATTGAATTCTGCAATACGGAAGCGGTCGCTACACGTCTTTCTCAGTCGCACGTTTATGTGTGAAGAGTGCGCACCGAATCTGTAACACGGAAGCGGCCGCTACACCTGTTTCTCAGTCGCTTTGCACACGCTGCCGTGTTACTTCGGAGCCGCACGTTTATATAGGAAGAGTTCGTCAGGAGTCAATCTACTCTCTCCTGGTATGTAGAATTTCAACAAAAGCCACATCACTGTTCATATCGGTAAATATTATTCCATCGTGTTTGGGAAAATTGGAAAATTGGAAAAATTGGAAAAACAATGTAGCCTATTTTACTCCAGGGGGTCCTAGGATTACCCCCCCCCCCCCCCCCCCAAATATCGTTGCGATCGGTTCAGACATTCTTGCGGTACCTGGGAACAGACAGACAGACAGATGGGCGGACGGACATTTGGTGAATTATAGTAAGATGTCATCAATTATTTCCTGCCAGATGCGGGTTAAAAATGAAAGTCACTGAAAACATATTTTTCTGTTACTGTTAAACTCTCGTGCTTTGTTGCATTATGTATAAGGTTCACTGGGACCCAAATTCCTATTATGTTGCCAAGATGTAATCGGTAAGTTGGAGTTTTCAATTTCTTTTCATGGTGTCTCAGGTTTACGGAGGAGTTTTTCAACATATAATGAATTCACAAAAACAACATCATTACACAATGGGCAAATAAACATACTGAACTGATTATAAGATGTTTGAACAGGCTCTGAGGGCAAACAAAATTAAATTTTCTTCTAAAAATTATCATCAGATAAAGCACACATATTGGTTGGAATTTCGAGTTATCATTGTGTGACCAATGCCGACTCAAATGTAAGATCCCAAAATCGTGGCATAATGCCGAGGTCATTCCACTGCTGAAACCAAATAGACCAAAGGAAGATGCCGCAAGCTGTCGATCAATCTCACTCCTGTGTGTGCTGTGTAAGGTGCTTGGTAGTTTGTTGTGAACCTGATTAGAGACACTCGCTGGCACAGCTTACCATTTGACCAGGCAGGCTTTCGCAACAAGCAATTTATCTCTGACTAAGTGATGTGGAAAGACAAGGTGTTGAGGATACTTTTCCTATTTATTTATGCAAAATGGAAAGTCTTCATTTGGATTTATGCCAAAGTGTTGATGAGTTGTTTTTTTTTAAAGAATTTACATTAATTTGAATCTCGGTGGCTTGTACGATGACATTTTCTTAATGGAATAATGACAGTGCTACAAGGAATGTGAAGAAGTTGCCCAGCTAGTTTGAAAAATGGCCTTCTTCATGGATCAGGTTAGCAACACCCCTATGCAGGTACCTGAAAGGGCATAACCCATCCAAAACCTTGATCTTTTCTACCCCCGTTAATTCACCCCAGATCCACTTTTTTGAAACACCGACTTCTTTCCTGGAAGTCCTAGCAGTGTCCATATGTTTTTTGACCTCTCCCACTCCCCCCTCCCCTCTTCCCACGCCTCCTTCCCCCCAAGCCCTCTCCCTCCCACAGATCTCCCGATGTTCCTGCTCTCCATCTTGTCTCCCGCTCCCTTTATCATATGCTTTATGTGTCAGTCTGTCTTTTTGTAATCTATGCCTCGTCTCTTACACGAGCCTCGATCTTGTATACAATATATATATATATATATATCGAAAAAACAGCAGGCCTGCCCCTAACATGTTAACAATATTTGTTTTACAAAGATCGAGAGATTTTGGAAGACGTCAGCAACAAACTTTACATCCTGTGTCCTGTTACCAGGATAGTTCCACAAATTGTGCTTCAAATCAAACTCAAAAAGGTTCTTACACGCACCTTCCATTTTGGCAACCCTTCTTAAGATTAAAAGTTACTTTTGATGGAAGAACACTTTCTGTAAACTGACATGCAAACCCTACAAACCATCATATTGACTCATTTAATCACATGTTGATTACTGCTGACTGGTGTCATATTGGCCAATGAAAACACGTCGCCGATCAGCTGTCGTCGCAAGTTATAATTGTCTGCCAATACTATGCAAGTTCTCTCCACTGGAGTTCCTCTCACTGCTTATACACATATATCCCAATAGCAAACCGCTGCTGTCACGTCACATCCTTCAAAATATTGTTCATAGCGATTCCTTACATTATTACTCGTCCATACTCCACATGTGCACTTCCCAAAGTTAAATACCTCAATCACATGATCTTCCCACAACCTATATGTGATGAGGTCTTCGCCCTACACTCTACACATACTCGTGAATGTCCGCCATTTTATATCCTTCTTCTCCAAGACTACCAGCATGATGATGTCCATGTGATGACATAGATTGGTCGCTTCTATTCGGCCTTAGGTATTCAAGTTGGTGACTCTTACCACTCGACGACCCCTGACCGATCGGAGTAGTTGCGAATTCAACTGTACACAGCTCTGCCCAATTAACGGGGGTCTATAGTTACGGTATGGTTATCACTGTTATGGTATCGCAGACCCTAGAAGCAGGGCAGATCCTATCTGCGGAGCCCACACATGGCCCATGAACCTATTCACAGACCCCAAGGAACAGGTGGGAGCATGTCCATGTGGTTTGAACATGCCTTAACGCTCCCACTTTGCATGGAGTCTCTCCAAGCCTAAACTCAATATCGACCTAAACTCAATATTGACCCAAACTCAATATCGGCCTAAACTCAATATCGACCTAAACTCAATATCGACCTAAACTCAATATCGGCCTAAACTCAATATCGACCTAAACTCAATATCGACCCAAACTCAATATCGGCCTAAACTCAATATCGACCTAAACTCAATATCGACCGAAACTCAATATCGGCCTAAACTCAATATCGACCTAAACTCAATATCGACCTAAACTCAAAGCCAATATGCTTTTATTTCTGAAAAGTGAGTTTTCTTGTGTTTTTTTTTCCTGCGTAAGCTGATGAATCATCAGACTTCAGGACAGATGAGCAACAACAATAACAACAACAGAAACCATAATGTTGAGCTTTTGCCATATTACTGCTATAATCTTTAATTGAAGGAACTTTGTTTTGATAATAACTGATGCAGGGTTTACAAGCATTAAAAGATGTCAATTATGACCATGAAGTTGATCTCTTCCCTTGGTTCCACTGATTGTTTTCTAAGACACATAGAAACTAATGGCTGAGGCACCATTAATGCATTCGTTCGTATGTAGCACAATGCTGTGGGGTAGTATCAATGGCTGAGGGCGTGGCTTTGCTGCTGATGCAACAATGCCCTCTGCTGTTGAAAGCAGGAATCGAAGTAGGCCAGGGGGGCCAGTGATAGCTTGCCTACTCTTCAAGAAGGACACCATGCAATCTTTAGCGTCTACCAACTAGTGCAGGCACAGGATGCCAGTTTACCATCCATCCGATGGACAGAACGCACATTGATGAACCACCCTGCCTGTGAAACACCAGGATGAAAGTTTATAGCTGGTTCAGGATTCAAACCCAGGCTAGACAGCTAAGAGGTGAGTGTGCGTACCTCTAGGCCATCTTATCAGCCCCAGGCTGGCACCGCATTAGTGTCAGCATGGCACATCTTGCTGGATTCATTCAACATTTTGCTGACAGACACAGGTGTACAATATTTTGTTCACGTACCATCATCTGCCATAATTCTGCTTTTTTTTGTTCGAACTCAATACTGTCAACATTGCTGGTATTTGACAACTATGAAAAAAAATTCACAGGCAAAATCTATTGGTTGTTTCTCATGTCACATTGACAATTTGTAAATCCTTTTCTTACAATATTCATTATACATCTTTGTTTGAATTGGGGAAAAGTGTTGCTTCAGCGGTCCGTCACTAAAGTTTAAAGTTAAACCGGATGTTCAAGGTATCCCCAGTTATTGATCCTTTTTTTGCTTTTCTTTTTAATACATTACTTTGTGGTGTTGTGTCCTTCACATTCACAAAATTTACGTGGCTATCTGTTGTTATGCACTAATAATAGGTAAGTAAATTCATAGCATTTGCTACTGATATGCCAGTACCTTCAGTGAGAAATGAATATTAGCTCTAAAAACAACGAAATGCCTTAAAGGTTTAACACACACATACAACTCTCTATTACTCTTGTCATGGCCATGTGACTCCCTTCTCCTCCCAATGGGGGAAGTGGGGTGGTGGAAGCGAGGTCCGAGTTCAGCATTGTTGCCATTCGATCTGATGTTGTTATACATTTGTGGACAGCTAGTTCCCCACGTCTGCAAAATCATCTCCATCAGGATGGACTCTGAATGGCTCCACCCTGTTCACTAACAGGCCTCTGTCTCTCTAAGATGTACTTGTGACACTTTTTTTGCCTCCTTCCTTCCTAAAGTCTCTTCTACATCCATGATCTCCCTTAGATCATTCTGAATCACATCCCTCCTTCTGGGTCCACATTGTGGGCGTAGTTGGGGCAGACACTTGAACAGGCTCACCTTTGGGGTGCAACGGTCAAGCATCATTGCAATATGACATAACTATTCTAGACAGTCTTTCGTAACTGTTATGGCTGCTGTTTTGATGTCACCCATTCATTGCCTGATATGTTCTGACATTATGCGCTGCAACATTTGTTGTTCTTCTTCTTCTTCGTCCGTATGCAGCACGAGGCTGCAGAGTAGCATCATTGGCTGAGGCCGTGGCTGTGCCACTGATGCAATGCCCTGTCCTGGTTAGGGCAGGAATGTAGCCATTTTGCCGATGATAGCTCACCTACTCTTCACGAAGGACAATGTTGGATCTTTAATATCCACCAACTAATGCTGGGAGATGGGATGCTGTTTAACATCCATCCGAGGGACATCACACACATTGATGAATCACCCTTCCCGTGAAACACCGGGATGACGGTTTATAGCTGAGCCAACATCCAAACCCAGGTTAGATGGCTTAGACACAAGTGTGCATATCTCTAGGCTAATCTGTCAGCCTCTTCTCATTGGTATCCATCACTCAGATCTATAGAGGAGTATTGAGAGCACACATACTTGGCATAATACCCACTTTGTGTGAATTCTCAAGTCCTTGGCCAAGAAGACAGGCTTCCTTTGAACACCAAAAGCTTTCGAGGCCTATGCAATTCGTCTCTCTATTCCTGAGTCCATTATCACAGATGAAGACCCTATGTAAAGAAAGAATAAAACTCTATGGGAAGGAATGTGTTGACTGATTCAACTAGAACAGCACTCGGTGGAGCGCATACCTTCGCCAGGCTGAACACTGAACAGTTTATGTTTTGTATCCCACTGATAGGCCGGATCTGGATTCGGACCTGAACCAAAATCTAATCGGCTTGTTCTTGTCACCGAACAAACTCGTCCACCAAGTTTAGTCATAACTTGTCCATAATTTTTAAAAATATCATATCATACAGTATATCACTTTTCACCCTATCTCTCAATGGTTAAGAATCACTTGAAAATTAAATAATTCCTGTATCTGAATCCACACTCAGATCTTCACCAAAATCGAATCGATTCTTCTTGGTCACACACACAACCTCTTCACCAAGTTTCGTCCGAATCCGTCCATAAAGTTTTGAGATATCGTGCTATATATCAATTTTTACCCGATCTCTCAATGGTGAGCAATCACTTAAAAATTAAATAATCGTCATATCCAAATCCAAATTCAGATCTTCACCAAAATCGAATCGATTATTCCTTGTCACGCTCAACCGGTCCACCAATCTGGATCTTGATCGGATCTGGATTAGATCCGGATCTAGATCTTGACCAAAATCTAATCATTTCGTCCTTGTCACATGCGCTACATCTCTGCCAACTTTCGTCCGAATCCGTCCACAACCTTTTGAGATATCTTGTTCACAAACAAACAGACAGAGGTGAAAACATAACCTCCATCCACCTTTGGTGGCGGAGGTAATAAGGGTGGTGAGCCTTGTCCTCTAATGTGACCTCCCTACCAATTGGCATGATTTTGGTCTTCGGAATGCTAACATAAAGTCCAAACTGACCTACTACCTTCACATACTCTGCCATGGCCTCCTCTGCTCCATCATCTAGTTGTTACTAGAAGTGCAGCATCAATAGCAAACTGACTCTCAGTCAGTTGGTTCTCATCAACATTTCTGCTGTATCTTGTAAAAACATTCCCAGAGCCATCAACATTTGCTGCACAACATACTGAATCATAGGCCTTCTTTAGGTCAAAGAAGAGGAGTAATAATTTTGTACTTTGTTCCCAAGACTTTTTCACACGTTGGTGAACGGTAAGGTTCAGGGCAGAGTATGCTTGGCCTTTTCTAAATCCACATTGCGACTCTGGTAGCTCTTTCTCAGCTAGTTATTGCAGTCTCTCCAGAAGGACTCCAGCAGCAAGTTTCCCAACAATATCCAACAATACAATGCTTTGCCACTTGTGACACTTGCTCAGGTCTTTTGGAGAGGGGCAGGTGGTACAGGTTCTAGCATAGATGAATCTGCCCAGTACTTTGGTACCTTTCCTTCCTTCGATCTGGCCTGAACAAGGTTTAGCAGTAATTCAAGTTACATCCTGCTTTGATCATCTAAATTCCAGAGACACCTCTAGCCTTAGCATGATTGAGTTGCCCACAACCCTCTTCAACCCTGCCCTAGCGGGAAGTTCAACCATTTGTGGGTGAACAGGTCTGTTGAACACACACACACACACACACACACACACACACACACACACACACACACATGTCAGAACTCCAAGCCTCAGGTACTGCCTTTTAATTCCCTAAGCATTGATAAGTGGTGTATAATTTACTCATTTGAATAGGAGGATTGTATTTTTTGCAAAATAAAATTTTCTACTTGCAAGCAAAACAGGGAACCATCAGCCAAACACACCAAGGCCTGGCGGGATTTGGTTTTTTTCATTAACACTACGAGCAACAGTACCCGCCCTATGGGCGGGACTTCAATTGGGAGGCCCAAATGAAAAGGCAACATATCAGAAATTGAAGGCTTTTTTTTATTTTAAACGATTCATATAAACATCCGTTGAATCATATCACACGCAAATCATCAAAATCTAAACAGTACATGGCGCCCATTTTGAAAAAAGATTGAATTCTGCAAAACGGAAGCGGCCGCTACACGTCTTTCTCAGTCGCACGTTTATGTGTGAAGAGTGCGTGCCGAATCTGTAACACGGAAGCGGCCGCTACACCTGTTTCTCAGTCACTCTGCACACGCTTCCATGTTACTTCGGAGTCGCACGTTTATCTAGGAAGAGTTCGTCAGGAATCGATCGACTCTCTCCTGGTATGTAGAATAAACAGTGTTTGTGGAATTTCAACAAAAGCCACATCACTGTTCATATCGGTAAATACTATTGCATCCTGTTTGGAAAAATTGGAAAACTTGGAAAAATTGGAAAAACAATATAGCCTATTTTACTCCCAAGTGTCCCAGGAATACCCACCCAAAATATCGTTGCGATCGGTTGAGCCGTTTTTGATTTACCTTCGAACGGACGGACGGACATTTGGTGAATTATAGTAAGATAGGGGTATGATGGAGCTCAAAAACCAAGAGGTGCTCCAAGGGTGAAGGCAATGTTTTGTGTTTCTGTCACTCGCTTTACTTTAAAACTGCAAATGATCAATACATGGGAACACTTGTCACCTTGCAGAAAACCCGTGCAAGAGGAAGCGAAGTCGATCCTACGCCCAGAGGCAGCGAGGATACGCAGCCTGTCGCTCTACCCGCAAGGTGGCCAGAATAGAGTGTCAAGGACCATGCGGTGGAGGCCAGTGTTGCCGGCCGACACAAACCAAGAAGCTGAAGTACACATTTCACTGCACCGACGGTTCCTCCTTCGTGGAGGAAATAGAGAAAGTGCAGAAATGTCAGTGTATTTCATGTGCCTCCTAGGGTTGTCTCCATGCATCTCCAATTCTATATCTACGTCCATCTTTAATTAAACCGTTGTTGATCTTTTATTCTCTTTGCCTCTTGCAATTTCTTCCCCACTCTTTCAACCTTTGTCATCCTTACTTCTTCTCTTCCCCCCCTACCTTATTTTGCCGAGACATCTCAAACTTACGAAATTGTTTCTTTTGCCCATCACGTACTATATTGTTTGGGGGGTGGGATGGTGATTGGGAGCTGGGGGACTATATTTGAATTTGTATTGTGAAATATTTTTGAAGAATTGTCTTCTTTATATATACTGAAAGTTTTTTGTTATTCTTGCAGAGTGAAAGAGCCCATAAAGAGCCACTTTTTTAACAGCAATTTCAGTTGTTGCAATATTTGTGGGCCCCACACCAACCAGAAAAGGCATACAATGTCACTCCACCAATTGATCATTTAATATGAAAAAGAATGTTTATTTTTTAACGCTTCTAAGTTGTAGAGGTCCGTAATATAGCTGTGTCCCTTTATTATTTTTACAGCGCACAACAAATCTGAACCATGGGGTCGCTGTGTTCATTTCAGTATTAATTGTTTTGTAATATATATACATATATATATTTTTGTGGAAGTAAATGTTTAGAATGGGAACGCTTCACTTGTGTATCCCGATAATATCTGATATATAGTTTCTTCTGCAACTTTATAAATGGTTTATTCAGTATTTCATATGTGACAGCATAATGTATTTATTTGCATTAAACTATCAAATTTATCAATGCTAAAACAATGCATCTGCTGTCCGATATGTAATATATTATTTATTTTGCATATTTTTGGGAGCAAGGGTGGCTTTCATCACCAAATTTTCCGGACTTACCTTTCATTATCATCATCACTAATTTTAATGTACTGTATATTCATTATTTTTCTGTGCTGTTATGAATGATGGCTTTAAAGCTTCTCTCAGAGCACTCAAAGTTCAGGGTTGGGCCATGATCCCACCTCTAAGACCAAGGGTATATTTTCCCTGCACTGTCACCTATCAAACACGCAGAAGGTTGTGGGCTTTACCGTGGATACTATTTACGTATATTTTGACGTCATTATGATGATGATGATATGTAATCTCCCCCCCGGTAAACCACCTGAGCCACGGTGTTCTGACAATTATTCTCAGCCGCATCATCTTCTTCTCAAACACCTATCGAAAACAAATTTCAAATAGTACTCCCGACTCCTCCGTAAGATATTCTGTGTTGCCTCTTTGACCTGGATCATAATTACGAACACTGCCAACACAAAACCGTTTATGCTATTAAATGTGAAAATAATCTAAGGAAAATATTTTGTACATGTTTAATACTTATATTTAGTACTAATCGATTAATAAAGAAAAAAAAACTTTAGACATGTGAAGACCGTGTGCTTACGTGAGATTTAGACTTTTATTTGTTTATTGTCCGTAGGTGTTGCTAACTTTACCGACATGGACATTTGTACTACAGTGTAATATGGTTGTGAGTGTACCTCGTTAAGGAGAGCATAAGAAATCGCATCACATGACCAGTTGTGTACCTGGAGTCCTTCGTGCTTGGAATGTTAACCAATTACATTTTGTGGTAATTCTTCTCTTCTCATGATGGTCTTGTATTCATTTGCAGAGCCTTCGTGCAATTAGTTTCGTGTCTGGACCGGTTGCTGTGGAATTCATAATAAAAAAAAGGCGTAAGAAAATATATGACTGTGCAGTTGAACTTTTGTTACAAAACTAAAACATCATGAACTTTCATCGTTTGTTATGGTTGAAACAAAGATCCATATGAGTGTTTATTCCATTGCTGTTTGTATGTGAAAAGTGCACATGCTCATTTCTTCTGATATAGGCCTTGAGATGAATCTCAGCCGCTGTCTTTAAGGACCACGACAACATTTCACGGATGAATGGGTTGCCAAATGAAGAGGCTCGAAAGCACACAGACCAAGCAGTTCTTTCGCAATTCAAAGATGGCCAATTGTACACATACAGGCAAGACGTCCCGGCATAAATTTCCTCGACTTATTTTGCCCATTTTCAAACCTGGCCTTTATATTTGTCCTCTTTTGTTTTCTGCTGTTTGGAATTACATTCTTTCCTTAGTGAAAGTATTAGAATGAGTGTGGAATTTGAAGGACTGTTTATTGAGCATGGTGCAGGCCCAATTAACAGCCATCCCTTTTGTATACAGATGTTGAGGCTCGGGGAATAAATGATGACAAAAGCTTTGTGAACTGATCATGAAGTGAAGTTTATGGATGTGGATACACGCCTGTTGCTAAGGGGGACGAGGGGACTTAAACAAATTGCTCAAATCCCTACCCACCCTAACATGGCCAGATTTTTATTTTCAAACAATTCCTCGTTGCTTCTTTATGCAACAATAATGGTCCCTTGAGGAGACGAGAACATTATGAACATGCACTCGGTAGAGCACATACCTCCGCCAGGCTGAACAGTTTATGTTTTGTATCCCACTGATAGGCTGGATGTGGATCTGGACCAGAACCAAAATCTAATCAACTTGTTCTTGTCACCTAATTCACTCATCCACCAAGTTTTGTCATAAGTCATCCATAACTTTTTGACATATCATGCCATTATATTGTTTTGGCCCTATCAGTCAATCGTGAAGAATCACTTAAATTGTTTTTTTTAACTTCTCGTATCCGAATTCAGATCTTCACCAAAATGGAATTCAGATCTTCACCAACATGTCGACCAAGTTTTGTCCAAATCCGTCCACAACTTTTTGAGATATTATGCAATATATCGGTTTTTGCCATATATCTCAGTGGTGAAGAATCACTTAATAATTAATTATCGGATCCGGATTTGGATCTTCACCAAAATGGAATTCAGATCTTCACCAACCTGTCGACCAAGTTTTGTCCAAATCCGTCCACAACTTTTTGAGATATTATGCAATATATCGGTTTTTGCCATATATCTCAGTGGTGAAGAATCCCTTAATAATTCTCGGATCCGGAATTGGATCATCACCAAAATCTAATCATTTTGTCTTTGTCACAAACCCAACCTCTCCACCAAATTTTGACCAAATCCATCCATAACATTTTGAGATATTCTGTTCACAAACAAACAAGCAGACAGACGGACAGGAGTGAAAACATAACTTCCATCCATCTTCATTTGTGGAGGTCATAAAGACATCAAACTCCCTGTAGTTTTTACTCCCAAGGATATCAAGCGGCGTTTCACTCGATCTCTAACCGGCAAGACGCGTTCCAAGTGGAGAGAAGAAACAACATTCTGTTGCACAACTTTGCGGTTGCCGTCTGATGACATGTTTCGTTTTTGAGCATGAACATGGCAGAGCAAACGTTCAACAATTCTCAAAATCAAGTGTGGGATTTTGACAGGGGAAATTTCAATTTACAATATATCAGCAATTTCTCAGAAAGGCTATAAATTCCAGTTTCTATCTGGGGGAGAACCCTTGCCCCCCTAAGTATAAGGGAGGGAACAACTTTCCCTGACACCCCACATCCCTTTACAAATCCTATTGGTGGACTTGAAATATATAATGTATGGTTAAAGATGTGAAGCAATGTTTTGTCGATGTTTTTTTTCCCTGTACGTAAGCATTGCTCACGGAAAAGCAATACAACAGAAAATATGTGAATCATAAAGTAGAGCAGTGGGGAACAGGAGGGCTTGCTGGATGAACTCCGACCTCCTGTCCAGCTCGGATCTCGCTTTGGAGGCCATGTTTGAATTGTGTTCTGCCTGGACGAGGTCATTGTGAATAGCTTTATCCAAGAGTGCAAGCAAGGGGTTTTACTTTTTCCAGAGGTTGATGACAGTACGGAGAGGTTGTCTTTCCTGAGATACCATGATAGGAATGTGATATTTATATGGATTCGATACCACGTTGTCGGTGCTTGACGAGCTTCTGGTTTTTTTTTGAGATGGTAAAGAGAGATCATTCGTATAAAGCGAGAAGATACTCATATCCACAATGTTTCCTAGTGGCATGCTGGCATCCATTATGAGAGCAGCATTATGAGCATGAGAACATTATGAGCCCCAATGATCGCAAACAAGAAAAAGGAAAACTACAACAATCAATATCAGCAGATATACTCTGACAAATGAGAGAATGACAAAAGAGTAGGAAGATTCAAAACAGAGCTTGACAGAACAGGGAAGGAATTGTCAAGGCTCATTAGAATGGCTATGAAGAGGTCAAATTAATTCAGATGGAGAAGGAGTCATCATAAATGCCCAAGACCAGGGACACAGGGACCAGAGCTTTAACAAAAAAGCAGGATTGAGCCAATCAGACAAATGCAGGTTTTGTGGAGCAGAAACAAACAGTACCATTCACCTCCTTTGGGAAGGTAAAAAAAACTCATGTCAGAACAGTTGTACACAGGAAGACATGGCAGTGTCTGTTGAGTAATCCACTGGCACATGTGTAAACAATTCAACAATCCGGTTCCAGAACAATCATGGAAACACAAGCCAAATTCGATCCTTCAAAATGAACACATAGTGCTTACCCATGACAATATGATCCCATCAAGTGTAGACAAGCATCGCATCCAGACACAGTGCCCATATACAAAAAGGAAAAGATGGCACTGTTGATCCCAATGATTTTGGACTAAATGCTTCAGAAACCCAGAAAATGCTCAAATACCAGGATCTGAAAAATGAGGTCAAGAGGTCTTGGAAATTGAAGAAAGCTGAAATTGTACCAGTGATAGTCGGAGCAACAGGGATGATCAGGAAAACCCTTACCGAGTGCTTAAAAATCATTCCAGGGAATATCACTACAAAAGAGTTATAAGTGGCTGTCAGGGTTTCAGTGAGGATACTAAAAAGAGCCCTTGGAACGAAGCTGTGAGAACGAAGTTTCACAACCTGGTTCATGAATAATGATCGTTTACCGAAAAAGGATGTGGAGATTTTGAAGTTTCAGGATTATATTGAAGCATAAACATCCCCGATTTGGATTTTAGGGCCTCCACCCTTTATATGATAGGGCCATTTGCACAGTTTAACTATCAGGATGAAAAACAAAGCAAGCTGGTGGTCAGTGGTGAAACCTTTTGTGAAGATAAACAACGTGGTTTCAGGAGCAGTTATGCATTTCATTACCTTACAAATTAAAGCAGCAAACCGAGTCTGCAGTCGACTGAAAGGGTTTGCCTCATTACCCTGTGCTCGCGAAGCAAAAAGCACGATTAAGCATTCAGTTGCGTACCTGTGCCGTGTGCGTGTGCCGTGCGTGTCTGCATTTAAAAAATTAATTTTCTCGGCAACCGTTGGTCCGATTGATACGAAATTTTACCATAGAAGTGCCCCCGCCTGTAGAACTTTTTTTTATTCGTAATTATGACGTCATAGGTCACGTGGCACGGACGCCATCTTGGAAAAACCTTACACCTATATATCTCCCAAACCACTCAATGGAAAAAAATTGAAACATGGCTCATTGTCAGGTACTCACCATGGGGAATAAGATATGTTAATGATGATGTCATCTGTGTCTTCGTTATGACGTCATAATTCGACAAGTGCAACACCTATCAGATCATTGTGAATTTTTTTTTCTCAGCAACTGTTGGTCTGATGGGCACGAAATTTTCACCATAGGCGTGCCTCCTCATGTAGAATATTTTAATGATAATCATGACGTCATTGGTCATGTGGTACAGGCGCTATCTTGGAAAAACTTTGCACTTCTATATCTCTGAAACCACTCCATGGAAAAAATTGAGACCTGGCTCATTGTCAACTACTCCCCATGGGGAATAAGATTTGTTAATGATGATGTCATCGGTGCCTTTGTTATGACATCATAATTTGACAAATACAACACTTATCCATCCGATCATTATGAATTTTTTTCAGCAATTGTTGGTCTGATGGACATGAAATTTTCACCATCGGAACGTCTCCTCCTTTGGAATATTTTAATGATAATCATGACGTCATAGGTCATGTGGTACAGGCGCTATCTTGGAAAAACCGAAAAATGTTGCACCTCTACATCTCCAAAACCGCTGCTTAGAAAAAATTGAAACATGGCTCATTGTAAAGAACTCTATATGGGGAATAGGTGTTGTTAACGATGACGTCATTGGTGCCATAATTATTACGTCATAATTCGACAGGGACTTCGCTTAGTCTGATCAGTTTGATATGTATTGTGCATGATCTATGCAACAATTATATTAGAGAATATAAATTTATGATGTCATCGCTCACGTGGTCTGGCAGCCATATTGGATCAAAGAAAAACAATGGTCAAAAACAGAAGAGTTGGCTCACAACAAGTTGACTGCGCAGGGTAAGTATTCTATGAATACCATCTAGTTCATAAGAGTGAACTGGCCATTTCACAAGTTCATGGGAAGTGGTCTGCAGTGACGATAATAGAATAGAGGCTAATTTGGCAAGTGAGATATGAGAAAATGCATCAATGCCACCCACGCCCATTTCAGAGGTGGCATAAAGGATACCTAGAACCACATAAGCTGGTTGGATGGGTGGATGATGTGGGGATGTAGGGAGTGGTTTGAGACAAAAACCGATTTTGGAGGCAAATCCAGAAGTTAGGCAATGGTTGTGAGATGTTGGTGATCTGACATCGGGAAAGAATGAAGGGAAGACTTTTATTGTTGGGTAGGAAGGTGGAGGAAAAAGGGGGTTGGGAGTGGTCAGCTGATTTCCCTTCTAGGAAAAAGAAAGATGTGCAAAAACGTGAAAGTTGATAAAAGCTTGGGTTTAGAAATGCTGGACATTTTGTAGTTAGGAGTTGGATGATTGAGCTAGTTAAACGCAAGAACAGATGAGTGGTAACAGAAGAACACATGATCACTAACTTTCCTTGGAGGATTAGGTTCCCTGCCTTGCCCTTCTTATCGGCAATGCCTTGTATGCTGTGATGAGTTGAGTACCGAGGAAGGATTCGGCCAGGTGGAATATCCCCAGTTGGTGGCCACCTTAAGAAATCATGTTGAAAATGGAAATCCCATTCGTAATTGTAGGAATTCTCACGGTAGCTACACAAAAAGACAGGCATGTTAGCAAGGAGGTCTATCCAGGGTAGAGAAGGAAGACAAAGCTATACCAGCAATGGCTCATTCCATTTTTCTGACCGGCTTCTGATGTTCCTTGAGTTCAACTGAAAGTGTTGCAACTGCGACTTGTGTTACCCAGGCTTGGCCTAAGATTGCGTAATCAAGGATTGGACATCAAAGGGTATGTGTGAGTTAACAAAATGGCAATTTATTTACGACCATCGCCGGCACACAGCCGGTTGGCAACAATATCGATTGATGATATGCTGACATCAGATGACACTGTAGATAGCTGATGTGGTGACGTCATATGATTGTCTAACAAAACTTACACCCAAAATAAGTTTGTGAATCCGAACTGCATTTACACAACCGGATCGTTCACCGCACCGGCATTTCAAGTTGTTTACATTCAGTGACTGACAAAGTGGATTAAAGAAAAACATGGCCAGTATTCCATAACATTTGGACAACCCAAAACTGGATGAACCAACAACAAAGCTTGACTTTTGTCAATGATCAAAATGAGGTGATTAAACAACAACTATTAAGGTGACTGGCTTGATATCTTAGGGTCTTGAGTTTGAGCCCCTGACGTGGCATTGATAAACATCCGGTGGGTTAACTCAGCCTGTCATGCTTCCGAGCTGGGCAAAATGAGTACCTGGGGGGGGGGGGGGGGGGGGAGAGGGGGAATGGCATCAGCAGCACAGCCGCACTTCCAGAAATGAAGCAATCAGCATCCATAGGCTGCATAGAAAACAACAACATTATTAAAATGGTACAAAGATTGGTCGAACAGGTTCAATTCTTAGGAGAGGGAAGGAGAAGGTACTCCTGGATGTTTCACCTCCTAACCTCAAGCAGTCCATTCGCTGTGACATCCCATCTGCTCCCACCTCTTGTTTGTCTCTCTGTTGTATAGTACATCTCTTACTGTGTTGTCTACATCCTCCAAATATTCGAGAAGGTAGAGAAGTTTCTGGCAAACCTCGACTCCGATTCTGTCTGCAACTGGACCAGATGGTATCAGCTCACGTGTCCAAAAACCTGCTCTGCTGCTATTGTGCGTCCTTTTTCTGCTCTGTCCACCCTGTAATTTGTCATAGGTCATCTTACATCTGCTTGGAAATCCGCCAACGTCACTACATTACTTACACGTTGTTGCACTCTCTTGGCTCTTGGACTCTGTTGGCAGAGCAAGTGTCCATCCGCTTTTGACCAGATCCTCTCGCGGGCCTCTACACGTGTTTTGTTCACTTCTCTCTTCACCTTGGATTTTGTGGGATGCACATGTGTTTGGATACACTCTCCTTTTGTTAGCTCGGCACGTGACTGGCTCTTTTCACATTGGACCTTTGTTAGCTCGGCACGTGACTGGCTCTTTTCACATTGGACCTTTGTTAGCCAAGCACGTGACTGGCTCTTTTCACATTGGACCTTGTTGGAAACACACGTGGTTGGATTCCCTCTTTTGGTCGGACCCTCTCACAGGCCTCAGCACGTGCCTGCATTACTCTTTCTCACACTGGACCTTGTGGCTGAACACGTTTTATTGGCACTCCTCTTCGCATCGGACTTTGTACACCTGCACGTGCCGACCTTCACCGACCCAAGTACCTGTTGACGATCGACACTCACCTACCCAAGTCCGTGCTGACGATCGACCTCACCTGCCCAAGTCCTTGCTGATGATCGACCTTGCCTGCTCATGTTCGTGCAGGGACTACCTGCTCGTGTTCCTGCTGGGAATCGCCTTTACCTGCTCGTGTTTGTGCTGGGATCACCATTACCTGCTCGTGTTCCTGCTGGGAATCACCTTTACCTGCTCGTGTTCCTGCTGGGAATCACCTTTACCTGCTCGTGTTCGTGCTGGGATCACCATTACCTGCTCGTGCTGCTCGTTGGCGACACCAGGCTAAGGTCGTCGTGAGGAGAGGCATCTGGAACATCGTGGCCTTTGTGCTAACAGTGTTTCCAAAGTTCATTTTCCCCTCCCCTTCCCAGGTGAATGTGTGCTGGGCCCATGTAGTGTTTATTTGTTGTAATCATAATAAGGCATAGAATAAGCTTCTGCTTATTATTGTCCCTTTTTCTTTCCAATTGAATAGTTTCACTGTAAATATTTTAAATAAATAAATTCGTTAAACGTTTCCTATTCTTTCTGTCCGTGAAAGTCTTTTCCTCCATTGTTCCGTCATTGCTCGCACACACATTAAAGATCCGCCAGAACAAAAATAGCACTACTCTGGTGGTTATCAACGGTTTTTGCTCGGCCGTCTAAAGTGGTGTACCACCGGAAGGAAGGAACGCTCCCCGATTGAAACTGTCACATGGTACAGGTATCATGCGAAGGTCCAATTGGCATTCGTAGTTGCTGGTTCGCAACCTGCTGAAGTACGAAGTTATTCGTGTGCGGCAGCCTCAGGTCCGGTAGGTTTTGGAGGGAATGGAGGCTAACCCCCTCGTAGTAAACCTGAACCCCGGGCCGTAACAATATAAGACAAGTCATTATTTATTTATTTTTATTTATTCTTATGCATCTTGTGGCTGCTTGGCTGCATCATTCTCTGGGGGCATGACGATGTCGTTGATGCAATGCCCCCATTCCAGCATTCTGGTACTCATTTTGCTGACCTCGAAAGGTCCTAGGGATGCCATTCAAAGGCTGAGTTGACCCACATGATATTAATACAACGGAGCGACACAGACTTGAACTCAAGACCCAAGGATTTCAAGCCAGCCACCTTAACTGCAAAGCCAACAGCATGCAAACAAGTCATTTATGTGTACAATTGTCTGTCTGACAAACAATTGTCTGGTCTATAAAAACTGCTGTGGGGGATGTTGGTCCCTTTAGGGAGAAAAGAAGAAAAGATGGAACAGTCTGTTCCTCAACACTCTTCAGTTCTATTGAAAATAATGTAATGTTAAGGTTGTTTTTTTATACTTTTTCGTTGAAATTTTTTGACACTTATGTTGAGTACTGCTGGACAAGCTAAATACACACTATTTGATGAAATGCATGCATTTCTGCACTAGAATAGTGATTTGCAACAGAAAACGTGCACAAACAACAAGCTTTTGTGTCAAAAACGCTTCTATTAAGCAGACGAGACTGTTTTTGCACGAATAAGGTTTCTTGTGTGAGATGTATTTTTGTTTTGCTGTGTCACTTTAAAGTGTCACATCAAAAACACTTTAAAGGTTAAAAACGGTAAAGTGATCAAAATCTCTGAGAAGTTGAAAACAGCATTTGCTGGATAGATGCAAATGCTGATGAAGTCGTATGAGGCACGCACGAGTTACCTGGAGTAAAAATTTGAGATGGAAACTAAATTGTGCGGGCAAGATGTGACCTTGGTTTAAACATGGTGAACACACGTGTACGTCCCTTTGTACATGGAATACAATGTGTTGCTTTGTATGTCCAATTAGCCTTGCACGATATGAAAATACCATGAGGGTGCTCTAATATGGTCCTTTTGGGATGCCATTAAAAGTCTGTTCCTTCAACAAATCCCTAATCGCGCTCGCTAGCCTTTGTCGAGATGCAATTACAGTCACTATGCACTGCTCCTTTGTTAACTGGAAACGCCATCGATTATGAAATGTGTCCCTTTGGTTCTAGGCACCCTGGGCTCGTCATTAGTTCTGACAGATTGTCCGGGTAGTCTCCCGTCTGCATACCTCTCCCTCTCTCTGCCATGCACTACCACGGCGTTGATATCTAAACGCTGCCGTGCACCATCTCAGTGGCATTGAAAAATTCGGCCGTTTCACAACCACACACCACCCTGGTTACCATAGAGGGGCAGCAAGAGTCAACGTTGTGACTGTTTTTGGTGCTTTCACGATGCTCTTTAAAATCCCCAGCGAAACGTGCTGTTTGGTTAAAATCGGTAATTCATTTTGTCAGTGTAATTCAATACAGTCTTATTCACTTCGCTTGATGGATTATTATGCATTAGTAGCATTTTGCCAGAAATTATTCCCAATGGAATTTATGCCTTCTGAAGTTTTCAGGGTTTTCATCTCCAGCACAAAGCTTCTTATAGTTATCTCGTTGGTGAGATATATACATATAGTGATAGTGCTTTCAACACGCAATTACATACTATTATTAAACGACATTATATACGTGCATTGTTTTTTCTGTCATTTTTAATGCCATTAACAAACAAAATACAAAAATGGTACTCTGCCTTGGATGCATAGAAAGATAATATGGTTCCGCTCTCAACCCTTTCCAATGAGCGCAAAGAAACAGCGATCTTCGATTACTAGGTTTTTTTAACATTGCAGTTTGGCCAAAAGTTTGATGAAGAAAACAAGACTGTTTATACACAAATAAGGTTTTTTTGTGTAATATGATATGTGCTGTTTTGCTGTGTGCATGCTAAATACACACTTTTTGATGAAACACACACATTCTACAAGAGAATAGTGAGTTGCAACAATAAAAACGTGCACAATCAACAATCTTTCATTATCACAATCGTTGTCACTGCCAAAATCAAGACTCCCTGCTCACCTTCACTCTTTCATTCCTCTTTTCTCCCGCCTCTGGAACAAACTCCCTCACTCTCTTCAATCCCACTCCTGCTCCAAGTCTTCAAAATAGCTGTTCACCACCATCTCTTATCTTCCCCCTTCCAAAACCTTGATCTTTTCTACCCCCGTTAATACACCCCAAAATCCACCTCTTTCAATCTCCGACTTTATTCCTGAAATTCCTAGTAGTGTCAATTTGTTTCATACCGTGTACCCCTTCCCTTCCTACCACCTTCCCCCTCCCACCCCTCCACCCTCCAGCCCTCTCCCTTTCACAGATCTCCTGATGTCCCTGCTCTCTACTGTTGTACTTGTGTGCTTCCCTCTCTCTCCATCTTGTCGCCCCCTCCCTTCATTATGTTTTATGTGTCCGTTTATGTTTTTTGTGTTTTATGTGCTAATGTGTGTTTAATGTGCTAGCTCTCACACGAGCCTCGATCCTGTATACAAAAAAATAATCTTTAACATCAAAAACACTTCCAATAAAAAAAAAATAGGGGCAATACGACTGGGCGCTCCAGCTTACCTGGTGGAATAAAATAGTATACTACACTGAATAAAGGTATTTTAAACACGATCACGGTATTTTAAACCAATTTCAATGGTTGCTGGAAGAAAGGGCAGCATGTATGTCATGTCATATGTCATACGACACATGTCATGTCAGCATGTATGTCATTCTAAATGTAAAAACGGGTTTTGGCCACACACGAGGTTGTCAGTCCTGGAAGACGCAATGTTCCATTTATTATTCGTTCTAAGTGCAGAAACGAGTTTTTGCCACTGTTACGAATTCCGGGTTTATGGGAATGGCTATTCAGGTCATTTCTTATTAATGTTTATTCTATTAAAGGTTGTTGTGGTTAAAGGGGTAAAAGCGCTCCTGGTAACCACGAGACCGGAAACGGGATCGTGAACCGGAAGAAAAGAGGAAGACAAGGTCTGGAGAGAAAAGCAGCCATCTTCTTCGACCAGCGGACGCGGCCGCGGGTCAAGTCGCCTTTTAGCTGCGGCAGAACGCTGAGTTGGAAAAGCCCATCTGGCGCGAGGAGTTACCTGCGCGGGGTAATTACCTGCTACGTGTCCGGTTGCCGGGGGTTCCTGGAAGGAACCAAGCGTCCGGCACAGTTCGCCTCAACGTCTACGAGAACGAGTACGAGCGGCGCCTGGGACCTCGCGCGCTTGGCGAGCCGTTCACAGCCCAGAGGCCGCGATCACGGGCTCCGACATCGGTGGCTTGCCGAGAAGGCGTCCGCTGCAGCAGCTGTTCCCGTTATGGGACGTGCCCGTTTGGAGCACGTCAGGAAGAGGTCTGTTCAACCGCCCGTGTGCGGAGATCGAGCTACTGGGGCGCAGGGTCAGCGCGAACCTCGCCATCCTAGTCGACCTTGTTCGGCCATTGACTTGAGATCGCGATTCGCCGGCGCGAATCGACCTTCACCTGGGTCGGGAGGGGCCCAGAGACATTGTGAGAGACATTGACCATTGAGGGTGCCGTAAGTAGGGGGCAAGGTGGGAATATATAAGATGGGCATCTTAGAAGTATTGTAGGAATGCATATGGAGGGTTGAAGTATTGTGTGGTTGATGATTCTACTAAGGGGTGAATATATTGTTGATTGATCCGGATCCTTGGTGTGGTTTCCTTATTGATTTGGATTGTTTCCTTCGTTGGTCCACTGGAGGGTTTACTTGGTATTGATTGCGTTACGAAAGCGTATAAATCATATATCTTTCTGGCGGGGTTCCTCTCAAGGTCCGGGGGTCACCGAGACCAGGTGGTCACAGGGAGGACCACGTAACACCACCTCCGAGTTTGCCTGTCCAGGAATACGGACGCCATGTGCCTGTTATCTATCACCGGTTCTAAGTGTAAAAACGAGTTTCGACCACATTTGAGTGTGAACTTCCTGGGAGATGCCATGAGCCAGTTATGACTAGTCCTAATATATTATGACAAGGACACACATTTCTGACCTCTAATAGTGACTTTCAACAAAAAAACGTGCACAAACAACAGGCATTTGTGCAAAAAACGCTTCTATTCCAAAAACGAGACTGTTTTTGCACAAACAAGGTTTCTTGTGAAACGTGTCATTATGCTGTATACATGCTAAATACACATTATTTGATGAAACACACACATTTCTACCCTCAAATCGTGACTTTCAACAAAAAACCAACACAAATACCAGAATTTTGTGTCAAAAACGCTTCAATTCAGAAAACGAGACTGTTTCTGCACAAACAAGGTTTCTTGTGAAAGGTGTCGTTTTGCTGTATACATGCTAAATACACACTATTTGATGAAACACACACATTTCTACCCTCGAATAGTGATTTTCAACTAAAAATGTACACATATGACAAGCTTTTGTGTCAAAAACGCTTCTATTCAGAAAACGAGACTGTTTTTGCCGGCGCGAATCGACCTTCACCTGGGTCGGGAGGGGCCCAGAGACATTGTGAGAGACATTGACCATTGAGGGTGCCGTAAGTAGGGGGCAAGGTGGGAATATATAAGATGGGCATCTTAGAAGTATTGTAGGAATGCATATGGAGGGTTGAAGTATTGTGTTGTTGATGATTCTACTCAGGGGTGAATATATTGTTGATTGATCCGGATCATTGGTGTGGTTTCCTTATTGATTTGGATTGTTTCCTTCGTTGGTCCACTGGAGGGTTTACTTGGTATTGATTGCGTTACGAAAGCGTATAAATCATATATCTTTCTGGCGGGGTTCCTCTCAAGGTCCGGGGGTCACCGAGACCAGGTGGTCACAGGGAGGACCACGTAACAGAATTGGGGGCTCGTCCAATTGAATCGTCCGGGATCTAAAATTGTATAAAATAATAAAATAATATTTTTATTAATTAAAATTTATTAATTAATTATTAATTAGTAAAAGTATAAGATTCCCTGAATTTAGTCTGGTAAATTTTTGGGAAATTGTGGGAAAGTCTTGGGGGAAGGTTAACAGGTGTTAACGATAGTCACCATGGCGTTTGTTGCACAGAACTTTGCGGTAACCCCTAGTGAGGCACAGTTCCGAGCGTTACTAAAATCGGACCTCTTGAAATTGGCCAAACATTTTAACTTGGAGGACCGAACTAATTTGAGG
Organism: Myxine glutinosa; assembly: GCF_964187855.1. Taxonomy (NCBI): domain Eukaryota; kingdom Metazoa; phylum Chordata; class Myxini; order Myxiniformes; family Myxinidae; genus Myxine; species Myxine glutinosa. The sequence continues at coordinate 136,016,498 of NC_136263.1, forward strand.
AAGGCAGAGTTGCAGACCGCGGTGATACAATCTATGGTGGGATTAGGAACATGGGACGAGTTAGCCTGGGAGTGGCTACCCGAAGAACCAGAAGACGTTGAGCTCCGGAAACTGGAGTTGCAATTGCGGAGCCAGGAACGGATCAAAGAAGAAGAAGGGAAAGCAGAAAAGGAAAGATCAGAAGAAGAAAGGAAAGCAGAAAAGGAAAGATCAGAAGAGGAAAGGAAAGCAGAAGAGAGGAGAGAAGAGAAACAAGCAGAGGAAAGGAGAGTGGAACGAGAACTCCAGGAAAGGTTAGAAGGGAGAAAAGCAGAGGAGAGGAAAGCGGCAAGGGAACTCGAAGCAGAGGAGAGAAAAGCCAAAAGGGAGTTAAAGGAACGTGACATGGCGCTTCAGCAAGAAATTAAATTCAAGGAGCTGGATTTAATGAGAGAACGGGGAGAGGTACCATCCTTGCTGACTGGGCCGACACCTAGCCAGAACACCTGGGATGTGGGCAGGCATGTGAGGCTGGTTCCACCCTTCAGTGAAAAGGAAGTCGCTAAATTTTTTCCACACTTTGAGAAAGTGGCTCGACAGTTAAACTGGCCGGAGAAGTCCTGGACCATACTAGTGCAAAGTGTGCTGGTGGGTAAAGCTCAAGATATTTATTCAGCGCTACCAATGGACCAATGTGCAGATTATGAGGTATTGAAGAAGCACATTCTCAAAGCCTATGAGTTGGTTCCTGAAGCTTACCGGCAAAAATTCAGGAATGCCAGGAAGAGGGGAAGTGAGACCCATGTGGAGTTTGCCAGAGTGAAAGAAAACATGTTTGATCGGTGGTGTGAGTCAAAAGGAGTCGGGAAAGACTTCGAAGCATTGCGTGACTTGATCCTGGTGGAGGAATTTCAACAGTGTGTCCACGAGGACATCAAAGTGTACCTGCAGGAAAAGAAAGTACCAAAGTTGTGGGACGCAGCCACCATGGCAGATGATTATGCCTAAACACACCGGACAGGGGTCCACAAACCTAACTCCTCGCCTAGACTTCAGCAGGGGAGTTATGGTACACCCGGTGCGGAGAACGACAATACATGGCGGCGGCCTCGAGGTGATTATGGGGACAACTCTGATACCCCAACTGCTCGAAATCAGGGGGCTACGGGCCCAAGACAAACTTATTTTCCGGGGGGCCCGAGGCAGACCACGAGTTTTTCCTCCGGGCCTACTTGCGCTTTTTGCAAGAAACCTGGACATGTGATGTCCCAATGTTATGCCCTGAAAAAGGAAAATCAGGAGCGGAGTTCGACTAGTACGACTCCAAATGCAATGGCCATTGTGAGAAATCGCCATCAAAAGGGTTACCAACCATTTATTTCAGAGGGGTTTGTGTCACTGGATGGAGCCTCGACTAACCGGAGACCGGTTAGGATATTGAGGGACACAGGAGCACATCAATCTTTAATGCTTGAAGGCATTTTGCCATGGTCCGAGGAGACGGCAACGGGGGATAGTGTTCGTTTACAGGGGATCGGGGGCGGTGTTAGTGCTCCACTTCATGTCATCCATTTGGAGTCCGATTTGGTGTCAGGACCGGTCACCGTCGGTTTACAAGCCACGCTTCCTGTAGAGGGTGTATCTGTGGTTATCGGGAATGATTTGGCCGGGGGTCAAGTTTATGGTAACCTGAGGGTTGGTAAAGAGCCCAGCAGGGAAAATAACACCACACCAGCTCGGGATGGCGACAAAAGTACCAAGTTATTTGTAGGGGGACTGAACTTCAAAACAGAGGAAGAAGTTCTGACCTCTGTCTTCAACAGATATGGGCCGCTGGTGGAAGTGCGGTTGGTAAGAGACAGGGAAACGCAACAGTCAAGAGGGTTCGGCTTTGTCACGTTTGCAAGCACAAAAGACGCCAGAGAGGCAGAGAAGAATTGGAATGGCAAGGATTTGGAGGGTCGGACCATAACAGTAGGGAAGGCATTTCGTAGGCGTCGAGAGGTCTACAGGAGAGGACAACTGGGCGGTAGTTTTGGTGGTGGCCGCAATCAATATTATTATGGAGGCTCCCTGAGTTACGGCAGCTCCCGAAGGAAGGATTGTCAAAGTAGTGGCCGAGAAGGAGACCGCTATTCATGGGACTACAGTGACAAGCGGTCCCACCATAATTATTAGGGAAGTTCTGAAAAGTTGAAGCACTGAATGCGGCGGAGCCGCCGAGCCAAGATTCCTACACGGATTAACCGTGAACGCCACGTTCCGAAAGGCGTCCATGTAGTGAACTTTCATGCACGGACTAACCGTGAACTCCACGTTCCTCAAGGCGTCCATGTAGAGAACTTTCCTGCACGGACTAACCGTGAACTCCACGTTCCTAAAGGCATCCATGTAGTGAATACTCGGCTTGGCCTCCCGGAAAAAGTGCTATCGAGTTGCTTAACTTTGGATCTTTGATCAACCCCTTAACCTTCATTCACAAGAAACTGACAGTCAAAGTCAGAGGGTCATGAGATGGAGTTTGGCTTGGCAGGAGTCCAACGGGAAATTGAACATGTAAAGGGCAGGGACAATGTCGTTGCTGGTGCTTTGTCCAGAGTGAATTACCTTTGAAAATCTCTGGGGGTTTTGTGAAATTTTGTTGCTTTATTTTTGAGTTGTGATAATTGTTGCCCAGGGGAACTGATGATTTGGGGTGTGAGTTATCTTGTTTGTTTATCAAAGTTGGCCTGCAAAGAAAGTTTTCGCGGTGTTCAAGCTTTCTTTCTTGAAGGGGGGGAGTGTTACGAATTCCAGGTTTATGGGAATGGCTATTCAGGTCATTTCTTATTAATGTTTATTCTATTAAAGGTTGTTGTGGTTAAAGGGGTAGAAGCGCTCCTGGTAACCACGAGACCGGAAACGGGATCGTGAACCGGAAGAAAAGAGGAAGACAAGGTCTGGAGAGAAAAGCGGCCATCTTCTTCGACCAGCAGACGCGGGTCAAGTCGCCTTTTACCTGCGGCAGAATGCTGAGTTGGAAAAGCCGTCTGGCGCGAGGAGTTACCTGCGCGGGGTAATTACCTGTTACGTGTCCGGTTGCCGGGGGTTCCTGGAAGGAACCAAACGTCCGGCACAGTTCGCTTTAACGTCTACGAGAACGAGAACGGGCGGCGCCTGGGGCCTCGCGCGCTCGGCGAGCCGTTCACAGCCCAGAGGCCGCGATCATGGGCTCCGACCTCGGTGGCTTGCCGAGAAGGGGTCCGCTGCAGCAGCTGTTCCCGTTACAGGACGTGCCCGTTTGGAGCACGTCAGGAAGAGGTCTGTTCAACCGCCCGCGTGCGGAGATCGAGCTACTGGGGCGCAGGGTCGGCGCGAACATCGCCATCCTAGTCGACCTTGTTCGGCCATTGACTTGAGATCGCGATTCACCGGCGCGAATCGACCTTCACCTGGGTCGGGAGGGGCCCAGAGACATTGTGAGAGACATTGACCATTGAGGGTGCCGTAAGTAGGGGGCAAGGTGGGAATATATAAGATGGCCATCTTAGAAGTATTGTAGGAATGCATATGGAGGGTTGAAGTATTGTGTGGTTGATGATTCTACTAAGGGGTGAATATATTGTTGATTGATCCGGATCCTTGGTGTGGTTTCCTTATTGATTTGGATTGTTTCCTTCGTTGGTCCACTGGAGGGTTTACTTGGTATTGATTGCGTTACGAAAGCGTATAAATCATATATCTTTCTGGCGGGGTTCCTCTCAAGGTCCGGGGGTCACCGAGACCAGGTGGTCACAGGGAGGACCACGTAACACCACCTCCGAGTTTGCCTGTCCAGGAATACGGACGCCATGTGCCTGTTATCTATCACCGGTTCTAAGTGTAAAAACGAGTTTCGACCACATTTGAGTGTGAACGTCCTGGGAGATGCCATGAGCCAGTTATGACTAGTCCTAATATATTATGACAAGGACACACATTTCTGACCTCTAATAGTGACTTTCAACAAAAAAACGTGCACAAACAACAAGCATTTGTGCAAAAAACGCTTCTATTCCAAAAACGAGACTGTTTTTGCACAAACAAGGTTTCTTGTGAAACGTGTCATTATGCTGTATACATGCTAAATACACATTATTTGATGAAACACACACATTTCTACCCTCAAATCGTGACTTTCAACAAAAAACCAACACAAATACCAGAATTTTGTGTCAAAAACGCTTCAATTCAGAAAATGAGACTGTTTCTGCACAAACAAGGTTTCTTGTGAAAGGTGTCGTTTTGCTTTATACATGCTAAATACACACTATTTGATGAAACACACACATTTCTACCCTTGAATAGTGACTTTCAACAAAAAACGTGCAAACATAACAAGCTTTTGTGTCAAAAGCGCTTCGATTCAGAAAACTAGACTTTTTGTGTCAGAACAAGGTTTCTTGTGAAAGGTGTCATTTTGCTGTATACAATGCTAAATACACACTATATGATGAAACACACACAATTCTGCCTTCGAATAGTGACTTTCAACAAAAAACCACGACAAATACTAGGATTTTGTGTCAAAAAAGATTCAATTCAGAAAACTAGACTGTTGCTGCACAAGCAGGGTTTCTTGTGAAACATCAGAAGTTTTGTTGCATACATGTTAAATACACACTATTTGATTAAACACACACATTTATACCTTCGAATAGTGACTTTCAACAAAAAACCAACACAAATACGAGGATTTTGTGTCAAAAACGCTTCAATTCAGAAAACGAGACTGTTGTTGCACAAGCAGGTGTTTCTTGTGAAACATCAGCAGTTTTGCTGTATACATGCTAATTATGCACTATTTGATGAAACACACACATTTCTACCCTTGAATAGTGACTTACAACAAAAAACGTTGACAAATAACAAGCTTTTGTGTCAAAAACGCTTCGATTCAGAAAACGAGACTGTTTTTGCACAAACAAGGTTTCTTGTGAAAGGTGTCGTTTTGCTGTATACAAGCTAAGTGCACACTATATGATGAAACACACACAATTCTGCCCTCGAATAGTGACTTTCAACAAAAAACGTACACACATAACAAGCTTTTGTGTCAAAAACGCTTCTATTCAGAAAACGAGACTTTTTGCACAAACAAGGTTTCTTGTGAAAGGTGTCGTTTTGCTGTATACATGCTAAATACACATTATTTGGTGAAACACACACATTTCTACCCTCGAATAGTGATTTTCAACAAAAAATGTACACACATGACAAGCTTTTGTGTCAAAAACGCTTCTATTCAGAAAACGAGACTGTTTTTGCACAAACACAAGTGCTAAAAGTAATTTTGAACACTAACAGGAGCATGAAAAGTGTTTTTCAACACCAGCACAAGAGCAAAAATGGCTTCTGAACACTAGCACAAGTGCAGAAAGTGTTTTTACCACGAAGAGGAGTGTGAAAAGTGGTTTTGCAACACTAGCACAAGTGCGAAAAGTGGTTTTGCAACACTAAGACAAGCGCGAAAAATGTTAATCAACACTAGCATGAGTGCGAAAAGTAGTTATTCAACAATAAATCGTGTGAAAAGTGGTTTTCAACACGAGCTCGAGAGTGTAAAGTGGTTATTCAACACTTGCACAGGTGAGACAAGTGGTTTTGCAACACTAACACAAGTGCAAAAAGTGGTTTTTCAACCCTGGCACAAGTGAGACAAGTGGTAATTCAACACTAACACAAGTGCGAAATTGGTTTTCAACACTAACACCAGTGCGAAAAGTGGTTTTCAACACTAACAGAAGTGCGAAGTGATTTTTGAACACTAGCTTAAGTGAGGAAAGTGGTTTTCAACACCAGCATAAGTGGCGAAAGTCGTTTTACAACACTAACACAAGTGGGAAAAGTGTTTTTCAACACCAGAACAAGTGTGAAAAGTGTTTTTCAATGCTAGCATGAGTCTGAAAAGTGGTTTTGCAACACTTGCGCAAGCGTGGAAAATGGTTTTGCAACATTGAGGCAAGTACGTAAAGTGGTTTTCAATGCCAGCACAAGTGCGGACAATGGTTTTGAAACTTTAACACAAGTGCGAAAAGTGCTCTTCAACACTACTACAAGTGTGGAAAGTGTTTTTTAACACAAAGAGGAGTGCGAAAAGTGGTTCTGCAACACCAGCACAAGTGTTGAAAGTGGTTTTCCACGCCAGCACATGTGCGAAAAGTGTTTTTCAACACTGACGCAAGTGCGAAAAGTGTTTTCCAACACAAACATGGAAACAACACAAACACAAAGTCTTCAGTTGTCATACCCTTCCTCCCGTCCATGGTACACGGAATCTTGTGGTGAGGCTATTGCCCAGAAACAACTTGCTTTCATCTCCTGGAAAGCAAATCCAACGGAAGGAAATCTCATTTCATTTCACAAAGCCCGAAACAAGTGTGTGTCCACCCTCAGGAGAGCCAGGAAACAATATCTCTCCATTCTCAGGACCGAACTCTCTTATCTGTCTCCTTCTTCCAAATCCTGGTGGCGTCTGGTCAAATCTGTTTCTGGTGTTTGTTCCCCCTCCATCCCCTCCCTCACCTCAAATGGCCACACGGCTGACTCCGCACGTGAAAAAGCTGAATGCCTCAACTCTGTGTTTGCCTCTAAATCTTGTGTCCCAAACCCATCCCTCTCTGTACCCAGTCGTACCCAGCTGCTCCTGGACTCTGTGTCCTTTCCTCCTGACAAGGTGGAAAAGTTTCTGTCAACCCTCGACTCGGATTCTGCAACTGGACCTGACAGCATCAGCCCACGGGTCCTAAAATCCTGTTCTTCCGCTCTTTCACTCCCTCTCTCTGTTCTCTTCACCCTCTCTTTTGCTCAAGGTCATCTTCCATCTGCTTGGAAATCTGCCAACATCACCGCTTTGCACAAAAAAGGTGCAAAAACAGATCCCAGCAACTACAGACCAATCAGCCTTCTCCCAATTATCGGCAAAGTCATGGAATCCATCATTGCTTCAGATATGAAATCTTTCCTCTTCTCCAATGGCTTGATCTCTGATCATCAATTTGGTTTCAGACCTGGACACTCTACTCTGGACATGCTGCTTCTGCTTTCTCAACAATGGATGGAGGTCCTCAATGCCAAACAGGAAATTAGAGCAGTCTCCCTTGACATATCACGTGCCTTCGATACGGTCTGGCACGCCGCTCTGCTCATCAAACTCTCCTCCTTTGGTATCCATGGAAATCTCCACGCATGGCTGGCGGACATTCTCTCTAGTCGTAGTCAACGTGTGGCCCTGAATGGGTTTCTCTCATTTCCTCTTCCTGTTCAGGCTGGAGTTCCACAAGGCAGTGTTCTGGGCCCTGTGCTTTTTCTGGTCTTCATCAATGATCTCTCTGACTCTCTTGAAAATCCTCTGTATCTCTTTGCTGATGACTCTACTCTCTGTCGCTCCATTCTTCATCCCTCAGATCGGCAGTCTGCAGCCTCCTCAATCTCTGCAGACCTGGACAAAATCACAGACTGGGCAAACAAGTGGAACATGTCTTTCAATCCTGACAAATCTCACACTCTTACGATGTCTCTCCGAAAAGACCGACTGGACAACCCTCCCATCCACTTTCTGAATAATCCTCTCCAAGAAGTTCTGTCACTCAAGCTTTTGGGTCTCACTATCTGCCATGATCTTTCCTGGGAAAACCACATTTCAAATCTGGCCTCCAAAGCCAGTCGCCGACTGGGCATCCTCCGTCGTGCGAAGTCCTTCCTTGGCACACCTGAGCTCCTCACCACATACAAGGCTTTCATCCGCAGCTCAATGGAATACTGCTCTCCCCTCTGGGCTGGTGCACCTGCCGCACATCTAGATCGTCTTCACGCTGTTGAAACCAAAGCATTCAGAATCATTGGAATCTCCAGCGATGAAGCTAACTCCAAGGGCCTCTCACTCACTCACCGCAGGCAGGTTGGTGGTCTTTCCGTCTTCTACCGACTCCTCTCTGGCCTTGCCCCCCCAGCTCTCACTGGGCTCTGTCCCACAAATATTCCTACAGGTCGCACAAGATCTGCCTGCAACCCTCTTATGGTCAAACTGCCAAAATCAAGACTCTCTGCTCACCTTCACTCCTTCATTCCTCTTTTCTCCCGCCTCTGGAACAAACTCCCTCACTCTCTTCAATCCCACTCCACCCTCCAGGTCTTTAAAACAGCTGTTCACCACCATCTCTTATCTTCCTCCATCCAAAACCTTTATCTTTTCTACCCCAGCTAATTTCACCCCAATTCCACTTTTTTGAAATACCAACTTCTGTCCTGGAAGCCCTTGGTGTCCTTGTGTTTTATACTTCTCCCTCCCCCCCCCCCCTTCCCACGCCTCCCCCCCCCAAGCCCTCTCCCTTCCACACATCTCCCTGCTCTCAAATGTTGTGTTTGTGTGCTTCCCCTTCTCTCCCCATCTTGTCTTCCGCTCCCTCTTTTTATATATTTTGTTTGTCTGGTTGATTTGTTTGTGAAGTAAATGTTAGCTCTTTCACGAGCCTCGATTCAGTATACAAAAAAAAAAAAAAAAAAAAAAAAAAAACGAGGCCGAAAAGTGGTTTTTCAACACCAGCACAAGAGCAGAAAGTGCTTTTCAACACAAAGAGGAGTGTGAAAATTGGTTCTGCAACACTAGCCCAAGTGCGGAAAATGGTGTTCAATGCCAGCACAAGTGCGGAAAGTGGTTTTCCAACACTAGCAAAAGTGCGGAGAGTGGTTTTCCATGACAGCACAAGTCCGGAAAGTTGTTTTCCAACACTAACACAAGTGCGGAGAGTAGTTTTGCAATACCAAGTGCGAAAAGTGGTTTCAACACTAACACAAGGGCGAAAAGTGTTTTTCCAACACCAGCTCAAGTGAGGCAAGTGGTTATTCAACACGAACACCAGTGACACAAGTGGTTTTGCAACATTAACACAAGTGCGGAAGGTGGTTTTCAACACTAACATGAGGGCGATAAGTGGTTTTGCAACACCAGCGCAAGTGCGGAAAGTGCGTTTCAACGCCAGCACAAGTGCAGAACGTGGATTTGCAACACCCGCGCAAATTGCTTAAAGTTGTTTTGCAATACTAACCCAAGTGCGAAAAGTGGTTTTCAACACAAGTACAAGTGTGGAAAGTGGTTTTGCAACATTGAGGCAAGTGCGTAAAGTGGTTTTCAATGACAGCACAAGTGTGGACAGTGGTTTCAATGCTAGCACGAGTCCGAAAAGTGGTTTTGCCATACCAACCCAAGTGCGGAAAGTGGTTTTCAACAGAAGCCCAAGTGCGTAAAGTGGTTTTCAACACTTGCTGAAGTGCGGAAGTGGTTTTTAGCACCAGCATAAGTGCCGAAAGTGGTTTTGCAAAACTAACACAAGTGCGAAAATTGGTTTTCAACACTAACACAAGTGTGAAAAGTGGTTTTCAACATGAGCACAAGTGCGGAAAGTGGTTTTCAACACTAGCTGAAGTGCGGACAGTGGTTTTCAACACCAGCATAAGTGCCGAAAGTGCTTTTACAACACTAACACAAGTGCAAAAAGTGTTTTTCAACACTAACATAAGTGCGAAAAGTGTTTTTCAACACAAATAGGAGTGCGAAAGTGGTTCTGCAACACTAGCTGAAGTGCGGTAAGTGGTTTTCAATGCCAGCACAAGTGCGGAAAGTGGTTTTTCCAACATTAGCCCAAGTGGCGAGTTTTCCAACATTAGCACAAGTGGTAAAATTAGCACACACACACATCGATCTTGGCGATTTCTTGCGGGCGACGGCACGGTTTTTCGAAGCTGTACACATTCTCCACGTTTTCGAAGTTAAGTAATTGTTCACAATTGTATTTTTGTCGAAACTGTATTTATCTCATGGTGTGTGTACCTGTAGTGTGTCCCTAGGAAGATTCTCGGTGTTAATCTTTCATAAATTAATCGTTTCTGTTTTTCCCGGCATGTGTGGCCTTTTCGCCTCAGGCTTCCCCCCGTCGAAATTTGTTCACAAGCCTCAGCCAATGGGAGGCTCTGGAAATTTTTGAAGGGCGTGGGCGGGTCTGGTAAAAGCCCACGCGGCGCGCATTATCATTCTCTCTTTGCTTTTGGATTTTGCTGCGCTACACCACCTGTTCTGAACTCTTGTTGTGGATTTCGCCACGTCGACGACCTCCTGCTCTGTTCTCTCTTTGCCTCGTGGATGACACGATTCTCTTTGCCTGGGATTTTGCCACATGGACGACACCCTGCTCTGGACTCTCTTATTTTGGCTCCACCAGACGACACATGTTTTGGCCTTTGTTCTTCGCCGACACCCATCGCATCTGCGCCGATATTTTGCACCATCCGGCTGACCTGCAAGCATTGGCCTTTCGACACAAATCACCTGAGCTGAAGTTGTCTGCCTGTGTGGCAGTGCGTTCCACCTGCGCTGAATCTAGCTCAACCTGTGCTGGAGTTCTTCCTTCGGACCTGACATCATCGAGCCGCGAACTACGCACACCAGACCACGTGGCCAATTGCGAGGAATCCCAGCACGTACATCGGTATGCCCTTAACCAGTGTCTTTTCCCCTGTGTGAGAGTGTATGTGTCAGAGTGTGAAGGCGCCAAGTCGAGGTTAATATTAAGTAAGAATTGGTAAGCTGTATCTTCGTCTCTGTTTCTCTGTGCCTTCAAAATAAAAGGCTGTACATTCTGTTGTTACTTTCCAACCTGTTCGGTACATCTTTTCTCCATTGGACTAGCATCATCCAGGACCAAATTTGACTAGACTCGGGTTCATAAATCTCGTGGGGTAACGCCGCGTTCCACACCGTGCAAATCCGCTCGGCACCCATAATGTGTGGGAAAGTGAGGGTTTGATCGTGCGGTTCTTCAGCATGCACGTGCACCTTGACGTGTGCACCTTGAACTCGACCCTCCCACAATAAAATTATTGTCCGGGAGTGGGATTGGACCTGAAGTACACTTCATGTACTGCGAAATTTCGAGCAAGTGGAAATTTAGTTTAAAACAAATTTAAAAGAAATAAATTAAATTCGGATGATGTCGGGCCAAAACGTGCAGGTTCCGGTGGGAATAGAAAATGTAGAGAATGTAGAGGATAAATTAATGGCCCAGGACACAAAGGAACAGATTGACCTTGGAGTTAATCACGGCATGGCAGGAGAGAAGACAATGGCGGCGCTTCGCCTCTTGGGCCAGCGGCAGAGGCCGAGCCCGCTGTGCAAGCGGGTTTTAACATTGAGTTATTCATGACTCAAATGAAAGCATCCTTTGAGGTGCAAATGGAAAAGATGAGTGAGAAATCAACCAGGGAAATGAACAAAATGTATGATCGGATGGACACCATGAGAGAAGAGTCGCGATGTGAAATGAACAACGTGGGTGATCGGATGGACACCATGAGAGAAGAGTCGCGATGTGAAATGAACAAAATGGGTGATCGGATGGACACTATGACAGAAGAGTCAAGATGTGAAATGAACAAAATGGGTGATCCGATGCACACCATGAGAGAAGAGTCGAGATCTGAAATTAACAAAATGGGTGATCGGATGGACACCATGAGAGAGGAGTCGAGATGTTAAATTAACAAAATGGGTGATCGAATGAGTAATCGGATGGACACCAAGGGGGAGGAGATTGGGCGTAAGATGGGCGAGGAGTTTGCGGGTACACATGATGAGGTAAAGCGGAGTGAGATGAGCGTCCAGCGAGGGCTGAAGGAGAGTACGGCCAAACTGACTGGGGGGATGGAAATATTGATGCGGGAGTTAGAGAAACTGACAAAGGTCGAGTTGGAGCAGGAAATAGAAGGGGTGCAGCGGGAAATAGAGGTAAAACAGAAGCTGGAGAAGGTAACCTTGGAAGAAGGAATAATAGAAATTGAAAATACAGAGGGAGAGATGGAGAATGAATTAGGGAAGGAATTGAGGGAATGTATGCAAGAGTGGTGCTCGCATAGTGATGAAGAATTTGCTAATCAAATAGCAAGATTGCAGGTTCTTGAAGAGTGCCGGGAGAAGGTGAGTCCCTAGGTGAGTCGTGATATCGGGAATGTGTTTGGTGCAATGGGGGGTTCGACAAGCTTGGGGGTCGGGATAGACCGGGAGTTCATGAAGGGCCCATTGTGAGGGTTACGAATGGTACGGAGTGTGTGAAGAGAGTCTGTGCACCGGTGGGTGCGAGTATGGAGTGTGTGAAAGAAGTGTGCACACCGGTGTGTGCGGGTACGAAATGGAGTGCGATAAATGATCAGGCTCATGCATCGACGCCGACCGGGTAGTGCTGAGTGAGACGGGTAGAGTACGCGAGCCCCCGATGAATGTTGCGCCATGGGGACCGGAGGGAATAGGTGCGGCGTCAGTCTCGCAAGGACCGGCATGCGGGATTCGTACCTCTGGCACCCGCACGGTATTGTTGGCGCCGTACCACAGCAAGAGCGATCGGCGGGTTTCGAGGGGTAATTCGGATTGTCGAAGACACGCCTCTTACCAGGTGAGGTGCTCTAACTGTGGCCGATTGGGTCATCGTGCATGGGACCGCAATGCCCCGTGTAGAGATGGACCCCGGCACCTGGGACCACCAACTCCACGCCCCTCGGATCGTCTCTGCCGGCCGGATAAAACCCGATACAGGCGACCAGATAAAACCCGATACAGGCGAGCAGGCACCCTCATGGATCGCTCGGCCCTTTAGAGGCCGAGCCTCGACCAAGTACCTCCATAGATGGGGGCTCGTAGTTTAGAGGACTGGGGGAAGTATTGTGCCCCCCACGTGGGGGTATGGTGGTGTTACCATTCCCCACATGCGGGGGGGGGGGCAGGAGCACTAGTTTAAGGGGATAGCATTGTTAGGCCCATGGAGGGGCCAGCAATGGTTGCTCCATTTGGGCACCAAAGCACTAGCTGAGGGAGGGCTGGGATAATTGTTAGGGATCTAGAGAGACCATAGGGACAGATTTAAGTCGTGACCATGAACAGTAGTGGGGACGTAGAGAGTTTAGCTGGTTGTTAACAAAGGTTGTGCGTCGTGTAAAGGGATGACGGGGAAGCAGGAGTTTTTCGGGGAAATTAGATCGATAAATGATGCTGTGTTTGAGAATAAATGGTGTTGTGGTGTGAAAATATTTGGTGTGCAAATAAATGGTGTGAAATGAATGGTGTGGAATGCATGGTGCGAAGGATTGAATGGGGGGAGTGGAACCCATTCACGAAGGCCCGGGTGGGTAGTTTAAAGGTAGATAGAGGTTACAGGCAAATTGCATGGATATTGACACCTGTGGTGCTGATTGTGGAGATCGATTTTTTTGTGAGGTGCAGGAGGTGGTGGAATGGCTGGGCGTGTGGCTTATTAGTAGAAATAGTTATTCGGACACTCCGTCACTGGGAGCTCGTCGGCCAGGTAAGGCTGCAGGTAGGCTCCGGGAGCCAGTTAGGTTAGTGAGAGTGGGGCCCGAGGATCCAGGGAAAGGACCTGGGTTGCCCAATGCAAAGGTGGGCATCAGGGGGTAAGCGCCAGGGAGGGCTTTCCCCAGGTAGGTTAGAGTGAGGAGCAGGCAAGCTCGGGAGGCAGCTCCAGTAAACGGAGGGGTGCAGGTAGGTAGACCTGCTGGTAGAGCCACACGACCCAGCCCCGAAATTGTGCGAGGGCATGAATAGAATATTTGTGGGGTTAGACCCAAATTCAGAAGGGCACCACAGTGTGGGCAATGGGAATTCGGGTTCTTAGAACCACATAGTTTGAAGAAGGCCGATTGGCAGGGTACAATCCCGGGGAGATTAAAATGTGTAATGATGTCAGAGTAGTTAGGATTTTGTGAAGAGCCCTTCGCACCATCCACAACCATCCACAAGGGGATGGATTTCGCACCACGGGACTCAATGTTTGATTGATAAGATGCATCACGACGTGAGTACGAAACATTGTGTTCATTCCGCCTTTCCTTCCGAGAAGAACCTGGGGGGAGTTGGGGACGAATTTGGAATAAAGAGGGGATGGAGGAGACAAGATGTAGAGACGAATTGTAAATACAAGGAGGGCTAGAGTAGTGTCGTTAACGGTGGGAGGCACGGACGGGTAGGGCCAGGCTCTAGTTCACTCTGCCTGCGTTCCTCTCACCCGCTTGTCGTACCTTTGTTTTGCATGTGCCACTGGCTTTTCCTTTTTGCTCGTTGTGTCTTCTCTTCCTCCCCGATCCAGGACCATCACAAGGACTCACCTTGCCGTCGCAGCATCTTGCTGCCATCCACACTCACATCCATCCATCCATCACCTCATGGACCACTGGCTCAGTGGCCACACCCATCTCCATGGTTTCACCTCTTGGCTGCCTCATCATCTTGCCACACATGGATCACCTGTTGAGTGGCATTAACGCCACACATTTGGACCACGTTTCGAGTGGCCCTGCTCAAGAAATATAAAGTGATCCATGTGTGGAATTATGAAGATTTAGATGGCCCTGAACTTGAAATGGGCTGGATGCCGGTCAGGGCCAGTCGGTTTTTGTTAGCCCGCCTACTAAGGCAAGAAGACAGAAGATGACGCCAGCAACAAGTTCTCCAAGTTTTATTCCTCAAGTCCAGGTCCTGGGTCATAGTTTTTGTAAAATAAATTGTGTGTAGTGTAAAATGTAAAAATGTTGCCCACCGGTTATGTGTTTAGTTTCAAAATTCCGGAAATACGTGAACAGTATAAGGTTGTGGGTGTGCAACTGTTAGGTAGTTTCTCAACGCATTAGGAGGGACATATTTAGTTTTAAAATGTACATTTAAATGTTAAAAATAAAAATAAAAATGTCTCACACGCTGGGATTAGAGTTTAAAATGTTAGGGGAATCACATCTACGTGTCACACTAAAAGTAATGTTTAAATGAATGCCAGCTCACCCCAGCCGCTCCATGTGGACGACTCGGGTCGAGTCTTGGTGAGAGAAGGGGGAAGTGTTGTGGTTGTGCCTTAAAGGCAAACCCCCTATAGTCAATTGCACGACAACATGTAGCCTGCATTAGTCAGTTATGTCTTATTGAATGTAAAGATTAGCCCTTTCCCATTGTGTCGTAATAAAGACAAAATATGCGTTGAATTAGGCAGGATGTCAAGCCTTCGTGGCTGGGAGAAGCCATTACTAATGTGCAGGAAGGCGTGGCCAGAAGCACAGGCCCACGTGACCAGTGAGAAGGCGGGATCACCTAGCCAGGATGCAACAAGCCTCAGCCAATGGGAGGCTCTGGAACATTTTGAAGGGTGTGGGCGGGTCTGGTAAAAGCCCACGCGGAGCGCATTATCATTCTCTCTTTGATTTTGGATTTTGCTGTGCTACACCACCTGTTCTGAACTCTTGTTGTGGATTTTGCCACGTCGACGACCTCCTGCTCTGTTCTCTCTTTGCCTCATGGACGGCACAATTCTCCTTGCCTGGGATTTTGGCACATGGACGACACCCTGCTCTGGACTCCCTTGTTTTGGCTCCACTAGATGACACGTGTTTTGGCCTTTGTTCTTCGTCGACACGCATCGCTTTTGCGCCATCCGGCTGACCTGCAAGCGTTGGCCTTTCGACATGACTCACCTGAGTTGAACTTGTCTGCCTGCGTGGCAGCTCGTCCCACCTGCGCTGAATCTAGCTCAACCTGCGCTGGAGTTCATCCTTCGGACCTGTCATCATCAAGCCGTGAACTGCGCACACCAGACCATGTGGCCAATTGCGAGGAATCCCAGCACGTTCATCGGTATGCCCTTAACCAGTGTCTTTTCTCCTGTGTGAGAGTGAGTGTGTCAGAGTGTGAAGGCGCCAAGTCGGGGTTATTATTAAGTAAGAATTGGTAAGCTGTATCTTCGTCTCTGTTTCTCTGTGCCTTCAAAATAAAAGGCTGTACATTCTGTTGTTACTTTCCAACCTGTTCAGTACGTCTTTTCTCCATTGGTCAAGCATCATCCAGGACCAAATTTGACTAGACTCAGGTCCATAAATCTCGTGGGTAACGCCGCTTTCCACACCGTGCAAATCCGCTCGCCATCCTTAAGGTGTGGGAAAGTGAGGGAAGAACGTCTGACACACGTTCTTCGGCACGCGCATGCACCTTGATCAGTGCACCTTGAAGGTATTCGTGATTCTCTGGTATTAACCGAGGGGAATCATGCAACAAAATTGTTGTCAAAGAGGGGGATTTTTGAACCCGGCCCCTGTAGTCAGGTTCACTATGTTTTTTCGTTCAAAATTTTGGTAGATTAGCAAAACTATACATTTTTGGAATATTCAGAGCATGAGGAATCCAAAAATTAATGTTTACATTTGCGTAGACACCTTTGCGAAAATGACACTCAGGACAGTGATGAAGATCTGTAAAAGCATATTCCTGAACGGTATAGACCTCGTAGATCCTGTGTATAGGACTTATAGTTCAATCTGATACTACCTATAACTTCCTATAACAACCTATAACTTCAAAGGACTTGCAATATCATGTATTATGTAATACAGTTATATCACAAATATAAAGACAATGGTTTTCAATTACCTTTGTTTGTTGCTTTTCTATAATCCTGAGCACTATTGTGAGGCCTTTATTGGATTCCTTGACCCAGAAAACATAGGATTAGCATATTTAATTAAGTCTTTAGGTTGATTAGAAGCCGAGATCGCGCCAAATATGTATTTTATGGCGGCCATTTTCAAAATCCAAAATGGCGGCCATGCAGGTGTCTGTGCAAATGCCAACATTGATTTTCAGATTCTCCATGCTCTGAAGATTCCAAAAATGTACAGGTTTGCTAATCCCAAAATTTTGAAAGAAATTATATTTGTTAACATAGTGAACCTGACTATCTTCATCACTGTCCTGAGTGTCATTTTCGCAAAGGTGTCAACGCAAATGTAAACATTAATTTTTGGATTCCTCATGCTCTGAATATTCCAAAAATGTATAGTTTTGCTAATCTACCAAAATTTTGAACGAAATTATATTTCTTAACATAGTGAACCTGACTACTGCAACAAATTGTTGTCAGGAGTGGGGATTTGAACCACCGCGGCAATATGTTTAAACTTTCCCCTGCAGTGTTTTATTCAGTGGTATATTACAACACGCTGTTTTTCTTCCTATTTAAAAGGCTCTTTTCAATTTCCTCGTCAACTCATTCCACTTCAAAAAAAATTCAATCTCTTGTAATTCTTTCTCACTACATGCTCTAAATTCACATTCATTCCACCCCTCCTCCATCGTTCTTAAACGGATCGCTAACTTGAAAATCACAATAAACCCAATTTGTTATAAATGTTCGTCTTTAATAAATCATCCATTTTCTAAACTCCCCCTTTGCCCCTCCCCTCCAAATCTCCCCCCTTGCCCCTCCCCTCCTAAACTCTCCCCTTGCTCCTCCCCTCCTAAACCTTCCCCTCGCCCCTCCCCTTCAAAACTCGCCCCAACCCCTTCCATTCAAATCTCCCCCCATACCATCCTCCTCCAATTCACCCCCTACCCCCTCCTCCTCAAAGCTGCCTCCTCCCCACTTCGTCTCCCTTCTATCTCATACCTCCACCTCCCCCAACCTTCTACTTTCCTCTGCCCACCCTCAAACAACCCCTCACTGTGCCTCATCCCATCAGCATCAAACCTTTCGTCCTTCTCATCCTTCCCTTTCTTGTAACTCTTCTGTAATCTCTGACACAGGATAAACTGCTCTCCCTACCTCCCCCTCTCTTCCTTCATCTGACCCTACCCCTCCCCTCCCCTGTCCTGCACCCGATGCTCCCCCTTTCTCCTCATTAACGCTATGGACCTCAAACATCCAGGGCCTTCGCTCATACCTGATTGACCTCGCCATTCAGGTTGCTTCTGACAATCCAGACTTGATCTGCTTAACAGAAACTTTCCTCCTTCAAGATGTCTCTGATTCCTTAATATCTCTTCCTGGTTACTCCCTCCTCCGGTATGATAGACCTGAGCCTTGTCCTTGTGGTGGGGTTTGCTATCTTTATCAAAAACTCTCTTCCTCACTCTCCTTGCACTGCCCTCTCTCCACCCCACCCCCGGGAGTACCTCTGGCTACGGCTTCCTCTCCACTCCCACCTTTTGTTCATATGTGTTCTGTACTGTCCTCCAAACAGTGATGACTTCATTTACATTTCGCTGTCTGACAACATGGACCAACTTCTATCAACTCATCCAAACTCTCTCTTCCTCATATGTGGCGACTTCAACTGTCATCATGCCAGCTGGCTGGGTGTGGGTTCCTCTCTCACCAGCCATGGAACCTCAGCAAAGGACTTCTGCGACTCATTGGGACTGACACAATCTGTCAATTTCCCGACCCAGATCTCAGTCAATGGAGTATCTTCTCTTCTGGACTTGGTTATGACAAACTTCCCTGCAAATGTATGCTGCTCTTCTTCTGCTCCAATCGGTTATTCTGATCATGTGCTTGTTAAAGTGGACATCTCTCTGGCCATTCTCAGAGAGCCTCCTCAGCACCGACGAGTGTGGCATTTCACTCAGGCAGACTGGCATGGTCTGCAAGCAGCCATCAATCATCTGGACTGTTTTCCCATCTCTACTGCCCCTGACATCAATTCTTCTGGGAATTCTTCCAAAGCAAACTGCTCTCTCTCATGCACAGATTTATCCCATATCGTCTTCGGTTGTCTTACCCTTCCTCCCATCCATGGTACACTGAGTCTTGTGGTGAGGCAGTTGCCCTGAAACAACTTGCCTTTGCCTTTTGGAAGGTAAATCCAACTGAAGGCAATCTCAGTTCCTTCGACCAAGCTCGGAACAAGTGTGTGTCTACACTCAGGAGTGCCAGGAAGCACTATCTCTCCACACTCAAGAATGAACTCTCAAACCTGTCTCCTTCCTCCAAATCCTGGTGGTGCCTGGTCAAATCCGTTTCTGGTGTTTGTTCCCCTTCCATCCCCACCCTTACCTCAAATGGCTGCACAGTTGACACCACACATGACAGAGCCAAATGCCTCAACTCTGTGTTTGCTTCAAAATCTTGTCACAAACCCATCTCTCTCTGTTTCCACATTAGCCTCCCATCCCCCTACCCCCTCCTCCTCAAAGCTGCCTCCTCCCCACTTCGTCTCCCTTCTATCTTTTCCCACGCCCCCCCCCCCCCCCAAAGCCCTCGCCCTCTCTCAGATCTCTCGATGTCTCCATGTCTCTCGGTCCCTGCTCTCAAATGTTGTGTTTGTGTCCTTCCCCCTCTCTCCCCATCTTGTCTACCGCTCCCTATGTTATATGTTTTATGTGTCGGTTTGTCTTTCTGTGTGTTCATGTGATTAATGTTCGCTCTTTCACGAGCCTCGATATTGTATACAAAAAAAAAAGAAAAAAAAAAAAGCCAGTCGAACCCAACTGCTCCTGGACTCTGTGTCCTTCTCTCCTGACAAGGTGGAGAAGTTTTTGTCAAACCTCGACTCTGAATCTGCAACTGGACTGGACGGCATCAGCTCACGGGTCCTAAAATCCTGCTCTGCCGCTCGATATCACCCTCAATCTGTTCTTTTCACCCTCTCTTTTGCTCACGGTCATCTGCCAGCATCTTGGAAATCAGAAAACATTACCGCTTTACACAAAAAGGTGCAAAAACAAATCCTTGCAACTACAGACCAATCAGCCTGCTCCCAATTATCAGCAAAGTCATGGAATCCATCATTGCTTCGGATATCAAATCCTTCCTCTTCTCCAATGGCGTGATCTCCGATCATCAATTTGGATTCAGACCAGGTCATTCCACTCTGGACATATTACTTCTGCTGTCTCAACAATGGATGGAGGTCCTCAATGCCAAACAGGAAATCAGAGCTGTCTCCCTTGACATATCACGTGCCTTCGATACGGTCTGGCACCCAGCTCTGTTCACCAAACTCTCCTCCTATGGTATCCATGGAAATCTCCTCGCATGGCTTGCGGACTTCCTCTCTGGTCGTAGTCAACTTGTGGCCCTTAATGGATTTCTCTCATCTCCCCTTCCTGTTCAGGCTGGAGTTCCCCAAGGCAGTGTGCTGGGCCCTGTGCTTTTTCTGGTCTTTATCAATGATCTCTCCGACTCTCTGGAAAATCCTCTCTGTCTCTTTGCTGATGACTCCACTCTCTGCCGCTCCATTCCTCATCCCTCAGATCGGCAGTCTGCAGCCTCCTCACTCTCTGAAGACCTGGACAAAATCACAGTCTGGTCAAACAAGTGGAACATGTCTTTCAATCCTGACAAATCTCACACTCTTACTATGTCTCTCTGAAAAGACCGACTGGAAAATTTCCCATCCACTTTCTCAACAATCCTCTCCAAGAGTTTCTGTCGCTCAAGCTTTTGGGTCTCACTATCTGCCATGATCTTTCTTGGGAAAACCACATTTCCAAGATGGCCTCCAAAGCCAGTCGCCGACTGGGCATCCTCCGTCGTGTGAAGTCCTTCCTTGGCACACCTGAGCTCCTCACCACATACAAGGCTTTCATTCGCAGCTCAATGGAATACTGTTTCCCCCTCTGGGCCGGTGCTCCTGCCTCACACCTAGCTCGGCTTCACGCTGTTGAATCCAAAGCTTTCAGAATCATTGGAATCTCCTGCGATGAAGCTAACTCCGAGGGCCTTTCACTCACTCACCGCAGGCAGGTTGGTGGTCTTTCTGTCTTCTACCGACTCCTCTCCGGTCTTGCTCCACCAGCTCTCTCTGTGCTCTGTCCACCAAATATTGCTACAGGTCGCACAAAATCTGCCAGCAACACTCTTATGGTTAAACTGCCAAAATATAGGCTCTCTGCTCAACTTCACTTTCATTCCCCTTTTCTCCCGCCTCTGGAACAAACTCCCCCACTCCCTTCAATCCCACTCCTCCATCCAGGTCTTTAAAACAGCTGTTCACCACCATCTCTTATCTTCCCACATCCAAACCTTGACCTTTTCTACCCCCGCTAATTTTCACCCCAGATACACTTTTTTGAAATTCCAACTTCTTTCCTGGAAGTCCTTGCAGTGTCCATATGTTTTATCCCTCTCCCTCCTCTCCCAAAAGGGGATGTCGATGTCCTTGCCCTCAAATGTTGTGTTTGTGTCCTTCCCCCACTCTCTCCATCTTGTCTACTGCTCCCCTTATTTTGTGTTTTGTGTGTCGGTTTGACTTTTTGTGTGATTAATGTTAGCTCTTTCACGAGCCTCGATCTTGTATACAAAAAAAAAATACATAAAAAAGTTCGCAAAGTGGTTTTCCACGCCACCACAAGTGTGGAAAGTATTTTTCAACACTAAGAGGCGTGCGTAAAGTGTTTTTCAACATTAACATGAGGGCGAAAAGTGGTTCTGCAACAATAGCACAGGTGCAGAGAGTGGTTTTCCACGACAGCACAAGTCCGGAAAGTTGTTTTCCAACATGAGCACAAGTGCGGAGAATGGTTTTGCAATACTAACCCAAGTGCGAAAAGTGGTTTTCCACACCAGCACATGTGCAGAAAGTGTTTTTCAACACAGGTGCAAGTGCGAAGTGTTTTTCAACACGAGCATGAGGCCAAAAAGTGGTTTTGTAACACCAGCCCAAGTGCGGAAAATGGTGTTCAATGCCAGCACGAGTGCGGAAAGTGGTTTTCCATCATCAGCAAAAGTGCAGAGAGTGGTTTTCCACGACAGCACAAGTCCGGAAAGTTGTTTTCCAACATGAGCACAAGTGTGGAGAGTGGTTTTGCAATACTAACCCAAGTGCGAAAAGTGGTTTTCAACACTAACACAAGGGCGAAAAGTGTTTTTCCATCACCAGCACAAGTGAGACAAGTGGTTATTCAACACTAACACCAGTGAGACAAGTGCTTTTGCAACATTAACACAAGTGCGGAAAGTGGGTTTCAACACCAACACAAGTGCGAAAAGTGGTTTTCAACACTAAAGAAAGTGTGAAAAGTGGTTTTCAACACTAGCACAAGTGCTGAAAGTGGGGTTTCACGCCAGCACAGGTGCAGAAAGTGTTTTTTTAAACTGGCGCAAGTGCGAAAAGTGTTTTTCAACACTAACACAAGGGCGAAAAGTGTTTTTCCAACACCAGCACAAGTGAAACAAGTGGTTATTCAACACTAACACCAGTGAGACAAGTGCTTTTGCAACACTAACACCAGTGAGACAAGTGCTTTTGCAACATTAACACAAGTGCAGAAAGTAGTTTTCAACACTAACACAAGTGCGAAAAGTAGTTTTCAACAATAAGAAAGTGTGAAAAGTGGTTTTCAACGCTAGCACAAGTGCTGAAAGTGGTTTTTCACGCCAGCACATGTGCAGAAAGTGTTTTTTTAAACTGGCGCAAGTGCGAAGTGTTTTTCAACACTAACATGAGGACGAAAAGTGGTTTTGCAACACTAGCCCAAGTGCGGAAAATGGTGTTCAATGCCAGCACAAGTGCGGAAAATGGTTTTCCAACACCAGCAAAAGTTCGGAGAGTGGTTTTCCAACACCAGCGCAAGTGCGGGGAGTGGTTTTCAACATTAACACAAGAGCGAAAAGTGTTTTTCCAACACCAGCACAAGTGAGACAAGTGGTAATTCAACACTAACACCAGTGAGACAACTGGTTTTGCAACATTAACACAATTGCGGAGAGTGTTTTTCAACACTAACATGAGGCCGAAAAGTGGTTTTGCAACACTAGCCCAAGTGCGGAAAATGGTGTTAAATGCCAGCACAAGTGCGGAAAGTGGTTTTCCAACACCAACAAAAGTGCGGAGGGTGGTTTTCCACGACAGCACATGTCCGGAAAGTTGTTTTCCAACACCAGCACAAGTGTGGAGAGTGGTTATCAACACTAACACAAGGGCGAAAAGTGTTTTTCCAACACCAGCACAACTGAGACAAGTGGTAATTCAACACTAACACCAGTGAGACAACTGGTTTTGCAACATTAACACAAGAACGAAAAGTGGTTTTCAACACTAACATGAGGACGAAAAGTGGTTTTGCAACACTAGCCCAATAGTGTTGAAAACCACTTTTCGCACTTCAGCTAGTGTTGAAAACCACTTTTTGCACTTGTGTTAGTGTTGAAAACCACTTTTCGCACTTGTGTAAGTGTTGCAAAACCACTTTCCACACATGTGCTGGCATTGGAAGCCACTTTTTGCACTTGTGTTGGTGTTGCAAAATCACTTTCGGCACTTATGCTGGTGTTGAAAACCACTTTTCGCACTTGTGTTCGGGTTGAAAACCAATTTTCGCACTTGTGTTCGTGTTGCAAATCCACTTTCCGCACTTATGCTGGTACTAAAAAACACTTTCTGCATTTGTGTTAGTGTTGAAAACCACTTTCGCACTTAGGCTAGTGTTGCAAAACCACTTTCCACACTTGTACTAGTGTTGAAAAGGACTTTTCGCATTTTTGTTAAAGTTTCAAAACCACTTTCCACACTTGTGCTGGCGTTGGAAACCACTTTGCGCTCTTGGGTTAGTATTGCCAAACCACTTTTCGAACTCGTGTTGGCATTGAAAATCACTGTCCGCACTTGTGCTGGCATTGAAAACCACTTTCAACACTTGTACTAGTGATGAAAACCACTTTTCGCACTTGTGTTAACATTTCAAAACCACTTTCCACACTTGTGCTGGCGTTAGAAACCACTTTTGTCACTTGCTTCAGTGTTGCAAAACCACTTTCCACACTGTTACTAGTGTTGAAAACCATTTTCGCACTTGGGTTAGTATTGCAAAACAACTTTAAGCACTTTGCGCGGGTGTTACAAATCCACATTCTGCACTTGTATTTTCGCACTTGCGTTAGTGTTGCAAAACCACTTTCGGCACTTATGCTGGTGCTAAAAACCACTTTCTGCATTTGTGTTAGTGTTAAAAACCAGTTTCCGCACTTAGGCTAGTGTTGCAAAACCACTTTCCGAACTTGTACTAGTGTGGAAAAGCACTTTCGCACTTGTGTTAAAGTTTCAAAACCACTTTCCACACTTGTGCTGGCGTTGGAAACCACTTTTTGCACTTATGTTGGTGTTGCAAAACCACTTTCGGCACATATGCTGCTGTTCAAAACCACTTTACGCACTTGTGCTTGTGTTGAAAACCACTGTCCGCACTTGGGATAGCATTGCAAAACCACTTTTCGGACTCGTGCTGGCATTGAAAATCACTGTCCGCACTTGTGCTGCCATTGAAAACTACTTTTCGCACTTGCTTCAGTGTTGCAAAACCACTTTCAACACTTGTACTAGTGTTGAAAACCACTTTTTGCACTTCTGCTAAAGTTTCAAAACCACTTTCCACACATGTGCTGGAGTTGGAAACCACTTTTTGTACTTGTGTTTGTGTTGCAAATCCACTGTCGGCATTTCTGCTGGTGTTGGAAACCACTTTTCGCACTTGTGTTAGTTTTGAAAACAACTTTTCGCACTTGTGTTAAAGTTTCAAAACCACTTTCCACACGTGTGCTGGAGTGGAAACCACATTTGCACTTGGGTTAATATTGCCAAACCACTTTTCGGACTCGTGCTGGCATTGGAAATCACTGTCGGCACTTGTGCTGGCATTGAAAACCTCTTTTCGCATTTGCTTCAGTGTTGCAAAACCACTTTCGTCACTTATGCTGGTACTAAAAACCACTTTCTGCATTTGTGTTAGTGTTGAAAACCACTTTCGCACTTAGGCTAGTGTTGCAAAACCACTTTTCGCACTGGTGTTAGTGTTGAAACCCACTTTTGGCACTTGTGTTGGTGTTGCAAATCCACTTTCGGCACTTATGCTGCTGTTCAAAACCTCTTTACGCACTTGTGCTTGTGTTGAAAACCACTTTCCGCTCTTGGGTTAGTATTGTAAACCCACTTTTCGGACTTGTGCTGGCATTGAAAATCACTGTCCGCACTTGTGCTGGCATTGAAAACCACTTTCAACACTTGTACTAATGTTGAAAACCATATTTCGCACTTCTGTTAAAGTTTCAAAACCACTTTCCACACTTGTGCTGGCGTTGGAAACTACTTTTGGCACTTGCTTCAGTGTTGCAAAACCACTTTCCACACTGTTACTAGTGTTGAAAACCACTTTTCGCACTTGGGTTAGTATTGCAAAACAACTTCAAGCACTTTGCGCGGGTGTTGCAAATCCACATTCTGCACTTGTATTTTTGCACTTGCGTTAGTGTTGCAAAGCCACTTTCAGCACTTGTGCTGGTGCTAAAAACCACTTCTGCATTTGCGTTAGTGTTGAAAACCACTTTCCGCACTTAGGCTAGTGTTGCAAAACCACTTTCCGAACTTGTACTAGTGTTGAAAAGCACTTTTCGCACTTGTGTTAAAGTTTCAAAACCACTTTCCACACTTGTGCTGGCGTTGGAAACCACTTTTTGCACTTGGGTTAATATTGCAAAACCACTTTTCGGACTCGTGCTGTCATTGAAAATCGCTGTCCGCACTTGTCCTGGCATTGAAAACCCATTTTCGCACTTGCTTTATTGCTGCAAAACTACTTTCAACACTTGTACTGGTGTTGAAAACAACTTTTCGCACTTGTGTCAAAGTTTCAAAACCACTTTCCACACATGTGCTGTCGTTGTAAACCATGTTTTGCACATGTGTTGGTGTTGCAAAACCACTTTCGGCACTTATGCTGGTATTGAAAACCACTTTCCCTGCTTGTGTTAGTGTTGCAAAACCACCCTTCGGCACTTGTACTCGTGTTGAAAAACACTTTTCGCACTTCTGTCAAAGTTTCAAAACCACTTTCCACACATGTGCTGGCATTGGAAACCACTTTTTGCGCTTGTGTTGGTGTTGCAAAATCACTTTCGGCACTTATGCTGGTGTTGAAAACCACTTTTCGCACTTGTGTTCGTGTTGAAAACCAATTTTCGCACTTGTGTTCGTGTTGCAAAACCACTTTCGGCACTTATGCTGCTGTTCAAAACCACTTTACGCACTTGTGCTTGTGTTGATAACCACTTTCCGCACTTGGCTTAGTATTGCAAAACCACTTTTCGGACTCGCGCTGGCATTGAAAATCACTGTCCGCACTTGTGCTGGCATTGAAAACCACTTTCAACACTTGTACTAGTGTTGAAAACCACTTTTCGCACTTCTGTTAAAGTTTCAAAACCACATTCCACACATGTGCTGGCATTGGAAACCACTTTTTGCACTTGTGTTGGTGTTGCAAAATCACTTTCGGCACTTATGCTGGTGTTGAAAAACACTTTTCCCACTTGTGTTTGTGTTGAAAACAACTTTTCGCACTTGTGTTAAAGTTTCAAAACCACTTTCCACACTTGTGCTGGAGTTGGAAACCACTTTTTGCACTTGGGTTAATATTGCAAAACCACTTTTCGGACTCGTGCTGGCATTGAAAATCACTGACCACAGTTGTGCTGACATTGAAAACCACTTTTCGCACTTGCTTCAGTGTTGCAAAACCACTTCCAACACATGTACAAGTGTTGAAAACCACTTTTCGCACTTCTGTTAAAGTTTCAAAACCACTTTCCACACATGTGCTGGCATTGGAAACCACTTTTTGCACTTGTGTTAGTGTTGCAAAACCACTTTCGGCACTTATGCTGCTGTTCAAAACCACTTTACGCACTTGTGCTTGTGTTGAAAACCACGTTCCGCACTTGGGTTAGTATTGCAAAACCACTTTTCGGACTCGTGCTGGCATTGAAAATCACTGTCCGCACATGTTCTGGCATTGAAAACTTTCAACACTTGTACTAGTGTTGAAAACCACTTTTCGCACTTCTGTTAAAGTTTCAAAACCACTTTCCACACATGTGCTGGCATTGAAAACCACTTTTTGCACTTGTGTTGGTGTTGCAAAATCACATTCGGCACTTATGCTGGTGTTGAAGACCTCTTTTCGCAATTGTGTTAGTGTTGAAAACCAATTTTCGCACTTCTGTTCGTGTTGCAAAACCACTTTCGGCACTTATGCTGGTGCTAAAAACCACTTTCTGCATTTGTGTTAGTGTTGAAAACCACTTTCCGCACTTAGGCTGGGATTGAAAACCACTTTCCGTGCTTGTGTTAGTGTTGCAATACCACTCTCGGCACTTATGCTGGTGTTGAAAACCACTTTTCTCAATTGTGTTAGTGTTGAAAACCAATTTTCGCACTTGTGTTCGTGTTGCAAAACCACTTTCGGCACTTATGCTGGTGCTAAAAACCACTTTTCGCACTTGCTTCAGTGTTGCAAATCCACTTTCCACACTTGAACTAGTGTTGAAAACCACTTTTCGCACTTGTGTTAACGTTTCAAAACCACTTTCCCACACTTGTGCTAGCATTGGAAACCACTTTTTGCACTTGTGCTAGTGTTGAAAACCACTCTCCACACTTGTACTAGTGTTGAAAACCAGTTTTCGCACTTGTGTTAACGTTTCAAAACCACTTTCCACACTTGTGCTGGCGTTGGAAACCACTTTTTGCATTTGCCTCAGTGTTGCAAAACCACTTTCCAGACTGTTACTAGTGTTGAAAACCACTTTTCTCACTTGGGTTAGTATTGCAAAACAACTTTAAGCACTATGTACGGGTGTTGCAAATCCACTTGCTGCACTTGTGCTGGCATTGAAAACCACTTTTCGCACTTGCTTTAGTGTTGCAAAACCACTTTCCACACCTGTACTAGTGTTGAAAAGCACTTTTCACACTTCTGTTAAAGTTTCAAAACCACTTTCCACACATGTGCTGGCATTGTAAACCATGTTTTGCACTTGTGTTGGTGTTGCAAAACCACTTTCGGCACTTATGCTGGTATTGAAAACCACTTTCCCTGCTTGTGTTAGTGTTGCAAAACCACCCTTCGGCACTTGAACTCGTGTTGAAAAACACTTTTCGCACTTCTGTTAAAGTTTCAAAACCACTTTAAACACATGTGCTAGTGTTGGAACCCACTTTTTGCACTTGTGTTGGTGTTGCAAAACCACTTTCGGCACTTATGCTGGTGTTGAAAACCACTTTTCGCACTTGTGTTGGTATTGAAAACAACTTTTCGCACTTGTGTCAAAGTTTCAAAACCACTTTCCACGCATGTGCTGTCATTGGAAACCACTTTTTGCACTTGTGTTGGTCTTGCAAAATCACTTTCGGCACTTATGCTGGTGTTGAAAACCACTTTTCGCACTTGTGTTCGTGTTGAAAACCAATTTTCGCACTTGTGTTCGTGTTGCAAAACCACTTTCGGCACTTATGCTGCTGTTCAAAACCACTTTACGCACTTGTGCTTGTGTTGAAAATCACTGGCCGCACTTGTACTGGCATTGAAAACCACTTTCAACACTTGTACTAGTGTTGAAAACCACTTTTCGCACTTCTGTTAAAGTTTCAAAACCACTTTCCACACATGTGCTGGCATTGGAAACCACTTTTTGCACTTGTGTTGGTGTTGCAAAATCACTTTCGGCACTTATGCTGGTGTTGAAAAACACTTTTCGCACTTGTGTTAGTGTTGAAAACAACTTTTCGCACTTGTGTTAAAGTTTCAAAACCACTTTCCACACTTGTGCTGGACTTGTAAAGCACTTTTTGCACTTGGGTTAATATTGCAAAACCACTTTTCAGACTCGTGCTGGCATTGAAAATCACTGTCCACACTTGTGCTGGCATTGAAAACCACTTTTCGCACTTGCTTCAGTGTTGCAAAACCACTTCCAACACATGTACTCGTGTTGAAAACCAATTTTCGCACTTGTGTTCGTGTTGCAAAACCACTTTAGGCACATGCTGGTGCTAAAAACCACTTTCTGCATTTGTGTTAGTGTTGAAAACCACTTTCCGCACTTAGGCTGGTATTGAAAACCACTTTCCGTGCTCGTGTTAGTGTTGAAATACCACTCTCGGCACTTATGCTGCTGCTCAAAACCACTTTACGCACTTGTGCTTGTGTTGAAAACCACTTTCCGCACTTGGGTTCGTATTGCAAAACCACCGTTTCGGACTCGTGCTGGCATTGAAAATCACTGTCCGCACTTGTGCTGGCATTGAAAACCACTTTCAACACTTGTACTAGTGTTGAAAACCACTTTTCGCACTTGTGTTAACGTTTCAAAACCACTTTCCCACACTTATGCTGGCGTTGGAAACCACTTTCGGCACTTATGCTGGTGTTGAAAACCACTTTCCACACTTGTACTAGTGTTGAAAACCACTTTTCGCACTTGTGTTAACATTTCAAAACCACTTTCCACACTTGTGCTGGTGTTGGAAACCACTTTTTGCACTTGCCTCAGTGTTGCAAAACCACTTTCCAGACTGTTACTAGTGTTGAAAACCACTTTTCTCACTTGGGTTAGTATTGCAAAACAACTTTAAGCACTTTGTGCGGGTGTTGCAAATCCACTTTCTGCACTTGTGCAGGCATTGAAAACCACTTTCCGCAATTCTGCTGTCATTGAAAACCACTTTCCGCACTGAGGCTAGTGTTGTAAAACCACTTTCCACACTTTCACTAGTGTTGAAAAGCACTTTTCGCACTTCTGTTAAAGTTTCAAAACGACTTTCTACACATGTGCCTGCGTTGGAAACCACTCTTTGCACTTGTGTTGGTGTTGCAAAACCACTTTTTGGTCTCGTGCTGGCATTGAAAATCACTGTCCGCAGTTGTGCTGGCATTGAAAACCACTTTCCGCACTGAGGCTCGTGTTGTAAAACCACTTTCCACACTTGTACTAGTGTTGAAAACCACTTTTCGCACTTCTGTTAAAGTTTCAAAACCACTTTCAACACGTGTGCTGGTGTTGAAAACCACTTTTCGCACTTGTGTTAGTGTTGAAAACAACTTTTCGCACTTGTGCTAAAGTTTCAAAACCACTTTCCACACATGTGCTGGCATTGGAAACCACTTTTTGCACATGTGTTGGTGTTGCAAAATCACTTTCGGCACTTATGCTGGTGTTGAAAACCACTTTTCACAATTGTGTTCGTGTTGAAAACCAATTTTCGCACTTGTGTTCATGTTGCAAAACCACTTTCGACACTTATGCTGCTGTTCAAAACCACTTTACGCACTTGTGCTTGTGTTGAAAACCACTTTCCGCACTTGGCTTAGTATTGCAAAACCACTTTTCGGACTCGTGCTGGCATTGAAAATCACTGTCCGCACTTGTGCTGGCATTGAAAACTTTCCACACTTGTACTAGTGTTGAAAACCACTTTTCGCACTTCTGCTAAAGTTTCAAAACCACTTTCCACACATGTGCTGGCATTGAAAACCACTTTTTGCACTTGTGTTGGTGTTGCAAAATCACTTTCGGCACTTATGCTGGTGTTGAAAACCACTTTTCACAATTGTGTTAGTGTTGAAAACCAATTTTCGCACTTGTGTTCGTGTTGCAAAACCACTTTCGGCACTTATGCTGGTGCTAAAAACCACTTTCTGCATTTGTGTTAGTGTTGAAATCTACTTTCCGCACTTGGGCTGGTATTGAAAACCACTTTCCGTGCTTGTGTTAGTGTTGAAATACCACTCTCGGCACTTATGCTGCTGTTCAAAACCACTTTACGCACTTGTGCTTGTGTTGAAAATCACTTTCCGCACTTGGTTTCGTATTGCGAAACCACTTTTCAGACTCGTGCTGGCATTGAAAATCACTGTCCGCACTTGTGCATTGAAAACCACTTTCAACACTTGTACTAGTGTTGAAAACCACTTTTCGCACTTCTGTTAAAGTTTCAAAACCACTTTCGGCACTTATGCTGGCGTTGGAAACCACTTTTCGCACTTGCTTCAGTGTTGCAAATCCACTTTCCACACTTGAACTAGTGTTGAAAACCACTTTTCGCACTTGTGTTAACGTTTCAAAACCACTTTCCACACTTGTGCTGGCATTGGAAACCACTTTTTGCACTTGCCTCAGTGTTGCAAAACCACTTTCCACACTTGAAGCAGTGTTGAAAACCACTTTTCGCACTTGTGTTAACGTTTCAAAACCACTTTCCACACTTGTGCTGTCGTTGGAAACCACTTTTCACATTTGCTTCAGTGTTGCAAATCCACTTTCCACACTTGCACTCGTGTTGAAAACCACTTTTCGCACTTGTGTTAACGTTTCAAAACCACTTTCCCACGCTTGTGCTGGCATTGGAAACCAATTTTTGCCCTTGTGTTGGCATTGAAAACCAATTTTCGCACTTGTGTTCGAGTTGCAAAACCAATTTCGGCACTTATGCTGGTGCTAAAAACCACTTTCTGCATTTGTGTTAGTGTTGAAAACCACTTTTCACACTTGTGTTCGTGTTGAAAACCAATTTTCGCACTTGTGTTCGTGTTGCAAAACCACTTTCGGCACTTATGCTGCTGTTCAAAACCACTTTATTGTATTGTGCTTTATTGTGCACTTGTGCTTGTGTTGAAAATCACTGGCCGCACTTGTGCTGGCATTGAAAACCACTTTCAACACTTGTACTGGTGTTGAAAACCACTTTTCGCACTTGTGTTAGTGTTGAAAACAACTTTTCGCACTTGTGTTAAAGTTTCAAAACCACTTTCCACACTTGTGCTGGACTTGGAAAGCACTTTTTGCACTTGGGTTAATATTGCAAAACCACTTTTCAGACTCGTGCTGGCATTGAAAATCACTGTCCACACTTGTGCTGGCATTGAAAACCACGTTTTGCACTTGTGTTCGTGTTGCAAAACCACTTTAGGCACATGCTGGTGCTAAAAACCACTTTCCGCACTTAGGCTGGTATTGAAAACCACTTTCCGTGCTTGTGGTAGTGTTGAAATACCACTCTCGG
The DNA here is from genome assembly GCF_964187855.1 of Myxine glutinosa. NCBI lineage: Eukaryota > Metazoa > Chordata > Myxini > Myxiniformes > Myxinidae > Myxine > Myxine glutinosa. The sequence goes on from NC_136263.1 coordinate 136,048,142, forward strand.
CACTTATTCTGCTGCTCAAAACCACTTTACGCACTTGTGCTTGTGTTGAAAACCACTTTCCGCACTTGGGTTCGTATTGCAAAACCACCGTTTCGGACTCGTGCTGGCATTGAAAATCACTGTCCGCTCTTGTGCTGGCATTGAAAACCACTTTCAACACTTGTACTAGTGTTGAAAACCACTTTTCGCACTTGTGTTAACGTTTCAAAACCACTTTCCCACACCTATGCTGGCGTTGGAAACAACTTTCGGCACTTATGCTGGTGTTGAAAACCACTTTCCACACTTGTACTAGTGTTGAAAACCACTTTTCGCACTTGTGTTAACGTTTCAAAACCACTTTCCCACACCTATGCTGGCGTTGGAAACCACTTTCGGCACTTATGCTGGTATTGAAAACCACTTTACCTGCTTGTGTTAGTGTTGCAAAACCACTTTCGGCACTTGCACTAGTGTTGAAAACCACTTTTCGCACTTCTGTTAAAGTTTCAAAACCACTTTCCACACATGTGCTAGTGTTGGAAACCACTTTTTGCACTTGTGTTGGTGTGCAAGACCACTTTCCGCACTTAGGCTGGTATTGAAAACCACTTTCTGTGCTTGTGTTAGTGTTGCAATACCACTCTCGGCACTTATGCTGCTGTTCAAAACCACTTTACGCACTTGTACTAGTGTTGAAAACCACCTTTCGCACTTCTGTTAAAGTTTCAAAACCAGTTTCGGCACTTACGCTGGCGTTGGAAACCACTTTTCGAACTTGCTTCAGTGTTGCAAATCCACTTTCCACACTTGAACTAGTGTTGAAAACCACTTTTCGCACTTGTGTTAATGTTTCAAAACCACTTTCCACACTTGTGCTGGCGTTGGAAACCACTTTTTGCACTTGTGTTGGTGTTGCAAAACCACTTTCGGCACTTGTGTTGGTCTTGAAAAACCACTTTCCACACTTGTGCTAGTGTTGAAAACCACTTTTCGCACTTGTGTTAACGTTTCAAAACCACTTTCCACACTCGTGCTGGAGTTGGAAACCACTTTCCGCACTTGCTTCAGTGTTGCAAATCTACTTTCCACACAGGCACTAGTGTTGAAAACCACTTTTCGCACTTGTGTTAACGTTTCAAAACCACTTTCCCACACTTGTGCTGGCATTGGAAACCACTTTTTGCACCTGTGTTGGTGTTGAAAACCACTTTCCACACTTGTACTAGTGTTGAAAACCACTTTTCGCACTTGTGTTAACGTTTCAAAACCACTTTCCACACTTGTGCTGGCGTTGCAAACCACTTTTTGCACTTGCCTCAGTGTTGCAAAACCACTTTCCAGACTGTTACTAGTGTTGAAAACCACTTTTCTCACTTGGGTTAGTATTGCAAAACAACTTTAAGCACTTTGTACGGGTGTTGCAAATCCACTTTCTGCACTTGTGCTGGCATTGAAAACCATTTTCCGCAATTCTGCTGTCATTGAAAACCACTTTCCGCACTTAGGCTAGTGTTGCAAAACCACTTTCCACACTTGCACTAGTGTTGAAAAGCACTTTTCGCACTTCTGTTAAAGTTTCAAAACGACTTTCTACACATGTGCCTGCGTTGGAAACCACCTTTTGCACTTGTGTTGGTGTTGCAAAACCACTTTTCGGTCTCGTGCTGGCATTGAAAATCACTGTCCGCACTTGTGCTGGCATTGAAAACCACTTTTCGCACTTGCTTCAGTGTTGCAAAACCACTTCCCACACTTGTACTAGTGTTGAAAAGCACTTTTCGCACTTCTGTTAAAGTTTCAAAACCACTTTCCACACATGTGCTGGCGTTGTAAACCACGTTTTGCACTTGTGTTGGTGTTGCAAAACCACTTTCGACACTTATGCTGGTATTGAAAACCACTTTCCCTGCTTGTGTTAGTGTTGCAAAACCACTTTCGGCACTTGTACTAGTGTTGAAAACCACTTTTCGCACTTCTGTTAAAGTTTCAAAACCACTTTCCACACATGTGCTAGTGTTGGAAACCACTTTTTGCACTTGTGTTGGTGTTGCAAAACCACTTTCGGCACTTATGCTGGTGTTCAAAACCACTTGCCGCACTTAGGCTGGTATTGAAAACCACTTTCCGTGCTTGTGTTAGTGTTGCAATACCACTCTCGGCACTTATGCTGCTGTTCAAAACCACTTTACGCACTTGTACTAGTGTTGAAAACTACCTTTCGCACTTCTGTTAAAGTTTCAAAACCAGTTTCGGCACTTATGCTGGCGTTGGAAACCACTTTTCGAACTTGCTTCAGTGTTGCAAATCCACTTTCCACACTTGAACTAGTGTTGAAAACCACTTTTCGCACTTGTGTTAACGTTTCAAAACCACTTTCCACACTTGTGCTGGCGTTGGAAACCACTTTTTGCACTTGCCTCAGTGTTGCAAAACCACTTTCCAGACTGTTACTAGTGTTGAAAACCACTTTTCTCACTTGGGTTAGTATTGCAAAACAACTTTAAGCACTTTGTATGGGTGTTGCAAATCCACTTTCTGCACTTGTGCTGGCATTGAAAACCACTTTCCGCGATTCTGCTGTCATTGAAAACCACTTTCTGCACTTAGGCTAGTGTTGCAAAACCACTTTCCACACTTGCACTAGTGTTGAAAAGCACTTTTCGCACTTCTGCTAAAGTTTCAAAACGACTTTCTACACATGTGCCTGTGTTGGAAACCACTTTTTGCACTTGTGTTGGTGTTGCAAAACCAGTTTTCGGTCTCGTGCTGGCATTGAAAATCACTGTCCGCACTTATGCTGGCATTGAAAACCACTTTTCGCACTTGCTTCAGTGTTGCAAAACCACTTGCCACACTTGTAATAGTGTTGAAAAGCACTTTTCGCACTTCTGTTAAAGTTTCAAAACCACTTTCCACACATGTGCTGGTGTTGGAAACCACTTATTGCACTTGTGTTGGTGTTGCAAAATCACTTTCGGCAGTTATGCTGGTGTTGAAAACCACTTTTCGCACTTCTGTTAAAGTTTCAAAACCACTTTCGGCACTTATGCTGGCGTTGGAAACCACTTTTCGCACTTGTGTTCGTGTTGCAAAACCACTTTCGGCACTTATGCTGGTGTTGAAAAGCACTTTTCGCACTTCTGTTAAAGTTTCAAAACGACTTTCTACACATGTGCCTGCTTTGGAAACCAACTTTTGCACTTGTGTTGGTGTTGCAAAACCACTTTCCACACATGTGCTAGTGTTGGAAACCACTTTTTGCACTTGTGTTGGTGTTGCAAAACCACTTTCGGCACTTATGCTGGTGTTCAAAACCACTTTCCGCACTTAGGCTGGTTTTGAAAACCACTTTCCGTGCTTGTGTTAGTGTTGCAATACCACTCTCGGCACTTATGCTGCTGTTCAAAACCACTTTACGCACTTGTACTAGTGTTGAAAACCACCTTTCGCACTTCTGTTAAAGTTTCAAAACCAGTTTCGGCACTTATGCTGGCGTTGGAAACCACTTTTCGAACTTGCTTCAGTGTTGCAAATCCACTTTCCACACTTCAACTAGTGTTGAAAACCACTTTTCGCACTTGTGTTAACGTTTCAAAACCACTTTCCACACTTGTGCTGGCGTTGGAAACCACTTTTTGCACTTGTGTTGGTGTTGCAAAACCACTTTCGGCACTTGTGTTGGTCTTGAAAAACCACTTTCCACACTTGTGCTAGTGTTGAAAACCACTTTTCGCACTTGTGTTAACGTTTCAAAACCACTTTCCACACTTGTGCTGGCGTTGGAAACCACTTTCCGCACTTGCTTCAGTGTTGCAAATCTACTTTCCACACAGGCAGTAGTGTTGAAAACCACTTTTCGCACTTGTGTTAACGTTTCAAAACCACTTTCCCACACTTGTGCTGGCATTGGAAACCACTTTTTGCACCTGTGTTGGTGTTGAAAACCACTTTCCACACTTGTACTAGTGTTGAAAACCACTTTTCGCACTTGTGTTAACGTTTCAAAACCACTTTCCACACTTGAGCTGGCGTTGCAAACCACTTTTTGCACTTGCCTCAGTGTTGCAAAACCACTTTCCAGACTGTTACTAGTGTTGAAAACCACTTTTCTCACTTGGGTTAGTATTGCAAAACAACTTTAAGCACTTTGTACGGGTGTTGCAAATCCACTTTCTGCACTTGTGCTGGCATTGAAAACCACTTTCCGCAATACTGCTGTCATTGAAAACCACTTTCCGCACTTAGGCTAGTGTTGCAAAACCACTTTCCACACTTGCACTAGTGTTGAAAAGCACTTTTCGCACTTCTGTTAAAGTTTCAAAACGACTTTCTACACATGTGCCTGCGTTGGAAACCACCTTTTGCACTTGTGTTGGTGTTGCAAAACCACTTTTCGTTCTCGTGCTGGCATTGAAAATCACTGTCCGCACTTGTGCTGGCATTGAAAACCACTTTTCGCACTTGCTTCAGTGTTGCAAAACCACTTCCCACACTTGTACTAGTGTTGAAAAGCACTTTTCGCACTTGTGTTAACGTTTCAAAACCACTTTCCACACTTGTGCTGGCGTTGGAAACCACTTTTTGCACTTGCCTCAGTGTTGCAAAACCACTTTCCAGACTGTTACTAGTGTTGAAAACCACTTTTCTAACTTGGGTTAGTATTGCAAAACAACTTTAAGCACTTGTGTTCATGTTGCAAAACCACTTTCGACACTTATGCTGCTGTTCAAAACCACTTTACGCACTTGTGCTTGTGTTGAAAACCACTTTCCGCACTTGGCTTAGTATTGCAAAACCACTTTTCGGACTCGTGCTTGCATTGAAAATCACTGTCCGCACTTGTGCTGGCATTGAAAACTTTCTACACTTGTACCAGTGTTGAAAACCACTTTTCGCACTTCGGCTGGGATTGAAAACCACTTTCCGTGCTTGTGTTAGTGTTGCAATACCACTCTCGGCACTTATGCTGGTGTTGAAAACCACTTTTCGCAATTGTGTTAGTGTTGAAAACCAATTTTCGCACTTGTGTTCGTGTTGCAAAACCACTTTCGGCACTTATGCTGGTGCTAAAAACCACTTTTCGCACTTGCTTCAGTGTTGCAAATCCACTTTCCACACTTGAACTAGTGTTGAAAACCACTTTTCGCACTTGTGTTAACGTTTCAAAACCACTTTCCCACACTTGTGCTAGCATTGGAAACCACTTTTTGCACTTGTGCTAGTGTTGAAAACCACTCTCCACACTTGTACTAGTGTTGAAAACCAGTTTTCGCACTTGTGTTAACGTTTCAAAACCACTTTCCACACTTGTGCTGGCGTTGGAAACCACTTTTTGCATTTGCCTCAGTGTTGCAAAACCACTTTCCAGACTGTTACTAGTGTTGAAAACCACTTTTCTCACTTGGGTTAGTATTGCAAAACAACTTTAAGCACTATGTACGGGTGTTGCAAATCCACTTGCTGCACTTGTGCTGGCATTGAAAACCACTTTTCGCACTTGCTTTAGTGTTGCAAAACCACTTTCCACACCTGTACTAGTGTTGAAAAGCACTTTTCGCACTTCTGTTAAAGTTTCAAAACCACTTTCCACACATGTGCTAGTGTTGGAACCCACTTTTTGCACTTGTGTTGGTGTTGCAAAACCACTTTCGGCACTTATGCTGGTGTTGAAAACCACTTTTCGCACTTGTGTTGGTATTGAAAACAACTTTTCGCACTTGTGTCAAAGTTTCAAAACCACTTTCCACGCATGTGCTGTCATTGGAAACCACTTTTTGCACTTGTGTTGGTCTTGCAAAATCACTTTCGGCACTTATGCTGGTGTTGAAAACCACTTTCCACACTTGTACTAGTGTTGAAAACCACTTTTCGCACTTGTGTTAACATTTCAAAACCACTTTCCACACTTGTGCTGGTGTTGGAAACCACTTTTTGCACTTGCCTCAGTGTTGCAAAACCACTTTCCAGACTGTTACTAGTGTTGAAAACCACTTTTCTCACTTGGGTTAGTATTGCAAAACAACTTTAAGCACTTTGTACGGGTGTTGCAAATCCACTTTCTGCACTTGTGCAGGCATTGAAAACCACTTTCCGCAATTCTGCTGTCATTGAAAACCACTTTCCGCACTGAGGCTAGTGTTGTAAAACCACTTTCCACACTTTCACTAGTGTTGAAAAGCACTTTTCGCACTTCTGTTAAAGTTTCAAAACGACTTTCTACACATGTGCCTGCGTTGGAAACCACTCTTTGCACTTGTGTTGGTGTTGCAAAACCACTTTTCGGTCTCGTGCTGGCATTGAAAATCACTGTCCGCAGTTGTGCTGGCATTGAAAACCACTTTCCGCACTGAGGCTCGTGTTGTAAAACCACTTTCCACACTTGTACTAGTGTTGAAAACCACTTTTCGCACTTCTGTTAAAGTTTCAAAACCACTTTCAACACGTGTGCTGGTGTTGAAAACCACTTTTCGCACTTGTGTTAGTGTTGAAAACAACTTTTCGCACTTGTGCTAAAGTTTCAAAACCACTTTCCACACATGTGCTGGCATTGGAAACCACTTTTTGCACATGTGTTCATGTTGCAAAATCACTTTCGGCACTTATGCTGCTGTTCAAAACCACTTTACGCACTTGTGCTTGTGTTGAAAACCACTTTCCGCACTTGGCTTAGTATTGCAAAACCACTTTTCGGACTCGTGCTGGCATTGAAAATCACTGTCCGCACTTGTGCTGGCATTGAAAACTTTCCACACTTGCACTAGTGTTGAAAACCACTTTTCGCACTTGTGTTAATGTTTCAAAACCACTTTCCACACTTGTGCTGGCGTTGGAAACCACTTTTTGCACTTGTGTTGGTGTTGCAAAACCACTTTCGGCACTTGTGTTGGTCTTGAAAAACCACTTTCCACACTTGTGCTAGTGTTGAAAACCACTTTTCGCACTTGTGTTAACGTTTCAAAACCACTTTCCACACTCGTGCTGGAGTTGGAAACCACTTTCCGCACTTGCTTCAGTGTTGCAAATCTACTTTCCACACAGGCACTAGTGTTGAAAACCACTTTTCGCACTTGTGTTAACGTTTCAAAACCACTTTCCCACACTTGTGCTGGCATTGGAAACCACTTTTTGCACCTGTGTTGGTGTTGAAAACCACTTTCCACACTTGTACTAGTGTTGAAAACCACTTTTCGCACTTGTGTTAACGTTTCAAAACCACTTTCCACACTTGTGCTGGCGTTGCAAACCACTTTTTGCACTTGCCTCAGTGTTGCAAAACCACTTTCCAGACTGTTACTAGTGTTGAAAACCACTTTTCTCACTTGGGTTAGTATTGCAAAACAACTTTAAGCACTTTGTACGGGTGTTGCAAATCCACTTTCTGCACTTGTGCTGGCATTGAAAACCATTTTCCGCAATTCTGCTGTCATTGAAAACCACTTTCCGCACTTAGGCTAGTGTTGCAAAACCACTTTCCACACTTGCACTAGTGTTGAAAAGCACTTTTCGCACTTCTGTTAAAGTTTCAAAACGACTTTCTACACATGTGCCTGCGTTGGAAACCACCTTTTGCACTTGTGTTGGTGTTGCAAAAAAACTTTTCGGTCTCGTGCTGGCATTGAAAATCACTGTCCGCACTTGTGCTGGCATTGAAAACCACTTTTCGCACTTGCTTCAGTGTTGCAAAACCACTTCCCACACTTGTACTAGTGTTGAAAAGCACTTTTCGCACTTCTGTTAAAGTTTCAAAACCACTTTCCACACATGTGCTGGCGTTGTAAACCACGTTTTGCACTTGTGTTGGTGTTGCAAAACCACTTTCGACACTTATGCTGGTATTGAAAACCACTTTCCCTGCTTGTGTTAGTGTTGCAAAACCACTTTCGGCACTTGTACTAGTGTTGAAAACCACTTTTCGCACTTCTGTTAAAGTTTCAAAACCACTTTCCACACATGTGCTAGTGTTGGAAACCACTTTTTGCACTTGTGTTGGTGTTGCAAAACCACTTTCGGCACTTATGCTGGTGTTCAAAACCACTTGCCGCACTTAGGCTGGTATTGAAAACCACTTTCCGTGCTTGTGTTAGTGTTGCAATACCACTCTCGGCACTTATGCTGCTGTTCAAAACCACTTTACGCACTTGTACTAGTGTTGAAAACTACCTTTCGCACTTCTGTTAAAGTTTCAAAACCAGTTTCGGCACTTATGCTGGCGTTGGAAACCACTTTTCGAACTTGCTTCAGTGTTGCAAATCCACTTTCCACACTTGAACTAGTGTTGAAAACCACTTTTCGCACTTGTGTTAACGTTTCAAAACCACTTTCCACACTTGTGCTGGCGTTGGAAACCACTTTTTGCACTAGCCTCAGTGTTGCAAAACCACTTTCCAGACTGTTACTAGTGTTGAAAACCACTTTTCTCACTTGGGTTAGTATTGCAAAACAACTTTAAGCACTTTGTATGGGTGTTGCAAATCCACTTTCTGCACTTGTGCTGGCATTGAAAACCACTTTCCGCGATTCTGCTGTCATTGAAAACCACTTTCTGCACTTAGGCTAGTGTTGCAAAACCACTTTCCACACTTGCACTAGTGTTGAAAAGCACTTTTCGCACTTCTGCTAAAGTTTCAAAACGACTTTCTACACATGTGCCTGTGTTGGAAACCACTTTTTGCACTTGTGTTGGTGTTGCAAAACCAGTTTTCGGTCTCGTGCTGGCATTGAAAATCACTGTCCGCACTTATGCTGGCATTGAAAACCACTTTTCGCACTTGCTTCAGTGTTGCAAAACCACTTGCCACACTTGTAATAGTGTTGAAAAGCACTTTTCGCACTTCTGTTAAAGTTTCAAAACCACTTTCCACACATGTGCTGGTGTTGGAAACCACTTATTGCACTTGTGTTGGTGTTGCAAAATCACTTTCGGCACTTATGCTGGTGTTGAAAACCACTTTTCGCACTTCTGTTAAAGTTTCAAAACCACTTTCGGCACTTATGCTGGCGTTGGAAACCACTTTTCGCACTTGTGTTCGTGTTGCAAAACCACTTTCGGCACTTATGCTGGTGTTGAAAAGCACTTTTCGCACTTCTGTTAAAGTTTCAAAACGACTTTCTACACATGTGCCTGCTTTGGAAACCAACTTTTGCACTTGTGTTGGTGTTGCAAAACCACTTTCCACACATGTGCTAGTGTTGGAAACCACTTTTTGCACTTGTGTTGGTGTTGCAAAACCACTTTCGGCACTTATGCTGGTGTTCAAAACCACTTTCCGCACTTAGGCTGGTTTTGAAAACCACTTTCCGTGCTTGTGTTAGTGTTGCAATACCACTCTCGGCACTTATGCTGCTGTTCAAAACCACTTTACGCACTTGTACTAGTGTTGAAAACCACCTTTCGCACTTCTGTTAAAGTTTCAAAACCAGTTTCGGCACTTATGCTGGCGTTGGAAACCACTTTTCGAACTTGCTTCAGTGTTGCAAATCCACTTTCCACACTTCAACTAGTGTTGAAAACCACTTTTCGCACTTGTGTTAACGTTTCAAAACCACTTTCCACACTTGTGCTGGCGTTGGAAACCACTTTTTGCACTTGTGTTGGTGTTGCAAAACCACTTTCGGCACTTGTGTTGGTCTTGAAAAACCACTTTCCACACTTGTGCTAGTGTTGAAAACCACTTTTCGCACTTGTGTTAACGTTTCAAAACCACTTTCCACACTTGTGCTGGCGTTGGAAACCACTTTCCGCACTTGCTTCAGTGTTGCAAATCTACTTTCCACACAGGCAGTAGTGTTGAAAAGCACTTTTCGCACTTCTGTTAAAGTTTCAAAACCACTTTCCACACATGTGCTAGTGTTGGAACCCACTTTTTGCACTTGTGTTGGTGTTGCAAAACCACTTTCGGCACTTATGCTGGTGTTGAAAACCACTTTTCGCACTTGTGTTGGTATTGAAAACAACTTTTCGCACTTGTGTCAAAGTTTCAAAACCACTTTCCACGCATGTGCTGTCATTGGAAACCACTTTTTGCACTTGTGTTGGTCTTGCAAAATCACTTTCGGCACTTATGCTGGTGTTGAAAACCACTTTCCACACTTGTACTAGTGTTGAAAACCACTTTTCGCACTTGTGTTAACATTTCAAAACCACTTTCCACACTTGTGCTGGTGTTGGAAACCACTTTTTGCACTTGCCTCAGTGTTGCAAAACCACTTTCCAGACTGTTACTAGTGTTGAAAACCACTTTTCTCACTTGGGTTAGTATTGCAAAACAACTTTAAGCACTTTGTACGGGTGTTGCAAATCCACTTTCTGCACTTGTGCAGGCATTGAAAACCACTTTCCGCAATTCTGCTGTCATTGAAAACCACTTTCCGCACTGAGGCTAGTGTTGTAAAACCACTTTCCACACTTTCACTAGTGTTGAAAAGCACTTTTCGCACTTCTGTTAAAGTTTCAAAACGACTTTCTACACATGTGCCTGCGTTGGAAACCACTCTTTGCACTTGTGTTGGTGTTGCAAAACCACTTTTCGGTCTCGTGCTGGCATTGAAAATCACTGTCCGCAGTTGTGCTGGCATTGAAAACCACTTTCCGCACTGAGGCTCGTGTTGTAAAACCACTTTCCACACTTGTACTAGTGTTGAAAACCACTTTTCGCACTTCTGTTAAAGTTTCAAAACCACTTTCAACACGTGTGCTGGTGTTGAAAACCACTTTTCGCACTTGTGTTAGTGTTGAAAACAACTTTTCGCACTTGTGCTAAAGTTTCAAAACCACTTTCCACACATGTGCTGGCATTGGAAACCACTTTTTGCACATGTGTTCATGTTGCAAAATCACTTTCGGCACTTATGCTGCTGTTCAAAACCACTTTACGCACTTGTGCTTGTGTTGAAAACCACTTTCCGCACTTGGCTTAGTATTGCAAAACCACTTTTCGGACTCGTGCTGGCATTGAAAATCACTGTCCGCACTTGTGCTGGCATTGAAAACTTTCCACACTTGCACTAGTGTTGAAAACCACTTTTCGCACTTGTGTTAATGTTTCAAAACCACTTTCCACACTTGTGCTGGCGTTGGAAACCACTTTTTGCACTTGTGTTGGTGTTGCAAAACCACTTTCGGCACTTGTGTTGGTCTTGAAAAACCACTTTCCACACTTGTGCTAGTGTTGAAAACCACTTTTCGCACTTGTGTTAACGTTTCAAAACCACTTTCCACACTCGTGCTGGAGTTGGAAACCACTTTCCGCACTTGCTTCAGTGTTGCAAATCTACTTTCCACACAGGCACTAGTGTTGAAAACCACTTTTCGCACTTGTGTTAACGTTTCAAAACCACTTTCCCACACTTGTGCTGGCATTGGAAACCACTTTTTGCACCTGTGTTGGTGTTGAAAACCACTTTCCACACTTGTACTAGTGTTGAAAACCACTTTTCGCACTTGTGTTAACGTTTCAAAACCACTTTCCACACTTGTGCTGGCGTTGCAAACCACTTTTTGCACTTGCCTCAGTGTTGCAAAACCACTTTCCAGACTGTTACTAGTGTTGAAAACCACTTTTCTCACTTGGGTTAGTATTGCAAAACAACTTTAAGCACTTTGTACGGGTGTTGCAAATCCACTTTCTGCACTTGTGCTGGCATTGAAAACCATTTTCCGCAATTCTGCTGTCATTGAAAACCACTTTCCGCACTTAGGCTAGTGTTGCAAAACCACTTTCCACACTTGCACTAGTGTTGAAAAGCACTTTTCGCACTTCTGTTAAAGTTTCAAAACGACTTTCTACACATGTGCCTGCGTTGGAAACCACCTTTTGCACTTGTGTTGGTGTTGCAAAAAAACTTTTCGGTCTCGTGCTGGCATTGAAAATCACTGTCCGCACTTGTGCTGGCATTGAAAACCACTTTTCGCACTTGCTTCAGTGTTGCAAAACCACTTCCCACACTTGTACTAGTGTTGAAAAGCACTTTTCGCACTTCTGTTAAAGTTTCAAAACCACTTTCCACACATGTGCTGGCGTTGTAAACCACGTTTTGCACTTGTGTTGGTGTTGCAAAACCACTTTCGACACTTATGCTGGTATTGAAAACCACTTTCCCTGCTTGTGTTAGTGTTGCAAAACCACTTTCGGCACTTGTACTAGTGTTGAAAACCACTTTTCGCACTTCTGTTAAAGTTTCAAAACCACTTTCCACACATGTGCTAGTGTTGGAAACCACTTTTTGCACTTGTGTTGGTGTTGCAAAACCACTTTCGGCACTTATGCTGGTGTTCAAAACCACTTGCCGCACTTAGGCTGGTATTGAAAACCACTTTCCGTGCTTGTGTTAGTGTTGCAATACCACTCTCGGCACTTATGCTGCTGTTCAAAACCACTTTACGCACTTGTACTAGTGTTGAAAACTACCTTTCGCACTTCTGTTAAAGTTTCAAAACCAGTTTCGGCACTTATGCTGGCGTTGGAAACCACTTTTCGAACTTGCTTCAGTGTTGCAAATCCACTTTCCACACTTGAACTAGTGTTGAAAACCACTTTTCGCACTTGTGTTAACGTTTCAAAACCACTTTCCACACTTGTGCTGGCGTTGGAAACCACTTTTTGCACTAGCCTCAGTGTTGCAAAACCACTTTCCAGACTGTTACTAGTGTTGAAAACCACTTTTCTCACTTGGGTTAGTATTGCAAAACAACTTTAAGCACTTTGTATGGGTGTTGCAAATCCACTTTCTGCACTTGTGCTGGCATTGAAAACCACTTTCCGCGATTCTGCTGTCATTGAAAACCACTTTCTGCACTTAGGCTAGTGTTGCAAAACCACTTTCCACACTTGCACTAGTGTTGAAAAGCACTTTTCGCACTTCTGCTAAAGTTTCAAAACGACTTTCTACACATGTGCCTGTGTTGGAAACCACTTTTTGCACTTGTGTTGGTGTTGCAAAACCAGTTTTCGGTCTCGTGCTGGCATTGAAAATCACTGTCCGCACTTATGCTGGCATTGAAAACCACTTTTCGCACTTGCTTCAGTGTTGCAAAACCACTTGCCACACTTGTAATAGTGTTGAAAAGCACTTTTCGCACTTCTGTTAAAGTTTCAAAACCACTTTCCACACATGTGCTGGTGTTGGAAACCACTTATTGCACTTGTGTTGGTGTTGCAAAATCACTTTCGGCACTTATGCTGGTGTTGAAAACCACTTTTCGCACTTCTGTTAAAGTTTCAAAACCACTTTCGGCACTTATGCTGGCGTTGGAAACCACTTTTCGCACTTGTGTTCGTGTTGCAAAACCACTTTCGGCACTTATGCTGGTGTTGAAAAGCACTTTTCGCACTTCTGTTAAAGTTTCAAAACGACTTTCTACACATGTGCCTGCTTTGGAAACCAACTTTTGCACTTGTGTTGGTGTTGCAAAACCACTTTCCACACATGTGCTAGTGTTGGAAACCACTTTTTGCACTTGTGTTGGTGTTGCAAAACCACTTTCGGCACTTATGCTGGTGTTCAAAACCACTTTCCGCACTTAGGCTGGTTTTGAAAACCACTTTCCGTGCTTGTGTTAGTGTTGCAATACCACTCTCGGCACTTATGCTGCTGTTCAAAACCACTTTACGCACTTGTACTAGTGTTGAAAACCACCTTTCGCACTTCTGTTAAAGTTTCAAAACCAGTTTCGGCACTTATGCTGGCGTTGGAAACCACTTTTCGAACTTGCTTCAGTGTTGCAAATCCACTTTCCACACTTCAACTAGTGTTGAAAACCACTTTTCGCACTTGTGTTAACGTTTCAAAACCACTTTCCACACTTGTGCTGGCGTTGGAAACCACTTTTTGCACTTGTGTTGGTGTTGCAAAACCACTTTCGGCACTTGTGTTGGTCTTGAAAAACCACTTTCCACACTTGTGCTAGTGTTGAAAACCACTTTTCGCACTTGTGTTAACGTTTCAAAACCACTTTCCACACTTGTGCTGGCGTTGGAAACCACTTTCCGCACTTGCTTCAGTGTTGCAAATCTACTTTCCACACAGGCAGTAGTGTTGAAAACCACTTTTCGCACTTGTGTTAACGTTTCAAAACCACTTTCCCACACTTGTGCTGGCATTGGAAACCACTTTTTGCACCTGTGTTGGTGTTGAAAACCACTTTCCACACTTGTACTAGTGTTGAAAACCACTTTTCGCACTTGTGTTAACGTTTCAAAACCACTTTCCACACTTGAGCTGGCGTTGCAAACCACTTTTTGCACTTGCCTCAGTGTTGCAAAACCACTTTCCAGACTGTTACTAGTGTTGAAAACCACTTTTCTCACTTGGGTTAGTATTGCAAAACAACTTTAAGCACTTTGTACGGGTGTTGCAAATCCACTTTCTGCACTTGTGCTGGCATTGAAAACCACTTTCCGCAATACTGCTGTCATTGAAAACCACTTTCCGCACTTAGGCTAGTGTTGCAAAACCACTTTCCACACTTGCACTAGTGTTGAAAAGCACTTTTCGCACTTCTGTTAAAGTTTCAAAACGACTTTCTACACATGTGCCTGCGTTGGAAACCACCTTTTGCACTTGTGTTGGTGTTGCAAAACCACTTTTCGTTCTCGTGCTGGCATTGAAAATCACTGTCCGCACTTGTGCTGGCATTGAAAACCACTTTTCGCACTTGCTTCAGTGTTGCAAAACCACTTCCCACACTTGTACTAGTGTTGAAAAGCACTTTTCGCACTTGTGTTAACGTTTCAAAACCACTTTCCACACTTGTGCTGGCGTTGGAAACCACTTTTTGCACTTGCCTCAGTGTTGCAAAACCACTTTCCAGACTGTTACTAGTGTTGAAAACCACTTTTCTAACTTGGGTTAGTATTGCAAAACAACTTTAAGCACTTGTGTTCATGTTGCAAAACCACTTTCGACACTTATGCTGCTGTTCAAAACCACTTTACGCACTTGTGCTTGTGTTGAAAACCACTTTCCGCACTTGGCTTAGTATTGCAAAACCACTTTTCGGACTCGTGCTTGCATTGAAAATCACTGTCCGCACTTGTGCTGGCATTGAAAACTTTCTACACTTGTACCAGTGTTGAAAACCACTTTTCGCACTTCGGCTGGGATTGAAAACCACTTTCCGTGCTTGTGTTAGTGTTGCAATACCACTCTCGGCACTTATGCTGGTGTTGAAAACCACTTTTCGCAATTGTGTTAGTGTTGAAAACCAATTTTCGCACTTGTGTTCGTGTTGCAAAACCACTTTCGGCACTTATGCTGGTGCTAAAAACCACTTTTCGCACTTGCTTCAGTGTTGCAAATCCACTTTCCACACTTGAACTAGTGTTGAAAACCACTTTTCGCACTTGTGTTAACGTTTCAAAACCACTTTCCCACACTTGTGCTAGCATTGGAAACCACTTTTTGCACTTGTGCTAGTGTTGAAAACCACTCTCCACACTTGTACTAGTGTTGAAAACCAGTTTTCGCACTTGTGTTAACGTTTCAAAACCACTTTCCACACTTGTGCTGGCGTTGGAAACCACTTTTTGCATTTGCCTCAGTGTTGCAAAACCACTTTCCAGACTGTTACTAGTGTTGAAAACCACTTTTCTCACTTGGGTTAGTATTGCAAAACAACTTTAAGCACTATGTACGGGTGTTGCAAATCCACTTGCTGCACTTGTGCTGGCATTGAAAACCACTTTTCGCACTTGCTTTAGTGTTGCAAAACCACTTTCCACACCTGTACTAGTGTTGAAAAGCACTTTTCGCACTTCTGTTAAAGTTTCAAAACCACTTTCCACACATGTGCTAGTGTTGGAACCCACTTTTTGCACTTGTGTTGGTGTTGCAAAACCACTTTCGGCACTTATGCTGGTGTTGAAAACCACTTTTCGCACTTGTGTTGGTATTGAAAACAACTTTTCGCACTTGTGTCAAAGTTTCAAAACCACTTTCCACGCATGTGCTGTCATTGGAAACCACTTTTTGCACTTGTGTTGGTCTTGCAAAATCACTTTCGGCACTTATGCTGGTGTTGAAAACCACTTTCCACACTTGTACTAGTGTTGAAAACCACTTTTCGCACTTGTGTTAACATTTCAAAACCACTTTCCACACTTGTGCTGGTGTTGGAAACCACTTTTTGCACTTGCCTCAGTGTTGCAAAACCACTTTCCAGACTGTTACTAGTGTTGAAAACCACTTTTCTCACTTGGGTTAGTATTGCAAAACAACTTTAAGCACTTTGTACGGGTGTTGCAAATCCACTTTCTGCACTTGTGCAGGCATTGAAAACCACTTTCCGCAATTCTGCTGTCATTGAAAACCACTTTCCGCACTGAGGCTAGTGTTGTAAAACCACTTTCCACACTTTCACTAGTGTTGAAAAGCACTTTTCGCACTTCTGTTAAAGTTTCAAAACGACTTTCTACACATGTGCCTGCGTTGGAAACCACTCTTTGCACTTGTGTTGGTGTTGCAAAACCACTTTTCGGTCTCGTGCTGGCATTGAAAATCACTGTCCGCAGTTGTGCTGGCATTGAAAACCACTTTCCGCACTGAGGCTCGTGTTGTAAAACCACTTTCCACACTTGTACTAGTGTTGAAAACCACTTTTCGCACTTCTGTTAAAGTTTCAAAACCACTTTCAACACGTGTGCTGGTGTTGAAAACCACTTTTCGCACTTGTGTTAGTGTTGAAAACAACTTTTCGCACTTGTGCTAAAGTTTCAAAACCACTTTCCACACATGTGCTGGCATTGGAAACCACTTTTTGCACATGTGTTCATGTTGCAAAATCACTTTCGGCACTTATGCTGCTGTTCAAAACCACTTTACGCACTTGTGCTTGTGTTGAAAACCACTTTCCGCACTTGGCTTAGTATTGCAAAACCACTTTTCGGACTCGTGCTGGCATTGAAAATCACTGTCCGCACTTGTGCTGGCATTGAAAACTTTCCACACTTGCACTAGTGTTGAAAACCACTTTTCGCACTTCTGCTAAAGTTTCAAAACCACTTTCCACACATGTGCTGGCATTGAAAACCACTTTTTGCACTTGTGTTGGTGTTGCAAAATCACTTTCGGCACATATGCTGGTGTTGAAAACCACTTTTCGCAATTGTGTTAGTGGTGAAAACCAATTTTCGCACTTATGTTCGTGTTGCAAAACCACTTTCGTCACTTATGCTGGTACTAAAAACCACTTTCTGCATTTGTGTTAGTGTTGAAAACTACTTTCGCACTTAGGCTAGTGTTGCAAAACCACTTTTCGCACTTGTGTTAGTGTTGAAACCCACTTTTGGCACTTGTGTTGGTGTTGCAAATCCACTTTCGGCACTTATGCTGCTGTTCAAAACCTCTTTACGCACTTGTGCTTGTGTTGAAAACCACTTTCCGCTCTTGGGTTAGTATTGTAAACCCACTTTTCGGACTTGTGCTGGCATTGAAAATCACTGTCCGCACTTGTGCTGGCATTGAAAACCACTTTTGGCACTTGCCTCAGTGTTGCAAAACCACTTTCCACACTGTTACTAGTGTTGAAAACCACTTTTCGCACTTGGGTTAGTATTGCAAAACAACTTTAAGCACTATGTACGGGTGTTGCAAATCCACTTGCTGCACTTGTGCTGGCATTGAAAACCACTTTTCGCACTTGCTTTAGTGTTGCAAAACCACTTTCCACACCTGTACTAGTGTTGAAAAGCACTTTTCGCACTTCTGTTAAAGTTTCAAAACCACTTTCCACACATGTGCTGGCATTGTAAACCATGTTTTGCACTTGTGTTGGTGTTGCAAAACCACTTTCGGCACTTATGCTGGTATTGAAAGCCACTTTCCCTGCTTGTGTTAGTGTTGCAAAACCACCCTTCGGCACTTGAACTCGTGTTGAAAAACACTTTTCGCACTTCTGTTAAAGTTTCAAAACCACTTTAAACACATGTGCTAGTGTTGGAACCCACTTTTTGCACTTGTGTTGGTGTTGCAAAACCACTTTCGGCACTTATGCTGGTGTTGAAAACCACTTTTCGCACTTGTGTTGGTATTGAAAACAACTTTTCGCACTTGTGTCAAAGTTTCAAAACCACTTTCCACGCATGTGCTGTCATTGGAAACCACTTTTTGCACTTGTGTTGGTCTTGCAAAATCACTTTCGGCACTTATGCTGGTGTTGAAAACCACTTTTCGCACTTGTGTTCGTGTTGAAAACCAATTTTCGCACTTGTGTTCGTGTTGCAAAACCACTTTCGGCACTTATGCTGCTGTTCAAAACCACTTTACGCACTTGTGCTTGTGTTGAAAATCACTGGCCGCACTTGTACTGGCATTGAAAACCACTTTCAACACTTGTACTAGTGTTGAAAACCACTTTTCGCACTTCTGTTAAAGTTTCAAAACCACTTTCCACACATGTGCTGGCATTGGAAACCACTTTTTGCACTTGTGTTGGTGTTGCAAAATCACTTTCGGCACTTATGCTGGTGTTGAAAAACACTTTTCGCACTTGTGTTAGTGTTGAAAACAACTTTTCGCACATGTGTTAAAGTTTCAAAACCACTTTCCACACTTGTGCTGGACTTGTAAAGCACTTTTTGCACTTGGGTTAATATTGCAAAACCACTTTTCAGACTCGTGCTGGCATTGAAAATCACTGTCCACACTTGTGCTGGCATTGAAAACCACTTTTCGCACTTGCTTCAGTGTTGCAAAACCACTTCCAACACATGTACTCGTGTTGAAAACCAATTTTCGCACTTGTGTTCGTGTTGCAAAACCACTTTAGGCACATGCTGGTGCTAAAAACCACTTTCTGCATTTGTGTTAGTGTTGAAAACCACTTTCCGCACTTAGGCTGGTATTGAAAACCACTTTCCGTGCTCGTGTTAGTGTTGAAATACCACTCTCGGCACTTATGCTGCTGCTCAAAACCACTTTACGCACTTGTGCTTGTGTTGAAAACCACTTTCCGCACTTGGGTTCGTATTGCAAAACCACCGTTTCGGACTCGTGCTGGCATTGAAAATCACTGTCCGCACTTGTGCTGGCATTGAAAACCACTTTCAACACTTGTACTAGTGTTGAAAACCACTTTTCGCACTTGTGTTAACGTTTCAAAACCACTTTCCCACACTTATGCTGGCGTTGGAAACCACTTTCGGCACTTATGCTGGTGTTGAAAACCACTTTCCACACTTGTACTCGTGTTGAAAACCACTTTTCGCACTTGTGTTAACATTTCAAAACCACTTTCCACACTTGTGCTGGTGTTGGAAACCACTTTTTGCACTTGCCTCAGTGTTGCAAAACCACTTTCCAGACTGTTACTAGTGTTGAAAACCACTTTTCTCACTTGGGTTAGTATTGCAAAACAACTTTAAGCACTTTGTACGGGTGTTGCAAATCCACTTTCTGCACTTGTGCAGGCATTGAAAACCACTTTCCGCAATTCTGCTGTCATTGAAAACCACTTTCCGCACTGAGGCTAGTGTTGTAAAACCACTTTCCACACTTTCACTAGTGTTGAAAAGCACTTTTCGCACTTCTGTTAAAGTTTCAAAACGACTTTCTACACATGTGCCTGCGTTGGAAACCACTCTTTGCACTTGTGTTGGTGTTGCAAAACCACTTTTCGGTCTCGTGCTGGCATTGAAAATCACTGTCCGCAGTTGTGCTGGCATTGAAAACCACTTTCCGCACTGAGGCTCGTGTTGTAAAACCACTTTCCACACTTGTACTAGTGTTGAAAACCACTTTTCGCACTTCTGTTAAAGTTTCAAAACCACTTTCAACACGTGTGCTGGTGTTGAAAACCACTTTTCGCACTTGTGTTAGTGTTGAAAACAACTTTTCGCACTTGTGCTAAAGTTTCAAAACCACTTTCCACACATGTGCTGGCATTGGAAACCACTTTTTGCACATGTGTTGGTGTTGCAAAATCACTTTCGGCACTTATGCTGGTGTTGAAAACCGCTTTTCGCACATGTGTTCGTGTTGAAAACCAATTTTCGCACTTGTGTTCATGTTGCAAAACCACTTTCGACACTTATGCTGCTGTTCAAAACCACTTTACGCACTTGTGCTTGTGTTGAAAACCACTTTCCGCACTTGGCTTAGTATTGCAAAACCACTTTTCGGACTCGTGCTGGCATTGAAAATCACTGTCCGCACTTGTGCTGGCATTGAAAACTTTCCACACTTGCACTAGTGTTGAAAACCACTTTTCGCACTTCTGCTAAAGTTTCAAAACCACTTTCCACACATGTGCTGGCATTGAAAACCACTTTTTGCACTTGTGTTGGTGTTGCAAAATCACTTTCGGCACTTATGCTGGTGTTGAAAACCACTTTTCACAATTGTGTTAGTGTTGAAAACCAATTTTCGCACTTGTGTTCGTGTTGCAAAACCACTTTCGGCACTTATGCTGGTGCTAAAAACCACTTTCTGCATTTGTGTTAGTGTTGAAATCTACTTTCCGCACTTGGGCTGGTATTGAAAACCACTTTCCGTGCTTGTGTTAGTGTTGAAATACCACTCTCGGCACTTATGCTGCTGTTCAAAACCACTTTACGCACTTGTGCTTGTGTTGAAAATCACTTTCCGCACTTGGTTTCGTATTGCGAAACCACTTTTCAGACTCGTGCTGGCATTGAAAATCACTGTCCGCACTTGTGCTGGCATTGAAAACCACTTTCAACACTTGTACTAGTGTTGAAAACCACTTTTCGCACTTCTGTTAAAGTTTCAAAACCACTTTCGGCACTTATGCTGGCGTTGGAAACCACTTTTCGCACTTGCTTCAGTGTTGCAAATCCACTTTCCACACTTGAACTAGTGTTGAAAACCACTTTTCGCACTTGTGTTAACGTTTCAAAACCACTTTCCACACTTGTGCTGGCATTGGAAACCACTTTTTGCACTTGCCTCAGTGTTGCAAAACCACTTTCCACACTTGAAGCAGTGTTGAAAACCACTTTTCGCACTTGTGTTAACGTTTCAAAACCACTTTCCACACTTGTGCTGTCGTTGGAAACCACTTTTCACATTTGCTTCAGTGTTGCAAATCCACTTTCCACACTTGCACTCGTGTTGAAAACCACTTTTCGCACTTGTGTTAACGTTTCAAAACCACTTTCCCACGCTTGTGCTGGCATTGGAAACCAATTTTTGCACTTGTGTTGGCATTGAAAACCAATTTTCGCACTTGTGTTCGAGTTGCAAAACCAATTTCGGCACTTATGCTGGTGCTAAAAACCACTTTCTGCATTTGTGTTAGTGTTGAAAACCACTTTTCACACTTGTGTTCGTGTTGAAAACCAATTTTCGCACTTGTGTTCGTGTTGCAAAACCACTTTCGGCACTTATGCTGCTGTTCAAAACCACTTTATTGTATTGTGCTTTATTGTGCACTTGTGCTTGTGTTGAAAATCACTGGCCGCACTTGTGCTGGCATTGAAAACCACTTTCAACACTTGTACTGGTGTTGAAAACCACTTTTCGCACTTGTGTTAGTGTTGAAAACAACTTTTCGCACTTGTGTTAAAGTTTCAAAACCACTTTCCACACTTGTGCTGGACTTGGAAAGCACTTTTTGCACTTGGGTTAATATTGCAAAACCACTTTTCAGACTCGTGCTGGCATTGAAAATCACTGTCCACACTTGTGCTGGCATTGAAAACCACTTTTTGCACTTGCTTCAGTGTTGCAAAACCACTTCCAACACATGTACTAGTGTTGAAAACCAATTTTCGCACTTGTGTTCGTGTTGCAAAACCACTTTAGGCACATGCTGGTGCTAAAAACCACTTTCCGCACTTAGGCTGGTATTGAAAACCACTTTCCGTGCTTGTGTTAGTGTTGAAATACCACTCTCGGCACTTATTCTGCTGCTCAAAACCACTTTACGCACTTGTGCTTGTGTTGAAAACCACTTTCCGCACTTGGGTTCGTATTGCAAAACCACCGTTTCGGACTCGTGCTGGCATTGAAAATCACTGTCCGCTCTTGTGCTGGCATTGAAAACCACTTTCAACACTTGTACTAGTGTTGAAAACCACTTTTCGCACTTGTGTTAACGTTTCAAAACCACTTTCCCACACCTATGCTGGCGTTGGAAACCACTTTCGGCACTTATGCTGGTGTTGAAAACCACTTTCCACACTTGTACTAGTGTTGCAAAACCACTTTCGGCACTTGCACTAGTGTTGAATACCACTTTTCGCACTTCTGTTAAAGTTTCAAAACCACTTTCCACACATGTGCTAGTGTTGGAAACCACTTTTTGCACTTGTGTTGGTGTGCAAGAGCACTTTCCGCACTTAGGCTGGTATTGAAAACCACTTTCTGTGCTTGTGTTAGTGTTGCAATACCACTCTCGGCACTTATGCTGCTGTTCAAAACCACTTTACGCACTTGTACTAGTGTTGAAAACCACCTTTCGCACTTCTGTTAAAGTTTCAAAACCAGTTTCGGCACTTACGCTGGCGTTGGAAACCACTTTTCGAACTTGCTTCAGTGTTGCAAATCCACTTTCCACACTTGAACTAGTGTTGAAAACCACTTTTCGCACTTGTGTTAACGTTTCAAAACCACTTTCCACACTTGTGCTGGCGTTGGAAACCACTTTTTGCACTTGTGTTGGTGTTGCAAAACCACTTTCGGCACTTGTGTTGGTCTTGAAAAACCACTTTCCACACTTGTGCTAGTGTTGAAAACCACTTTTCGCACTTGTGTTAACGTTTCAAAACCACTTTCCACACTTGTGCTGGAGTTGGAAACCACTTTCCGCACTTGCTTCAGTGTTGCAAATCTACTTTCCACACAGGCACTAGTGTTGAAAACCACTTTTCGCACTTGTGTTAACGTTTCAAAACCACTTTCCACACTTGTGCTGGCGTTGCAAACCACTTTTTGCACTTGCCTCAGTGTTGCAAAACCACTTTCCAGACTGTTACTAGTGTTGAAAACCACTTTTCTCACTTGGGTTAGTATTGCAAAACAACTTTAAGCACTTTGTACGGGTGTTGCAAATCCACTTTCTGCACTTGTGCTGGCATTGAAAACCACTTTCCGCAATTCTGCTGTCATTGAAAACCACTTTCCGCACTTAGGCTAGTGTTGCAAAACCACTTTCCACACTTGCACTAGTGTTGAAAAGCACTTTTCGCACTTCTGTTAAAGTTTCAAAACGACTTTCTACACATGTGCCTGCGTTGGAAACCACCTTTTGCACTTGTGTTGGTGTTGCAAAACCACTTTTCGGTCTCGTGCTGGCATTGAAAATCACTGTCCGCACTTGTGCTGGCATTGAAAACCACTTTTCGCACTTGCTTCAGTGTTGCAAAACCACTTCCCACACTTGTACTAGTGTTGAAAAGCACTTTTCGCACTTCTGTTAAAGTTTCAAAACCACTTTCCACACATGTGCTGGCGTTGTAAACCACGTTTTGCACTTGTGTTGGTGTTGCAAAACCACTTTCGACACTTATGCTGGTATTGAAAACCACTTTCCCTGCTTGTGTTAGTGTTGCAAAACCACTTTCGGCACTTGTACTAGTGTTGGAAACCACTTTTCGCACTTCTGTTAAAGTTTCAAAACCACTTTCCACACATGTGCTAGTGTTGGAAACCACTTTTTGCACTTGTGTTGGTGTTGCAAAACCACTTTCGGCACTTATGCTGGTGTTCAAAACCACTTGCCGCACTTAGGCTGGTATTGAAAACCACTTTCCGTGCTTGTGTTAGTGTTGCAATACCACTCTCGGCACTTATGCTGCTGTTCAAAACCACTTTACGCACTTGTACTAGTGTTGAAAACTACCTTTCGCACTTCTGTTAAAGTTTCAAAACCAGTTTCGGCACTTATGCTGGCGTTGGAAACCACTTTTCGAACTTGCTTCAGTGTTGCAAATCCACTTTCCACACTTGAACTAGTGTTGAAAACCACTTTTCGCACTTGTGTTAACGTTTCAAAACCACTTTCCACACTTGTGCTGGCGTTGGAAACCACTTTTTGCACTTGCCTCAGTGTTGCAAAACCACTTTCCAGACTGTTACTAGTGTTGAAAACCACTTTTCTCACTTGGGTTAGTATTGCAAAACAACTTTAAGCACTTTGTATGGGTGTTGCAAATCCACTTTCTGCACTTGTGCTGGCATTGAAAACCACTTTCCGCGATTCTGCTGTCATTGAAAACCACTTTCCGCACTTAGGCTAGTGTTGCAAAACCACTTTCCACACTTGCACTAGTGTTGAAAAGCACTTTTCGCACTTCTGCTAAAGTTTCAAAACGACTTTCTACACATGTGCCTGTGTTGGAAACCACTTTTTGCACTTGTGTTGGTGTTGCAAAACCACTTTTCGGTCTCGTGCTGGCATTGAAAATCACTGTCCGCACTTATGCTGGCATTGAAAACCACTTTTCGCACTTGCTTCAGTGTTGCAAAACCACTTGCCACACTTGTAATAGTGTTGAAAAGCACTTTTCGCACTTCTGTTAAAGTTTCAAAACCACTTTCCACACATGTGCTGGTGTTGGAAACCACTTTTTGCACTTGTGTTGGTGTTGCAAAATCACTTTCGGCACTTATGCTGGTGTTGAAAACCACTTTTCGCACTTCTGTTAAAGTTTCAAAACCACTTTCGGCACTTATGCTGGCGTTGGAAACCACTTTTCGCACTTGTGTTCGTGTTGCAAAACCACTATCGGCACTTATGCTGGTGCTAAAAACCACTTTCTGCATTTGTGTTAGAGTTGAAAACCACTTTCCGCACTTAGGCTGGTATTGAAAACCACTTTCCGTGCTTGTGTTAATGTTGCAATACCACTCTCGGCACTTATGCTGCTGTTCAAAACCACTTTACGCACTTGTGCTTGTGTTGCAAAACCACTTTCCACACTTCTGTTAAAGTTTCAAAACGACTTTCTACACATGTGCCTGCTTTGGAAACCAACTTTTGCACTTGTGTTGGTGTTGCAAAACCACTTTTCGGTCTCATGCTGGCATTGAAAATCACTGTCCGCACTTGTGCTGGCATTGAAAACCACTTTTCGCACTTGCTTCAGTGTTGCAAAACCACTTTCCACACTTGTACCAGTGTTGAAAAGCACTTTTCACACTTCTGTTAAAGTTTCAAAACCACTTTCCACACATGTGCTGGCGTTGTAAACCACGTTTTGCACTTGTGTTGGTGTTGCAAAACCACTTTCGGCACTTATGCTGGTATTGAAAACCACTTTCCCTGCTTGTGTTAGTGTTGCAAAACCACTTTCGGCACTTGCACTAGTGTTGAAAACCACTTTTCGCACTTCTGTTAAAGTTTCAAAACCACTTTCCACACATGTGCTAGTGTTGGAAACCACTTTTTGCACTTGTGTTGGTGTTGCAAAACCACTTTCGGCACTTATGCTGGTGTTCAAAACCACTTTCCGCACTTAGGCTGGTTTTGAAAACCACTTTCCGTGCTTGTGTTAGTGTTGCAATACCACTCTCGGCACTTATGCTGCTGTTCAAAACCACTTTACGCACTTGTACTAGTGTTGAAAACCACCTTTCGCACTTCTGTTAAAGTTTCAAAACCAGTTTCGGCACTTATGCTGGCGTTGGAAACCACTTTTCGAACTTGCTTCAGTGTTGCAAATCCACTTTCCACACTTCAACTAGTGTTGAAAACCACTTTTCGCATTTGTGTTAACGTTTCAAAACCACTTTCCACACTTGTACTGGCGTTGGAAACCACTTTTTGCACTTGTGTTGGTGTTGCAAAACCACTTTCGGCACTTGTGTTGGTCTTGAAAAACCACTTTCCACACTTGTGCTAGTGTTGAAAACCACTTTTCGCACTTGTGTTAACGTTTCAAAACCACTTTCCACACTTGTGCTGGCGTTGGAAACCACTTTCCGCACTTGCTTCAGTGTTGCAAATCTACTTTCCACACAGGCAGTAGTGTTGAAAACCACTTTTCGCACTTGTGTTAACGTTTCAAAACCACTTTCCCACACTTGTGCTGGCATTGGAAACCACTTTTTGCACCTGTGTTGGTGTTGAAAACCACTTTCCACACTTGTACTAGTGTTGAAAACCACTTTTCGCACTTGTGTTAACGTTTCAAAACCACTTTCCACACTTGAGCTGGCGTTGCAAACCACTTTTTGCACTTGCCTCAGTGTTGCAAAACCACTTTCCAGACTGTTACTAGTGTTGAAAACCACTTTTCTCACTTGGGTTAGTATTGCAAAACAACTTTAAGCACTTTGTACGGGTGTTGCAAATCCACTTTCTGCACTTGTGCTGGCATTGAAAACCACTTTCCGCAATACTGCTGTCATTGAAAACCACTTTCCGCACTTAGGCTAGTGTTGCAAAACCACTTTCCACACTTGCACTAGTGTTGAAAAGCACTTTTCGCACTTCTGTTAAAGTTTCAAAACGACTTTCTACACATGTGCCTGCGTTGGAAACCACCTTTTGCACTTGTGTTGGTGTTGCAAAACCACTTTTCGTTCTCGTGCTGGCATTGAAAATCACTGTCCGCACTTGTGCTGGCATTGAAAACCACTTTTCGCACTTGCTTCAGTGTTGCAAAACCACTTCCCACACTTGTACTAGTGTTGAAAAGCACTTTTCGCACTTGTGTTAACGTTTCAAAACCACTTTCCACACTTGTGCTGGCGTTGGAAACCACTTTTTGCACTTGCCTCAGTGTTGCAAAACCACTTTCCAGACTGTTACTAGTGTTGAAAACCACTTTTCTAACTTGGGTTAGTATTGCAAAACAACTTTAAGCACTTGTGTTCATGTTGCAAAACCACTTTCGACACTTATGCTGCTGTTCAAAACCACTTTACGCACTTGTGCTTGTGTTGAAAACCACTTTCCGCACTTGGTTTAGTATTGCAAAACCACTTTTCGGACTCGTGCTTGCATTGAAAATCACTGTCCGCACTTGTGCTGGCATTGAAAACTTTCTACACTTGTACCAGTGTTGAAAACCACTTTTCGCACTTCTGCTAAAGGTTCAAAACCACTTTCCACACATGTGCTGGCATTGAAAAACACTTTTTGCACTTGTGTTCGTGTTGCAAAACCACTTTCGGCACTTATGCTGGTGCTAAAAACCACTTTCTGCATTTGTGTTAGTGTTGAAAACCACTTTCCGCACATAGGCTGGTATTGAAAACCACTTTCCGTGCTTGTGTTAGTGTTGCAATACCACTCTCGGCACTTATGCTGCTGTTCAAAACACTTTACGCACTTGTGCTTGTGTTGAAAATCACTTTCCGCACTTGGGTTCGTATTGCAAAACCACTTTTCGGACTCGTGCTGGCATTGAAAATTACTGTCCGCACTTGTGCTGGCATTGAAAACCACTTTCAACACTTGTACTAGTGTTGAAAGCCACTTTCGCACTACTGTTAAAGTTTCAAAACCACTTTCGGCCCTTATGCTGGCGTTGGAAACCACTTTTCGCACTTGCTTCAGTGTTGCAAATCGACTTTCCACACTTGAACTAGTGTTGAAAACCACTTTTCGCACTTGTGTTAACGTTTCAAAACCACTTCCCACACTTGTGCTGGCGTTGGAAACCACTTTTTGCACATGTGTTCGTGTTGGAAAATCACTTTCGGCACTTATGCTGGTGTTGAAAACCAATTTTCGCACTTGTGTTCATGTTGCAAAACCACTTTCGACACTTATGCTGCTGTTCAAAACCACTTTACGCACTTGTGCTTGTGTTGAAAACCACTTTCCGCACTTGGCTTAGTATTGCAAAACCACTTTTCGGACTCGTGCTGGCATTGAAAATCACTGTCCGCACTTGTGCTGGCATTGAAAACTTTCCACACTTGTACTAGTGTTGAAAACCACTTTTCGCACTTCTGCTAAAGTTTCAAAACCACTTTCCACACATGTGCTGGCATTGAAAACCACTTTTTGCACTTGTGTTGGTGTTGCAAAATCACTTTCGGCACTTATGCTGGTGTTGAAAACCACTTTTCACAATTGTGTTAGTGTTGAAAACCAATTTTCGCACTTGTGTTCGTGTTGCAAAACCACTTTCGGCACTTATGCTGGTGCTAAAAACCACTTTCTGCATTTGTGTTAGTGTTGAAATCTACTTTCCGCACTTGGGCTGGTATTGAAAACCACTTTCCGTGCTTGTGTTAGTGTTGAAATACTACTCTCGGCACTTATGCTGCTGTTCAAAACCACTTTACGCACTTGTGCTTATGTTGAAAATCACTTTCCGCACTTGGTTTCGTATTGCGAAACCACTTTTCAGACTCGTGCTGGCATTTAAAATCACTGTCCGCACTTGTGCTGGCATTGAAAACCACTTTCAACACTTGTACTAGTGTTGAAAACCACTTTTCGCACTTGTGTTAACGTTTCAAAACCACTTTCCCACACCTATGCTGGCGTTGGAAACCACTTTCGGCACTTATGCTGGTGTTGAAAACCACTTTCCACACTTGTACTAGTGTTCAAAACCACTTTTCGCACTTGTGTTAACGTTTCAAAACCACTTTCCCACACCTATGCTGGCGTTGGAAACCACTTTCGGCACTTATGCTGGTATTTAAAACCACTTTCCCTGCTTGTGTTAGTGTTGCAAAACCACTTTCGGCACTTGCACTAGTGTTGAAAACCACTTTTCGCACTTCTGTTAAAGTTTCGAAACCACTTTCCACACATGTGCTAGTGTTGGAAACCACTTTTTGCACTTGTGTTGGTGTTGCAAAACCACTTTCGGCACTTACGCTGGTGTTCAAAACCACTTTCCGCACTTAGGCTGGTATTGAAAACCACTTTCCGTGCTTGTGTTAGTGTTGCAATACCACTCTCGGCACTTATGCTGCTGTTCAAAACCACTTTACGCACTTGTACTAGTGTTGAAAACCACCTTTCGCACTTCTGTTAAAGTTTCAAAACCAGTTTCGGCACTTACGCTGGCGTTGGAAACCACTTTTCGAACTTGCTTCAGTGTTGCAAATCCACTTTCCACACTTGAACTAGTGTTGAAAACCACTTTTCGCACTTGTGTTAACGTTTCAAAACCACTTTCCACACTTGTGCTGGCGTTGGAAACCACTTTTTGCACTTGTGTTGGTGTTGCAAAACCACTTTCGGCACTTGTGGTGGTCTTGAAAAACCACTTTCCACACTTGTGCTAGTGTTGAAAACCACTTTTCGCACTTGTGTTAACGTTTCAAAACCACTTTCCACACTTGTGCTGGCATTGGAAACCACTTTCCGCACTTGCTTCAGTGTTGCAAATCTACTTTCCACACAGGCACTAGTGTTGAAAACCACTTTTCGCACTTGTGTTAACGTTTCAAAACCACTTTCCACACTTGTGCTGGCGTTGCAAACCACTTTTTGCACTTGCCTCAGTGTTGCAAAACCACTTTCCAGACTGTTACTAGTGTTGAAAACCACTTTTCTCACTTGGGTTAGTATTGCAAAACAACTTTAAGCACTTTGTACGGGTGTTGCAAATCCACTTTCTGCACTTGTGCTGGCATTGAAAACCACTTTCCGCAATTCTGCTGTCATTCAAAACCACTTTCCGCACTTAGGCTAGTGTTGCAAAACCACTTTCCACACTTGCACTAGTGTTGAAAAGCACTTTTCGCACTTCTGTTAAAGTTTCAAAACGACTTTCTACACATGTGCCTGCGTTGGAAACCACCTTTTGCACTTGCGTTGGTGTTGCAAAACCACTTTTCGGTCTCGTGCTGGCATTGAAAATCACTGTCCGCACTTGTGCTGGCATTGAAAACCACTTTTCGCACTTGCTTCAGTGTTGCAAAACCACTTCCCACACTTGTACTAGTGTTGAAAAGCACTTTTCGCACTTCTGTTAAAGTTTCAAAACCACTTTCCACACATGTGCTGGCGTTGTAAACCACGTTTTGCACTTGTGTTGGTGTTGCAAAACCACTTTCGACACTTATGCTGGTATTGAAAACCACTTTCCCTGCTTGTGTTAGTGTTGCAAAACCACTTTCGGCACTTGTACTCGTGTTGAAAACCACTTTTCGCACTTCTGTTAAAGTTTCAAAACCACTTTCCACACATGTGCTAGTGTTGGAAACCACTTTTTGCACTTGTGTTGGTGTTGCAAAACCACTTTCGGCACTTATGCTGGTGTTCAAAACCACTTTCCGCACTTAGGCTGGTATTGAAAACCACTTTCCGTGCTTGTGTTAGTGTTGCAATACCACTCTCGGCACTTATGCTGCTGTTCAAAACCACTTTACGCACTTGTACTAGTGTTGAAAACTACCTTTCGCACTTCTGTTAAAGTTTCAAAACCAGTTTCGGCACTTATGCTGGCGTTGGAAACCACTTTTCGAACTTGCTTCAGTGTTGCAAATCCACTTTCCACACTTGAACTAGTGTTGAAAACCACTTTTCGCACTTGTGTTAACGTTTCAAAACCACTTTCCACACTTGTGCTGGCGTTGGAAACCACTTTTTGCACTTGCCTCAGTGTTGCAAAACCACTTTCCAGACTGTTACTCGTGTTGAAAACCACTTTTCTCACTTGGGTTAGTATTGCAAAACAGCTTTAAGCACTTTGTATGGGTGTTGCAAATCCACTTTCTGCACTTGTGCTGGCATTGAAAACCACTTTCCGCGATTCTGCTGTCATTGAAAACCACTTTCCGCACTTAGGCTAGTGTTGCAAAACCACTTTCCACACTTGCACTAGTGTTGAAAAGCACTTTTCGCACTTCTGCTAAAGTTTCAAAACGACTTTCTACACATGTGCCTGCGTTGGAAACCACTTTTTGCACTTGTGTTGGTGTTGCAAAACCACTTTTCGGTCTCGTGCTGGCATTGAAAATCACTGTCCGCACTTATGCTGGCATTGAAAACCACTTTTCGCACTTGCTTCAGTGTTGCAAAACCACTTGCCACACTTTTACTAGTGTTGAAAAGCACTTTTCGCACTTCTGTTAAAGTTTCAAAACCACTTTCCACACATGTGCTGGCGTTGGAAACCACTTTTTGCACTTGTGTTGGTGTTGCAAAATCACTTTCGGCACTTATGCTGGTGTTGAAAACCACTTTTCGCACTTCTGTTAAAGTTTCAAAACCACTTTCGGCACTTATGCTGGCGTTGGAAACCACTTTTCGCACTTGCGTCAGTGTTGCAAATCCACTTTCCACACTTGAACTAGTGTTGAAAACCACTTTTCGCACTTGTGTTAACGTTTCAAAACCACTTTCCACACTTGTGCTGGCATTGGAAACCACTTTTTGCACTTGTGTTGGTGTTGAAAACCACTTTCCACACTTGTACTAGTGTTGAAAACCACTTTTCGCACTTGTGTTAACGTTTCAAAACCACTTTCCCACACTTGTGCTGGCATTGGAAACCACTTTTTGCACTTGTGTTGGCATTGAAAACCAATTTTCGCACTTGTGTTCGTGTTGCAAAACCACTTTCGGCACTTATGCTGACCTGCTAAAAACCACTTTCTGCATTTGTGTTAGAGTTGAAAACCACTTTCCGCACTTAGGCTGGTATTGAAAACCACTTTCCGTGCTTGTGTTAATGTTGCAATACCACTCTCGGCACTTATGCTGGTATTGAAAACCACTTTACGCACTTGTGCTTGTGTTGCAAAACCACTTTCCACACTTGCACTAGTGTTGAAAAGTACTTTTCGCACTTCTGTTAAAGTTTCAAAACGACTTTCTACACATGTGCCTGCTTTGGAAACCAACTTTTGCACTTGTGTTGGTGTTGCAAAACCACTTTTCGGTCTCGTGCTGGCATTGCAAATCACTGTCCGCACTTGTGCTGGCATTGAAAACCACTTTTCGCACTTGCTTCAGTGTTGCAAAACCACTTTCCACACTTGTACCAGTGTTGAAAAGCACTTTTCACACTTCTGTTAAAGTTTAAAAACCACTTTCCACACATGTGCTGGCGTTGTAAACCACGTTTTGCACTTGTGTTGGTGTTGCAAAACCACTTTCGGCACTTGTGCTGGTATTGAAAACCACTTTCCCTGCTTGTGTTAGTGTTGCAAAACCACTTTCGGCACTTGCACTCGTGTTGAAAACCACTTTTTGCACTTGTGTTGGTGTTGCAAAACCACTTTCGGCACTTATGCTGGTGTTCAAAACCACTTTCCGCACTTAGGCTGGTTTTGAAAACCACTTTCCGTGCTTGTGTTAGTGTTGCAATACCACTCTCGGCACTTATGCTGCTGTTCAAAACCACTTTACGCACTTGTACTAATGTTGAAAACCACCTTTCGCACTTCTGTTAAAGTTTCAAAACCAGTTTCGGCACTTATGCTGGCGTTGGAAACCACTTTTCGAACTTGCTTCAGTGTTGCAAATCCACTTTCCACACTTGAACTAGTGTTGAAAACCACTTTTCGCACTTGTGTTAACGTTTCAAAACCACTTTCCACACTTGTGCTGGCGTTGGAAACCACTTTTTGCACTTGTGTTGGTGTTGCAAATCCACTTTCTGCACTTGTGCTGGCATTGAAAACCACTTTCCGCAATTCTGCTGGCATTGAAAACCACTTTCCGCACTTAGGCTAGTGTTGCAAAACCACTTTCCACACAGGCACTAGTGTTGAAAACCACTTTTCGCACTTGTGTTAACGTTTCAAAACCACTTTCCACACTTGTGCTGGCGTTGCAAACCACTTTTTGCACTTGCCTCAGTGTTGCAAAACCACTTTCCAGACTGTTACTAGTGTTGAAAACCACTTTTCTCACTTGGGTTAGTATTGCAAAACAACTTTAAGCACTTTGTACGGGTGTTGCAAATCCACTTTCTGCACTTGTGCTGGCATTGAAAACCACTTTCCGCAATTCTGCTGTCATTCAAAACCACTTTCCGCACTTAGGCTAGTGTTGCAAAACCACTTTCCACACTTGCACTAGTGTTGAAAAGCACTTTTCGCACTTCTGTTAAAGTTTCAAAACGACTTTCTACACATGTGCCTGCATTGGAAACCACCTTTTGCACTTGTGTTGGTGTTGCAAAACCACTTTTCGGTCTCGTGCTGGCATTGAAAATCACTGTCCGCACTTGTGCTGTCATTCAAAACCACTTTCCGCACTTAGGCTAGTGTTGCAAAACCACTTTCCACACTTGCACTAGTGTTGAAAAGCACTTTTCGCACTTCTGTTAATGTTTCAAAACGACTTTCTACACATGTGCCTGCGTTGAAAATCACTTTCCGCACTTGGTTTCGTATTGCGAAACCACTTTTCAGACTCGTGCTGGCATTGAAAATCACTGTCCGCACTTGTGCTGGCATTGAAAACCACTTTCAACACTTGTACTAGTGTTGAAAACCACTTTTCGCACTTGTGTTAACGTTTCAAAACCACTTTCCCACACCTATGCTGGCGTTGGAAACCACTTTCGGCACTTATGCTGGTGTTGAAAACCACTTTCCACACTTGTACTAGTGTTCAAAACCACTTTTCGCACTTGTGTTAACGTTTCAAAACCACTTTCCCACACCTATGCTGGCGTTGGAAACCACTTTCGGCACTTATGCTGGTATTTAAAACCACTTTCCCTGCTTGTGTTAGTGTTGCAAAACCACTTTCGGCACTTGCACTAGTGTTGAAAACCACTTTTCGCACTTCTGTTAAAGTTTCGAAACCACTTTCCACACATGTGCTAGTGTTGGAAACCAGTTTTTGCACTTGTGTTGGTGTTGCAAAACCACTTTCGGCACTTACGCTGGTGTTCAAAACCACTTTCCGCACTTAGGCTGGTATTGAAAACCACTTTCCGTGCTTGTGTTAGTGTTGCAATACCACTCTCGGCACTTATGCTGCTGTTCAAAACCACTTTACGCACTTGTACTAGTGTTGAAAACCACCTTTCGCACTTCTGTTAAAGTTTCAAAACCAGTTTCGGCACTTACGCTGGCGTTGGAAACCACTTTTCGAACTTGCTTCAGTGTTGCAAATCCACTTTCCACACTTGAACTAGTGTTGAAAACCACTTTTCGCACTTGTGTTAACGTTTCAAAACCACTTTCCACACTTGTGCTGGCGTTGGAAACCACTTTTTGCACTTGTGTTGGTGTTGCAAAACCACTTTCGGCACTTGTGGTGGTCTTGAAAAACCACTTTCCACACTTGTGCTAGTGTTGAAAACCACTTTTCGCACTTGTGTTAACGTTTCAAAACCACTTTCCACACTTGTGCTGGCATTGGAAACCACTTTCCGCACTTGCTTCAGTGTTGCAAATCTACTTTCCACACAGGCACTAGTGTTGAAAACCACTTTTCGCACTTGTGTTAACGTTTCAAAACCACTTTCCACACTTGTGCTGGCGTTGCAAACCACTTTTTGCACTTGCCTCAGTGTTGCAAAACCACTTTCCAGACTGTTACTAGTGTTGAAAACCACTTTTCTCACTTGGGTTAGTATTGCAAAACAACTTTCGGCACTTGTACTAGTGTTGAAAACCACTTTTCGCACTTCTGTTAAAGTTTCAAAACCACTTTCCACACATGTGCTAGTGTTGGAAACCACTTTTTGCACTTGTGTTGGTGTTGCAAAACCACTTTCGGCACTTATGCTGGTGTTCAAAACCACTTTCCGCACTTAGGCTGGTATTGAAAACCACTTTCCGTGCTTGTGTTAGTGTTGCAATCCCACT
This sequence comes from Myxine glutinosa, assembly GCF_964187855.1. Lineage (NCBI taxonomy): Eukaryota > Metazoa > Chordata > Myxini > Myxiniformes > Myxinidae > Myxine > Myxine glutinosa. The sequence goes on from NC_136263.1 coordinate 136,082,771, forward strand.
CTCGGCACTTATGCTGCTGTTCAAAACCACTTTACGCACTTGTACTAGTGTTGAAAACTACCTTTCGCACTTCTGTTAAAGTTTCAAAACCAGTTTCGGCACTTATGCTGGCGTTGGAAACCACTTTTCGAACTTGCTTCAGTGTTGCAAATCCACTTTCCACACTTGAACTCGTGTTGAAAACCACTTTTCGCACTTGTGTTAACGTTTCAAAACCACTTTCCACACTTGTGCTGGCGTTGGAAACCACTTTTTGCACTTGCCTCAGTGTTGCAAAACCACTTTCCAGACTGTTACTAGTGTTGAAAACCACTTTTCTCACTTGGGTTAGTATTGCAAAACAGCTTTAAGCACTTTGTATGGGTGTTGCAAATCCACTTTCTGCACTTGTGCTGGCATTGAAAACCACTTTCCGCGATTCTGCTGTCATTGAAAACCACTTTCCGCACTTAGGCTAGTGTTGCAAAACCACTTTCCACACTTGCACTAGTGTTGAAAAGCACTTTTCGCACTTCTGCTAAAGTTTCAAAACGACTTTCTACACATGTGCCTGCGTTGGAAACCACTTTTTGCACTTGTGTTGGTGTTGCAAAACCACTTTTCGGTCTCGTGCTGGCATTGAAAATCACTGTCCGCACTTATGCTGGCATTGAAAACCACTTTTCGCACTTGCTTCAGTGTTGCAAAACCACTTGCCACACTTGTACTAGTGTTGAAAAGCACTTTTCGCACTTCTGTTAAAGTTTCAAAACCACTTTCCACACATGTGCTGGCGTTGGAAACCACTTTTTGCACTTGTGTTGGTGTTGCAAAATCACTTTCGGCACTTATGCTGGTGTTGAAAACCACTTTTCGCACTTCTGTTAAAGTTTCAAAACCACTTTCGGCACTTATGCTGGCGTTGGAAACCACTTTTCGCACTTGCGTCAGTGTTGCAAATCCACTTTCCACACTTGAACTAGTGTTGAAAACCACTTTTCGCACTTGTGTTAACGTTTCAAAACCACTTTCCACACTTGTGCTGGCATTGGAAACCACTTTTTGCACTTGTGTTGGTGTTGAAAACCACTTTCCACACTTGTACTAGTGTTGAAAACCACTTTTCGCACTTGTGTTGACGTTTCAAAACCACTTTCCCACACTTGTGCTGGCATTGGAAACCACTTTTCGCACTTGTGTTGACGTTTCAAAACCACTTTCCCACACTTGTGTTGGCATTGAAAACCAATTTTCGCACTTGTGTTCGTGTTGCAAAACCACTTTCGGCACTTATGCTGGTGCTAAAAACCACTTTCTGCATTTGTGTTAGAGTTGAAAACCACTTTCCGCACTTAGGCTGGTATTGAAAACCACTTTCCGTGCTTGTGTTAATGTTGCAATACCACTCTCGGCACTTATGCTGGTATTGAAAACCACTTTACGCACTTGTGCTTGTGTTGCAAAACCACTTTCCACACTTGCACTAGTGTTGAAAAGTACTTTTCGCACTTCTGTTAAAGTTTCAAAACGACTTTCTACACATGTGCCTGCTTTGGAAACCAACTTTTGCACTTGTGTTGGTGTTGCAAAACCACTTTTCGGTCTCGTGCTGGCATTGCAAATCACTGTCCGCACTTGTGCTGGCATTGAAAACCACTTTTCGCACTTGCTTCAGTGTTGCAAAACCACTTTCCACACTTGTACCAGTGTTGAAAAGCACTTTTCACACTTCTGTTAAAGTTTAAAAACCACTTTCCACACATGTGCTGGCGTTGTAAACCACGTTTTGCACTTGTGTTGGTGTTGCAAAACCACTTTCGGCACTTGTGCTGGTATTGAAAACCACTTTCCCTGCTTGTGTTAGTGTTGCAAAACCACTTTCGGCACTTGCACTCGTGTTGAAAACCACTTTTTGCACTTGTGTTGGTGTTGCAAAACCACTTTCGGCACTTATGCTGGTGTTCAAAACCACTTTCCGCACTTAGGCTGGTTTTGAAAACCACTTTCCGTGCTTGTGTTAGTGTTGCAATATCACTCTCGGCACTTATGCTGCTGTTCAAAACCACTTTACGCACTTGTACTAATGTTGAAAACCACCTTTCGCACTTCTGTTAAAGTTTCAAAACCAGTTTCGGCACTTATGCTGGCGTTGGAAACCACTTTTCGAACTTGCTTCAGTGTTGCAAATCCACTTTCCACACTTGAACTAGTGTTGAAAACCACTTTTCGCACTTGTGTTAACGTTTCAAAACCACTTTCCACACTTGTGCTGGCGTTGGAAACCACTTTTTGCACTTGTGTTGGTGTTGCAAATCCACTTTCTGCACTTGTGCTGGCATTGAAAACCACTTTCCGCAATTCTGCTGGCATTGAAAACCACTTTCCGCACTTAGGCTAGTGTTGCAAAACCACTTTCCACACTTGCACTAGTGTTGAAAAGCACTTTTCGCACTTCTGTTAAAGTTTCAAAACGACTTTCTACACATGTGCCTGCGTTGGAAACCACCTTTTGCACTTGTGTTGGTGTGCAAAACCACTTTTCGGTCTCGTGCTGGCATTGAAAATCACTGTCCGCACTTGTGCTGGCATTGAAAACCACTTTTCGCACTTGCTTCAGTGTTGCAAAACCACTTCCCACACTTGTACTAGTGTTGAAAAGCACTTTTCGCACTTGTGTTAACGTTTCAAAACCACTTTCCACACTTGTGCTGGCGTTGGAAACCACTTTTTGCACTTGCCTCAGTGTTGCAAAACCACTTTCCAGACTGTTACTAGTGTTGAAAACCACTTTTCTAACTTGGGTTAGTATTGCAAAACAACTTTAAGCACTTGTGTTCATGTTGCAAAACCACTTTCGACACTTATGCTGCTGTTCAAAACCACTTTACGCACTTGTGCTTGTGTTGAAAACCACTTTCCGCACTTGGCTTAGTATTGCAAAACCACTTTTCGGACTCGTGCTTGCATTGAAAATCACTGTCCGCACTTGTGCTGGCATTGAAAACTTTCTACACTTGTACCAGTGTTGAAAACCACTTTTCGCACTTCTGCTAAAGTTTCTAAACCACTTTCCACACATGTGCTGGCATTGAAAAACACTTTTTGCACTTGTGTTCGTGTTGCAAAACCACTTTCGGCACTTATGCTGGTGCTAAAAACCACTTTCTGCATTTGTGTTAGTGTTGAAAACCACTTTCCGCACATAGGCTGGTATTGAAAACCACTTTCCGTGCTTGTGTTAGTGTTGCAATACCACTCTCGGCACTTATGCTGCTGTTCAAAACACTTTACGCACTTGTGCTTGTGTTGAAAATCACTTTCCGCACTTGGGTTCGTATTGCAAAACCACTTTTCGGACTCGTGCTGGCATTGAAAATTACTGTCCGCACTTGTGCTGGCATTGAAAACCACTTTCAACACTTGTACTAGTGTTGAAAGCCACTTTCGCACTTCTGTTAAAGTTTCAAAACCACTTTTGGCCCTTATGCTGGCGTTGGAAACCACTTTTCGCACTTGCTTCAGTGTTGCAAATCTACTTTCCACACAGGCACTAGTGTTGAAAACCACTTTTCGCACTTGTGTTAACGTTTCAAAACCACTTCCCACACTTGTGCTGGCGTTGCAAACCACTTTTTGCACTTGCCTCAGTGTTGCAAAACCACTTTCCAGACTGTTACTAGTGTTGAAAACCACTTTTCTCACTTGGGTTAGTATTGCAAAACAACTTTAAGCACTTTGTACGGGTGTTGCAAATCCACTTTCTGCACTTGTGCTGGCATTGAAAACCACTTTTCCGCAATTCTGCTGTCATTGAATACCACTTTCCGCACTTAGGCTAGTGTTGCAAAACCACTTTCCACACTTGCACTAGTGTTGAAAAGCACTTTTCGCACTTCTGTTAAAGTTTCAAAACGACTTTCGACACATGTGCCTGCGTTGGAAACAACCTTTTGCACTTGCGTTGGTGTTGCAAAACCACTTTTCGGTCTCGTGCTGGCATTGAAAATCACTGTCCGCACTTGTGCTGGCATTGAAAACCACTTTTCGCACTTGCTTCAGTGTTGCAAAACCACTTTCCACACTTGTACTAGTGTTGAAAAGCACTTCTCGCACTTCTGTTAAAGTTTCAAAACCACTTTCCACACATGTGCTGGCGTTGTAAACCACGTTTTGCACTTGTGTTGGTGTTGCAAAACCACTTTCGGCACTTATGCTGGTGTTCAAAACCACTTTCCGCACTTAGGCTGGTATTGAAAACCACTTTCCGTGCTAATGCTAGTGTTGCAATACCACTCTCGGCACTTATGCTGCTGTTCAAAACCACTTTACGCACTTGTGCTTGTGTTGAAAACCACTTTCCGCACTTGGGTTCGTTTTGCAAAACCACTTTTCGGACTCGTGCTGGGATTGAAAATCATTGTCCGCACTTGTGCTGGCATTGAAAACCACTTTCAACACTTGTACTAGTGTTGAAAACCACCTTTCGCACTTCTGCTAAAGTTTCAAAACCAGTTTCGGCACTTATGCTGGCGTTGGAAACCACTTTTCGAACTTGCTTCAGTGTTGCAAATCCACTTTCCACACTTGAACTAGTGTTGAAAACCACTTTTCGCACATGTGTTAACGTTGCAAAACCACTTTTGGCACTTGGGCTGGCGTTGCAAAACCACTTTTGGCACTTGTGTTGGTGTTGAAAACCACTTTCCACACTTGTACTAGTGTTGAAAACCACTTTTCGCACTTGTGTTAACGTTTCAAATCCACTTTCCACACTTGTGCTGGCGTTGCAAAACCACTTTCGGCACTTATGCTGGTGTTGAAAACAACTTTTCGCACTTGTGTTAAAGTTTCAAAACCACTTTCCACACATGTGCTGGCATTGGAAACCACTTTTTGCACTTGTGTTGGTGTTGCAAAATAACTTTCGGCACTTATGCTGGTGTTGAAAACCACTTTTCGCACTTGTGTTCGTGTTGAAAACCAATTTTCGCACTTGTGTTCGTGTTGCAAAACCACTTTCGGCACTTATGCTGCTGTTCAAAACCACTTTACGCTCTTGTGCTTGTGTTGAAAACCACTTTCCGCACTTGGCTTAGGATTGCAAAACCACTTTTCGGACTCGTGCTGGCATTGAAAATCACTGTCCGCACTTGTGCTGGCATTGAAAACTTTCGACACTTGCACTCGTGTTGAAAACCACTTTTCGCACTTCTGCTATAGTTTCAAAACCACTTTCCACACATGTGCTGGCATTGAAAACCACTTTTTGCACTTGTGTTGGTGTTGCAAAATCACTTTCGGCACATATGCTGGTGTTGAAAACCACTTTTCGCAATTGTGTTAGTGGTGAAAACCAATTTTCGCACTTATGTTTGTGTTGCAAAACCACTTTCAACACTTGTACAAGTGTTGAAAACCACTTTCCGCACATCGGTTAAAGTTTCAAAACCACTTTCCACACATGTGCTGGCATTGGAAACCACTTTTTGCACTAGTGTTGGTGTTGCAAAATCACTTTCGGCACTTATGCTGGTGTTGAAAACCACTTTTCGCACTTGTGTTGGTGTTGAAAACCAATTTTCGCACTTGTATTCGTGTTGCAAAACCACTTTCGTCACTTATGCTGGTACTAAAAACCACTTTCTGCATTTGTGTTAGTGTTGAAAACTACTTTCGCACTTAGGCTAGTGTTGCAAAACCACTTTTCGCACTTGTGTTAGTGTTGAAACCCACTTTTGGCACTTGTGTTGGTGTTGCAAATCCACTTTCGGCACTTATGCTGCTGTTCAAAACCTCTTTACGCACTTGTGCTTGTGTTGAAAACCACTTTCCGCTCTTGGGTTAGTATTGTAAACCCACTTTTCGGACTTGTGCTGGCATTGAAAATCACTGTCCGCACTTGTGCTGGCATTGAAAACCACTTTCAACACTTGTACTAATGTTGAAAACCATATTTCGCACTTCTGTTAAAGTTTCAAAACCACTTTCCACACTTGTGCTGGCGTTGGAAACTACTTTTGGCACTTGCCTCAGTGTTGCAAAACCACTTTCCACACTGTTACTAGTGTTGAAAACCACTTTTCGCACTTGGGTTAGTATTGCAAAACAACTTCAAGCACTTTGCGCGGGTGTTGCAAATCCACATTCTGCACTTGTATTTTGCACTTGCGTTAGTGTTGCAAAACCACTTTCAGCACTTGTGCTGGTGCTAAAAACCACTTTCTGCATTTGTGTTAGTGTTGAAAACCACTTTCCGCACTTAGGCTAGTGTTGCAAAACCACTTTCCGAACTTGTACTAGTGTTGAAAAGCACTTTTCGCACTTGTGTTAAAGTTTCAAAACCACTTTCCACACTTGTGCTGGCGTTGGAAACCACTTTTTGCACTTGGGTTAATATTGCAAAACCACTTTTCGGACTCGTGCTGTCATTGAAAATCGCTGTCCGCACTTGTGCTGGCATTGAAAACCCATTTTCGCACTTGCTTTATTGCTGCAAAACTACTTTCAACACTTGTACTGGTGTTGAAAACCACTTTTCGCACTTGTGTTAGTGTTGAAAACAACTTTTCGCACTTGTGTCAAAGTTTCAAAACCACTTTCCACACATGTGCTGTCGTTGTAAACCATGTTTTGCACATGTGTTGGTGTTGCAAAACCATTTTCGGCACTTATGCTGGTATTGAAAACCACTTTCCCTGCTTGTGTTAGTGTTGCAAAACCACCCTTCGGCACTTGTACTCGTGTTGAAAAACACTTTTCGCACTTCTGTCAAAGTTTCAAAACCACTTTCCATACATGTGCTGGCATTGGAAACCATTTTTTGCGCTTGTGTTGATGTTGCAAAATCACTTTCGGCACTTATGCTGGTGTTGAAAACCACTTTTCGCACTTGTGTTCGTGTTGAAAACCAATTTTCGCACTTGTGTTCGTGTTGCAAAACCACTTTCGGCACTTATGCTGGTGTTGAAAAACACTTTTCGCACTTGTGTTTGTGTTGAAAACAACTTTTCGCACTTGTGTTAAAGTTTCAAAACCACTTTCCACACTTGTGCTGGAGTTGGAAACCACTTTTTGCACTTGGGTTAATATTGCAAAACCACTTTTCGGACTCGTGCTGGCATTGAAAATCACTGACCACAGTTGTGCTGACATTGAAAACCACTTTTCGCACTTGCTTCAGTGTTGCAAAACCACTTCCAACACATGTACAAGTGTTGAAAACCACTTTTCGCACTTCTGTTAAAGTTTCAAAACCACTTTCCACACATGTGCTGGCATTGGAAACCACTTTTTGCACTTGTGTTAGTGTTGCAAAACCACTTTCGGCACTTATGCTGCTGTTCAGAACCACTTTACGCACTTGTGCTTGTGTTGAAAACCACGTTCCGCACTTGGGTTAGTATTGCAAAACCACTTTTCGGACTCGTGCTGGCATTGAAAATCACTGTCCGCACATGTTCTGGCATTGAAAACTTTCAACACTTGTACTAGTGTTGAAAACCACTTTTCGCACTTCTGTTAAAGTTTCAAAACCACTTTCCACACATGTGCTGGCATTGAAAACCACTTTTTGCACTTGTGTTGGTGTTGCAAAATCACATTCGGCACTTATGCTGGTGTTGAAAACCTCTTTTCGCAATTGTGTTAGTGTTGAAAACCAATTTTCGCACTTCTGTTCGTGTTGCAAAACCACTTTCGGCACTTATGCTGGTGCTAAAAACCACTTTCTGCATTTGTGTTAGTGTTGAAAACCACTTTCGGCACTTAGGCTGGGATTGAAAACCACTTTCCGTGCTTGTGTTAGTGTTGCAATACCACTCTCGGCACTTATGCTGGTGTTGAAAACCACTTTTCGCAATTGTGTTAGTGTTGAAAACCAATTTTCGCACTTGTGTTCGTGTTGCAAAACCACTTTCGGCACTTATGCTGGTGCTAAAAACCACTTTTCGCACTTGCTTCAGTGTTGCAAATCCACTTTCCACACTTGAACTAGTGTTGAAAACCACTTTTCGCACTTGTGTTAACGTTTCAAAACCACTTTCCCACACTTGTGCTGGCATTGGAAACCACTTTTTGCACTTGTGTTGGTGTTGAAAACCACTCTCCACACTTGTACTAGTGTTGAAAACCAGTTTTCGCACTTGTGTTAACGTTTCAAAACCACTTTCCACACTTGTGCTGGCGTTGGAAACCACTTTTTGCATTTGCCTCAGTGTTGCAAAACCACTTTCCAGACTGTTACTAGTGTTGAAAACCACTTTTCTCACTTGGGTTAGAATTGCAAAACAACTTTAAGCACTATGTACGGGTGTTGCAAATCCACTTTCTGCACTTGTGCTGGCATTGAAAACCACTTTTCGCACTTGCTTTAGTGTTGCAAAACCACTTTCCACACCTGTACTAGTGTTGAAAAGCACTTTTCGCACTTCTGTTAAAGTTTCAAAACCACTTTCCACACATGTGCTGGCATTGTAAACCATGTTTTGCACTTGTGTTGGTGTTGCAAAACCACTTTCGGCACTTATGCTGGTATTGAAAACCACTTTCCCTGCTTGTGTTAGTGTTGCAAAACCACCCTTCGGCACTTGAACTCGTGTTGAAAAACACTTTTCACACTTCTGTTAAAGTTTCAAAACCACTTTAAACACATGTGCTCGTGTTGGAACCCACTTTTTGCACTTGTGTTGGTGTTGCAAAACCACTTTCGGCACTTATGCTGGTGTTGAAAACCACTTTTCGCACTTGTGTCAAAGTTTCAAAACCACTTTCCACGCATGTGCTGTCATTGGAAACCACTTTTTGCACTTGTGTTGGTCTTGCAAAATCACTTTCGGCACTTATGCTGGTGTTGAAAACCACTTTTCGCACTTGTGTTCATGTTGAAAACCAATTTTCGCACTTGTGTTCGTGTTGCAAAACCACTTTCGGCACTTATGCTGCTGTTCAAAACCACTTTACGCACTTGTGCTTGTGTTGAAAATCACTGGCCGCACTTGTGCTGGCATTGAAAACCACTTTCAACACTTGTACTAGTGTTGAAAACCACTTTTCGCACTTCTGTTAAAGTTTCAAAACCACTTTCCACACATGTGCTGGCATTGGAAACCACTTTTTGCACTTGTGTTGGTGTTGCAAAATCACTTTCGGCACTTATGCTGGTGTTGAAAAACACTTTTCGCACTTGTGTTAGTGTTGAAAACAACTTTTCGCACTTGTGTTAAAGTTTCAAAACCACTTTCCACACTTGTGCTGGACTTGTAAAGCACTTTTTGCACTTGGGTTAATTTTGCAAAACCACTCTTCAGACTCGTGCTGGCATTGAAAATCACTGTCCACACTTGTGCTGGCATTGAAAACCACTTTTCGCACTTGCTTCAGTGTTGCAAAACCACTTCCAACACATGTACTCGTGTTGAAAACCAATTTTCGCACTTGTGTTCGTGTTGCAAAACCACTTTAGGCACATGCTGGTGCTAAAAACCACTTTCTGCATTTGTGTTAGTGTTGAAAACCACTTTCCGCACTTAGGCTGGTATTGAAAACCACTTTCCGTGCTTGTGTTAGTGTTGAAATACCACTCTCGGCACTTATGCTGCTGCTCAAAACCACTTTACGCACTTGTGCTTGTGTTGAAAACCACTTTCCGCACTTGGGTTCGTATTGCAAAACCACCGTTTCGGACTCGTGCTGGCATTGAAAATCACTGTCCGCACTTGTGCTGGCATTGAAAACCACTTTCAACACTTGTACTAGTGTTGAAAACCACTTTTTGCACTTGTGTTAACGTTTCAAAACCACTTTCCCACACTTATGCTGGCGTTGGAAACCACTTTCGGCACTTATGCTGGTGTTGAAAACCACTTTCCACACTTGTACTAGTGTTGAAAACCACTTTTCGCACTTGTGTTAACATTTCAAAACCACTTTCCGCACTTGTGCTGGTGTTGGAAACCACTTTTTGCACTTGCCTCAGTGTTGCAAAACCACTTTCCAGACTGTTACTAGTGTTGAAAACCACTTTTCTCACTTGGGTTAGTATTGCAAAACAACTTTAAGCACTTTGTACGGGTGTTGCAAATCCACTTTCTGCACTTGTGCAGGCATTGAAAACCACTTTCCGCAATTCTGCTGTCATTGAAAACCACTCTCCGCACTGAGGCTAGTGTTGTAAAACCACTTTCCACACTTGCACTAGTGTTGAAAAGCACTTTTCGCACTTCTGTTAAAGTTTCAAAACGACTTTCTACACATGTGCCTGCGTTGGAAACCACTCTTTGCACTTGTGTTGGTGTTGCAAAACCACTTTTCGGTCTCGTGCTGGCATTGAAAATCACTGTCCGCACTTGTGCTGGCATTGAAAACCACTTTCCGCACTGAGGCTAGTGTTGTAAAACCACTTTCCACACTTGTACTAGTGTTGAAAAGCACTTTTCGCACTTCTGTTAAAGTTTCAAAACCACTTTCCACACATGTGCTGGCGTTGTAAACCACGTTTTGTACTTGTGTTGGTGTTGCAAAACCACTTTTGGCACTTATGCTGGTATTGAAAACCACTTTCCCTGCTTGTGTTAGTGTTGCAAAACCACTTTCGACACTTGTACTAGTGTTGAAAACCACTTTTCGCACTTCTGTTAAAGTTTCAAAACCACTTTCCACATGTGTGCTAGTGTTGGAAACCACTTTTGGCACTTGTGTTGGTGTTGCAATACCACTTTCGGCACTTATGCTGGTGTTGAAAACCACTTTTCGGTCTCGTGCTGGCATTGAAAATCACTGTCCGCACTTGTGCTGGCATTGAAAACCACTTTCCGCACTGAGGCTAGTGTTGTAAAACCACTTTCCACACTTGTACTAGTGTTGAAAAGCACTTTTCGCACTTCTGTTAAAGTTTCAAAACCACTTTCCACATGTGTGCTAGTGTTGGAAACCACTTTTGGCACTTGTGTTGGTGTTGCAATACCACTTTCGGCACTTATGCTGGTGTTGAAAACCACTTTTCGCACTTGTGTTAGTGTTGAAAACAACTTTTCGCACTTGTGCTAAAGTTTCAAAACCACTTTCCACACATGTGCTGGCATTGGAAACCACTTTTTGCACATGTGTTGGTGTTGCAAAATCACTTTCGGCACTTATGCTGGTGTTGAAAACCACTTTTCGCACATGTGTTCGTGTTGAAAACCAATTTTCGCACTTGTGTTCATGTTGCAAAACCACTTTCGACACTTTGTGCTGCTGTTCAAAACCACTTTACGCACTTGTGCTTGTGTTGAAAACCACTTTCCGCACTTGGCTTAGTATTGCAAAACCACTTTTCGGACTCGTGCTGGCATTGAAAATCACTGTCCGCACTTGTGCTGGCATTGAAAACTTTCCACACTTGCACTAGTGTTGAAAACCACTTTTCGCACTTGTGTTAACGTTTCAAAACCACTTCCCACACTTGTGCTGGCGTTGCAAACCACTTTTTGCACTTGCCTCAGTGTTGCAAAACCACTTTCCAGACTGTTACTAGTGTTGAAAACCACTTTTCTCACTTGGGTTAGTATTGCAAAACAACTTTAAGCACTTTGTACGGGTGTTGCAAATCCACTTTCTGCACTTGTGCTGGCATTGAAAACCACTTTTCCGCAATTCTGCTGTCATTGAATACCACTTTCCGCACTTAGGCTAGTGTTGCAAAACCACTTTCCACACTTGCACTAGTGTTGAAAAGCACTTTTCGCACTTCTGTTAAAGTTTCAAAACGACTTTCGACACATGTGCCTGCGTTGGAAACAACCTTTTGCACTTGCGTTGGTGTTGCAAAACCACTTTTCGGTCTCGTGCTGGCATTGAAAATCACTGTCCGTACTTGTGCTGGCATTGAAAACCACTTTTCGCACTTGCTTCAGTGTTGCAAAACCACTTTCCACACTTGTACTAGTGTTGAAAAGCACTTCTCGCACTTCTGTTAAAGTTTCAAAACCACTTTCCACACATGTGCTGGCGTTGTAAACCACGTTTTGCACTTGTGTTGGTGTTGCAAAACCACTTTCGGCACTTATGCTGGTGTTCAAAACCACTTTCCGCACTTAGGCTGGTATTGAAAACCACTTTCCGTGCTAATGCTAGTGTTGCAATACCACTCTCGGCACTTATGCTGCTGTTCAAAACCACTTTACGCACTTGTGCTTGTGTTGAAAACCACTTTCCGCACTTGGGTTCGTTTTGCAAAACCACTTTTCGGACTCGTGCTGGGATTGAAAATCATTGTCCGCACTTGTGCTGGCATTGAAAACCACTTTCAACACTTGTACTAGTGTTGAAAACCACCTTTCGCACTTCTGCTAAAGTTTCAAAACCAGTTTCGGCACTTATGCTGGCGTTGGAAACCACTTTTCGAACTTGCTTCAGTGTTGCAAATCCACTTTCCACACTTGAACTAGTGTTGAAAACCACTTTTCGCACATGTGTTAACGTTGCAAAACCACTTTTGGCACTTGGGCTGGCGTTGCAAAACCACTTTTGGCACTTGTGTTGGTGTTGAAAACCACTTTCCACACTTGTACTAGTGTTGAAAACCACTTTTCGCACTTGTGTTAACGTTTCAAATCCACTTTCCACACTTGTGCTGGCGTTGCAAAACCACTTTCGGCACTTATGCTGGTGTTGAAAACAACTTTTCGCACTTGTGTTAAAGTTTCAAAACCACTTTCCACACATGTGCTGGCATTGGAAACCACTTTTTGCACTTGTGTTGGTGTTGCAAAATAACTTTCGGCACTTATGCTGGTGTTGAAAACCACTTTTCGCACTTGTGTTCGTGTTGAAAACCAATTTTCGCACTTGTGTTCGTGTTGCAAAACCACTTTCGGCACTTATGCTGCTGTTCAAAACCACTTTACGCTCTTGTGCTTGTGTTGAAAACCACTTTCCGCACTTGGCTTAGGATTGCAAAACCACTTTCCACACATGTGCTGGCATTGAAAACCACTTTTTGCACTTGTGTTGGTGTTGCAAAATCACTTTCGGCACATATGCTGGTGTTGAAAACCACTTTTCGCAATTGTGTTAGTGGTGAAAACCAATTTTCGCACTTATGTTTGTGTTGCAAAACCACTTTCAACACTTGTACAAGTGTTGAAAACCACTTTTCGCACATCGGTTAAAGTTTCAAAACCACTTTCCACACATGTGCTGGCATTGGAAACCACTTTTTGCACTAGTGTTGGTGTTGCAAAATCACTTTCGGCACTTATGCTGGTGTTGAAAACCACTTTTCGCACTTGTGTTGGTGTTGAAAACCAATTTTCGCACTTGTATTCGTGTTGCAAAACCACTTTCGTCACTTATGCTGGTACTAAAAACCACTTTCTGCATTTGTGTTAGTGTTGAAAACTACTTTCGCACTTAGGCTAGTGTTGCAAAACCACTTTTCGCACTTGTGTTAGTGTTGAAACCCACTTTTGGCACTTGTGTTGGTGTTGCAAATCCACTTTCGGCACTTATGCTGCTGTTCAAAACCTCTTTACGCACTTGTGCTTGTGTTGAAAACCACTTTCCGCTCTTGGGTTAGTATTGTAAACCCACTTTTCGGACTTGTGCTGGCATTGAAAATCACTGTCCGCACTTGTGCTGGCATTGAAAACCACTTTCAACACTTGTACTAATGTTGAAAACCATATTTCGCACTTCTGTTAAAGTTTCAAAACCACTTTCCACACTTGTGCTGGCGTTGGAAACTACTTTTGGCACTTGCCTCAGTGTTGCAAAACCACTTTCCACACTGTTACTAGTGTTGAAAACCACTTTTCGCACTTGGGTTAGTATTGCAAAACAACTTCAAGCACTTTGCGCGGGTGTTGCAAATCCACATTCTGCACTTGTATTTTGCACTTGCGTTAGTGTTGCAAAACCACTTTCAGCACTTGTGCTGGTGCTAAAAACCACTTTCTGCATTTGTGTTAGTGTTGAAAACCACTTTCCGCACTTAGGCTAGTGTTGCAAAACCACTTTCCGAACTTGTACTAGTGTTGAAAAGCACTTTTCGCACTTGTGTTAAAGTTTCAAAACCACTTTCCACACTTGTGCTGGCGTTGGAAACCACTTTTTGCACTTGGGTTAATATTGCAAAACCACTTTTCGGACTCGTGCTGTCATTGAAAATCGCTGTCCGCACTTGTGCTGGCATTGAAAACCCATTTTCGCACTTGCTTTATTGCTGCAAAACTACTTTCAACACTTGTACTGGTGTTGAAAACCACTTTTCGCACTTGTGTTAGTGTTGAAAACAACTTTTCGCACTTGTGTCAAAGTTTCAAAACCACTTTCCACACATGTGCTGTCGTTGTAAACCATGTTTTGCACATGTGTTGGTGTTGCAAAACCATTTTCGGCACTTATGCTGGTATTGAAAACCACTTTCCCTGCTTGTGTTAGTGTTGCAAAACCACCCTTCGGCACTTGTACTCGTGTTGAAAAACACTTTTCGCACTTCTGTCAAAGTTTCAAAACCACTTTCCATACATGTGCTGGCATTGGAAACCATTTTTTGCGCTTGTGTTGATGTTGCAAAATCACTTTCGGCACTTATGCTGGTGTTGAAAACCACTTTTCGCACTTGTGTTCGTGTTGAAAACCAATTTTCGCACTTGTGTTCGTGTTGCAAAACCACTTTCGGCACTTATGCTGGTGTTGAAAAACACTTTTCGCACTTGTGTTTGTGTTGAAAACAACTTTTCGCACTTGTGTTAAAGTTTCAAAACCACTTTCCACACTTGTGCTGGAGTTGGAAACCACTTTTTGCACTTGGGTTAATATTGCAAAACCACTTTTCGGACTCGTGCTGGCATTGAAAATCACTGACCACAGTTGTGCTGACATTGAAAACCACTTTTCGCACTTGCTTCAGTGTTGCAAAACCACTTCCAACACATGTACAAGTGTTGAAAACCACTTTTCGCACTTCTGTTAAAGTTTCAAAACCACTTTCCACACATGTGCTGGCATTGGAAACCACTTTTTGCACTTGTGTTAGTGTTGCAAAACCACTTTCGGCACTTATGCTGCTGTTCAAAACCACTTTACGCACTTGTGCTTGTGTTGAAAACCACGTTCCGCACTTGGGTTAGTATTGCAAAACCACTTTTCGGACTCGTGCTGGCATTGAAAATCACTGTCCGCACATGTTCTGGCATTGAAAACTTTCAACACTTGTACTAGTGTTGAAAACCACTTTTCGCACTTCTGTTAAAGTTTCAAAACCACTTTCCACACATGTGCTGGCATTGAAAACCACTTTTTGCACTTGTGTTGGTGTTGCAAAATCACATTCGGCACTTATGCTGGTGTTGAAAACCTCTTTTCGCAATTGTGTTAGTGTTGAAAACCAATTTTCGCACTTCTGTTCGTGTTGCAAAACCACTTTCGGCACTTATGCTGGTGCTAAAAACCACTTTCTGCATTTGTGTTAGTGTTGAAAACCACTTTCGGCACTTAGGCTGGGATTGAAAACCACTTTCCGTGCTTGTGTTAGTGTTGCAATACCACTCTCGGCACTTATGCTGGTGTTGAAAACCACTTTTCGCAATTGTGTTAGTGTTGAAAACCAATTTTCGCACTTGTGTTCGTGTTGCAAAACCACTTTCGGCACTTATGCTGGTGCTAAAAACCACTTTTCGCACTTGCTTCAGTGTTGCAAATCCACTTTCCACACTTGAACTAGTGTTGAAAACCACTTTTCGCACTTGTGTTAACGTTTCAAAACCACTTTCCCACACTTGTGCTGGCATTGGAAACCACTTTTTGCACTTGTGTTGGTGTTGAAAACCACTCTCCACACTTGTACTAGTGTTGAAAACCAGTTTTCGCACTTGTGTTAACGTTTCAAAACCACTTTCCACACTTGTGCTGGCGTTGGAAACCACTTTTTGCATTTGCCTCAGTGTTGCAAAACCACTTTCCAGACTGTTACTAGTGTTGAAAACCACTTTTCTCACTTGGGTTAGAATTGCAAAACAACTTTAAGCACTATGTACGGGTGTTGCAAATCCACTTTCTGCACTTGTGCTGGCATTGAAAACCACTTTTCGCACTTGCTTTAGTGTTGCAAAACCACTTTCCACACCTGTACTAGTGTTGAAAAGCACTTTTCGCACTTCTGTTAAAGTTTCAAAACCACTTTCCACACATGTGCTGGCATTGTAAACCATGTTTTGCACTTGTGTTGGTGTTGCAAAACCACTTTCGGCACTTATGCTGGTATTGAAAACCACTTTCCCTGCTTGTGTTAGTGTTGCAAAACCACCCTTCGGCACTTGAACTCGTGTTGAAAAACACTTTTCGCACTTCTGTTAAAGTTGTTGGAACCCACTTTTTGCACTTGTGTTGGTGTTGCAAAACCACTTTCGGCACTTATGCTGGTGTTGAAAACCACTTTTCGCACTTGTGTTGGTATTGAAAACAACTTTTCGCACTTGTGTCAAAGTTTCAAAACCACTTTCCACGCATGTGCTGTCATTGGAAACCACTTTTTGCACTTGTGTTGGTCTTGCAAAATCACTTTCGGCACTTATGCTGGTGTTGAAAACCACTTTTCGCACTTGTGTTCATGTTGAAAACCAATTTTCGCACTTGTGTTCGTGTTGCAAAACCACTTTCGGCACTTATGCTGCTGTTCAAAACCACTTTACGCACTTGTGCTTGTGTTGAAAATCACTGGCCGCACTTGTGCTGGCATTGAAAACCACTTTCAACACTTGTACTAGTGTTGAAAACCACTTTTCGCACTTCTGTTAAAGTTTCAAAACCACTTTCCACACATGTGCTGGCATTGGAAACCACTTTTTGCACTTGTGTTGGTGTTGCAAAATCACTTTCGGCACTTATGCTGGTGTTGAAAAACACTTTTCGCACTTGTGTTAGTGTTGAAAACAACTTTTCGCACTTGTGTTAAAGTTTCAAAACCACTTTCCACACTTGTGCTGGACTTGTAAAGCACTTTTTGCACTTGGGTTAATTTTGCAAAACCACTTTTCAGACTCGTGCTGGCATTGAAAATCACTGTCCACACTTGTGCTGGCATTGAAAACCACTTTTCGCACTTGCTTCAGTGTTGCAAAACCACTTCCAACACATGTACTCGTGTTGAAAACCAATTTTCGCACTTGTGTTCGTGTTGCAAAACCACTTTAGGCACATGCTGGTGCTAAAAACCACTTTCTGCATTTGTGTTAGTGTTGAAAACCACTTTCCGCACTTAGGCTGGTATTGAAAACCACTTTCCGTGCTTGTGTTAGTGTTGAAATACCACTCTCGGCACTTATGCTGCTGCTCAAAACCACTTTACGCACTTGTGCTTGTGTTGAAAACCACTTTCCGCACTTGGGTTCGTATTGCAAAACCACCGTTTCGGACTCGTGCTGGCATTGAAAATCACTGTCCGCACTTGTGCTGGCATTGAAAACCACTTTCAACACTTGTACTAGTGTTGAAAACCACTTTTCGCACTTGTGTTAACGTTTCAAAACCACTTTCCCACACTTATGCTGGCGTTGGAAACCACTTTCGGCACTTATGCTGGTGTTGAAAACCACTTTCCACACTTGTACTAGTGTTGAAAACCACTTTTCGCACTTGTGTTAACATTTCAAAACCACTTTCCGCACTTGTGCTGGTGTTGGAAACCACTTTTTGCACTTGCCTCAGTGTTGCAAAACCACTTTCCAGACTGTTACTAGTGTTGAAAACCACTTTTCTCACTTGGGTTAGTATTGCAAAACAACTTTAAGCACTTTGTACGGGTGTTGCAAATCCACTTTCTGCACTTGTGCAGGCATTGAAAACCACTTTCCGCAATTCTGCTGTCATTGAAAACCACTCTCCGCACTGAGGCTAGTGTTGTAAAACCACTTTCCACACTTGCACTAGTGTTGAAAAGCACTTTTCGCACTTCTGTTAAAGTTTCAAAACGACTTTCTACACATGTGCCTGCGTTGGAAACCACTCTTTGCACTTGTGTTGGTGTTGCAAAACCACTTTTCGGTCTCGTGCTGGCATTGAAAATCACTGTCCGCACTTGTGCTGGCATTGAAAACCACTTTCCGCACTGAGGCTAGTGTTGTAAAACCACTTTCCACACTTGTACTAGTGTTGAAAAGCACTTTTCGCACTTCTGTTAAAGTTTCAAAACCACTTTCCACACATGTGCTGGCGTTGTAAACCACGTTTTGTACTTGTGTTGGTGTTGCAAAACCACTTTTGGCACTTATGCTGGTATTGAAAACCACTTTCCCTGCTTGTGTTAGTGTTGCAAAACCACTTTCGACACTTGTACTAGTGTTGAAAACCACTTTTCGCACTTCTGTTAAAGTTTCAAAACCACTTTCCACATGTGTGCTAGTGTTGGAAACCACTTTTGGCACTTGTGTTGGTGTTGCAATACCACTTTCGGCACTTATGCTGGTGTTGAAAACCACTTTTCGCACTTGTGTTAGTGTTGAAAACAACTTTTCGCACTTGTGCTAAAGTTTCAAAACCACTTTCCACACATGTGCTGGCATTGGAAACCACTTTTTGCACATGTGTTGGTGTTGCAAAATCACTTTCGGCACTTATGCTGGTGTTGAAAACCACTTTTCGCACATGTGTTCGTGTTGAAAACCAATTTTCGCACTTGTGTTCATGTTGCAAAACCACTTTCGACACTTTGTGCTGCTGTTCAAAACCACTTTACGCACTTGTGCTTGTGTTGAAAACCACTTTCCGCACTTGGCTTAGTATTGCAAAACCACTTTTCGGACTCGTGCTGGCATTGAAAATCACTGTCCGCACTTGTGCTGGCATTGAAAACTTTCCACACTTGCACTAGTGTTGAAAACCACTTTTCGCACTTCTGCTAAAGTTTCAAAACCACTTTCCACACATGTGCTGGCATTGAAAACCACTTTTTGCACTTGTGTTGGTGTTGCAAAATCACTTTCGGCACTTATGCTGGTGTTGAAAACCACTTTTCACAATTGTATTAGTGTTGAAAACCAATTTTCGCACTTGTGTTCGTGTTGCAAAACCACTTTCGGCACTTATGCTGGTGCTAAAAACCACTTTCTGCATTTGTGTTAGTGTTGAAATCTACTTTCCGCACTTGGGCTGGTATTGAAAACCACTTTCCGTGCTTGTGTTCGTGTTGAAATACCACTCTCGGCACTTATGCTGCTGTTCAAAACCACTTTACGCACTTGTGCTTGTGTTGAAAATCACTTTCCGCACTTGGTTTCGTATTGCGAAACCACTTTTCAGACTCGTGCTGGCATTGAAAATCACTGTCCGCACTTGTGCTGGCATTGAAAACCACTTTCAACACTTGTACTAGTGTTGAAAACCACTTTTCGCACTTCTGTTAAAGTTTCAAAACTACTTTCGGCACTTATGCTGGCGTTGGAAACCACTTTTCGCACTTGCTTCAGTGTTGCAAATCCACTTTCCACACTTGAACTAGTGTTGAAAACCACTTTTCGCACTTGTGTTAACGTTTCAAAACCACTTTCCACACTTGTGCTGGCATTGGAAACCACTTTTTGCACTTGCCTCAGTGTTGCAAAACCACTTTCCACACTTGAAGCAGTGTTGAAAACCACTTTTCGCACTTGTGTTAACGTTTCAAAACCACTTTCCCACGCTTGTGCTGGCATTGGAAACCACTTTTTGCACTTGTGTTGGCATTGAAAACCAATTTTCGCACTTGTGTTCGAGTTGCAAAACCACTTTCGGCACTTATGCTGGTGCTAAAAACCACTTTCTGCATTTGTGTTCGTGTTGAAAACCACTTTTCACACTTGTGTTCGTGTTGAAAACCAATTTTCGCACTTGTGTTCATGTTGCAAAACCACTTTCGGCACTTATGCTGCTGTTCAAAACCACTTTATTGTATTGTGCTTTATTGTGCACTTGTGCTTGTGTTGAAAATCACTGGCCGCACTTGTGCTGGCATTGAAAACCACTTTCAACACTTGTGTTAGTGTTGAAAACAACTTTTTGCACTTGGGTTAATATTGCAAAACCACTTTTCAGACTCGTGCTGGCATTGAAAATCACTGTCCACACTTGTGCTGGCATTGAAAACCACTTTTTGCACTTGCTTCAGTGTTGCAAAACCACTTCCAACACATGTACTAGTGTTGAAAACCAATTTTCGCACTTGTGTTCGTGTTGCAAAACCACTTTAGGCACATGCTGGTGCTAAAAACCACTTTCCGCACTTGGGTTTGTATTGCAAAACCACCGTTTCGGACTCGTGCTGGCATTGAAAATCACTGTCCGCACTTGTGCTGGCATTGAAAACCACTTTCAACACTTGTACTAGTGTTGAAAACCACTTTTCGCACTTGTGTTAACGTTTCAAAACCACTTTCCCACACCTATGCTGGCGTTGGAAAGCACTTTCGGCACTTATGCTGGTGTTGCAAAACCACTTTCGGCACTTACGCTGGTGTTCAAAACCACTTTCCGCACTTAGGCTGGTATTGAAAACCACTTTCCGTGCTTGTGTTAGTGTTGCAATACCACTCTCGGCACTTATGCTTCTGTTCAAAACCACTTTACGCACTTGTTCTAGTGTTGAAAACCACCTTTCGCACTTCTGTTAAAGTTTTAAAACCAGTTTCGGCACTTACGCTGGCATTGGAAACCACTTTTCGAACTTGCTTCAGTGTTGCAAATCCACTTTCCACACTTGAACTAGTGTTGAAAACCACTTTTCGCACTTCTGTTAACGTTTCAAAACCACTTTCCACACTTGTGCTGGCGTTGTAAACCACTTTTTGCACTTGCCTCAGTGTTGCAAAACCACTTTCCAGACTGTTACTAGTGTTGAAAACCACTTTTCTCACTTGGGTTAGTATTGCAAAACAACTTTAAGCACTTTGTATGGGTGTTGCAAATCCACTTTCCACACTTGTGCTGGCGTTGGAAACCACTTTCCGCACTTGCTTCAGTGTTGCAAATCTACTTTCCACACAGGCACTAGTGTTGAAAACCACTTTTCGCACTTGTGTTAACGTTTCAAAACCACTTTTCGCACTTCTGCTAAAGTTTCAAAACGACTTTCTACACATGTGCCTGCGTTGGAAACCACTTTTTGCACTTGTGTTGGTGTTGCAAAACCACTTTTCGCACTTGTGTTAACGTTTCAAAACCACTTTCCACACTTGTGCTGGCATTGAAAACCACTTTTCGCACTTGCTTCAGTGTTGCAAAACCACTTGCCACACTTGTACTCGTGTTGAAAAGCACTTTTCGCACTTCTGTTAAAGTTTCAAAACCACTTTCCACACATGTGCTGGCGTTGGAAACCACTTTTTGCACTTGTGTTGGTGTTGCAAAATCACTTTCGGCACTTATGCTGGTGTTGAAAACCACTTTTCGCACTTCTGTTAAAGTTTCAAAACCACTTTCGGCACTTATGCTGGCGTTGGAAACCACTTTTCGCACTTGCGTCAGTGTTGCAAATCCACTTTCCACACTTGAACTAGTGTTGAAAACCACTTTTCGCACTTATGTTAACGTTTCAAAACCACTTTCCACACTTGTGCTGGCATTGGAAACCACTTTTTGCACTTGTGTTGGTGTTGAAAACCACTTTCCACACTTGTACTAGTGTTGAAAACCACTTTTCGCACTTGTGTTAACGTTTCAAAACCACTTTCCCACACTTGTGCTGGCATTGGAAACCACTTTTTGCACTTGTGTTCGTGTTGCAAAACCACTTTCGGCACTTATGCTGGTGCTAAAAACCACTTTCTGCATTTGTGTTAGAGTTGAAAACCACTTGCCGCACTTAGGCTGGTATTGAAAACCACTTTCCGTGCTTGTGTTAATGTTGCAATACCACTCTCGGCACTTATGCTGCTGTTCAAAACCACTTTACGCACTTGTGCTTGTGTTGCAAAACCACTTTCCACACTTGCACTAGTGTTGAAAAACACTTTTCGCACTTCTGTTAAAGTTTCAAAACGACTTTCTACACATGTGCCTGCTTTGGAAACCAACTTTTGCACTTGTGTTGGTGTTGCAAAACCACTTTTCGGTCTCGTGCTGGCATTGAAAATCACTGTCCGCACTTGTGCTGGCATTGAAAACCACTTTTCGCACTTGCTTCAGTGTTGCAAAACCACTTTCCACACTTGTACCAGTGTTGAAAAGCACTTTTCACACTTCTGTTAAAGTTTCAAAACCACTTTCCACACATGTGCTGGCGTTGTAAACCACGTTTTGCACTTGTGTTGGTGTTGCAAAACCACTTTCGGCACTTATGCTGGTATTGAAAACCACTTTCCCTGCTTGTGTTAGTGTTGCAAAACCACTTTCGGCACTTGCACTAGTGTTGAAAACCACTTTTTGAACTTCTGTTAAAGTTTCAAAACCACTTTCCACACTTGTGCTGGCGTTGGAAACCACTTTTTGCACTTGTGTTGGTCTTGAAAAACCACTTTCCACACTTGTGCTAGTGTTGAAAACCACTTTTCGCACTTGTGTTAACGTTTCAAAACCACTTTCCACACTTGTGCTGGCGTTGGAAACCACTTTCCGCACTTGCTTCAGTGTTGCAAATCTACTTTCCACACAGGCACCAGTGTTGAAAACCACTTTTCGCACTTGTGTTAACGTTTCAAAACCACTTTCCCACACTTGTGCTGGCATTGGAAACCACTTTTTGCACCTGTGTTGGTGTTGAAAACCACTTTCCACACTTGCACTAGTGTTGAAAACCACTTTTCGCACTTCTGTTAACGTTTCAAAACCACTTTCCACACTTGAGCTGGCGTGGCAAACCACTTTTTGCACTTGCCTCAGTGTTGCAAAACCACTTTCCAGACTGTTACTAGTGTTGAAAACCACTTTTCTCACTTGGGTTAGTATTGCAAAACAACTTTAAGCACTTTGTACGGGTGTTGCAAATCCACTTTCTGCACTTGTACTGGCATTGAAAATCACTGTCCGCACTTGTGCTGGCATTGAAAACCACTTTTCGCACTTAGGCTAGTGTTGCAAAACCACTTCCCACACTTGTACTAGTGTTGAAAAGCACTTTTCGCACTTGTGTTAACGTTTCAAAACCACTTTCCACACTTGTGCTGGCGTTGGAAACCACTTTTTGCACTTGCCTCAGTGTTGCAAAACCACTTTCCAGACTGTTACTAGTGTTGAAAACCACTTTTCTAACTTGGGTTAGTATTGCAAAACAACTTTAAGCACTTGTGTTCATGTTGCAAAACCACTTTCGACACTTATGCTGCTGTTCAAAACCACTTTACGCACTTGTGCTTGTGTTGAAAACCACTTTCCGCACTTGGCTTAGTATTGCAAAACCACTTTTCGGACTCGTGCTTGCATTGAAAATCACTGTCCGCACTTGTGCTGGCATTGAAAACTTTCTACACTTGTACCAGTGTTGAAAACCACTTTTCGCACTTCTGCTAAAGTTTCAAAACCACTTTCCACACATGTGCTGGCATTGAAAAACACTTTTTGTACTTGTGTTCGTGTTGCAAAACCACTTTCCGCACATAGGCTGGTATTGAAAACCACTTTCTGTGCTTGTGTTAGTGTTGCAATACCACTCTCGGCACTTATGCTGCTGTTCAAAACACTTTACGCACTTGTGCTTGTGTTGAAAATCACTTTCCGCACTTGGGTTCGTATTGCAAAACCACTTTTCGGACTCGTGCTGGCATTGAAAATTACTGTCCGCACTTGTGCTGGCATTGAAAACCACTTTCAACACTTGTACTCGTGTTGAAAGCCACTTTCGCACTTCTGTTAAAGTTTCAAAACCACTTTCGGCCTTTATGCTGGCGTTGGAAACCACTTTTCGCACTTGCTTCAGTGTTGCAAATCGACTTTCCACACTTGAACTAGTGTTGAAAACCACTTTTCGCACTTGTGTTAACGTTTCAAAACCACTTCCCACACTTGTGCTGGCGTTGGAAACCACTTTCTGCACTTGCTTCAGTGTTGCAAATCTACTTTCCACACAGGCACTAGTGTTGAAAACCACTTTTCGCACTTGTGTTAACGTTTCAAAACCACTTTGCCACACTTGTGCTGGCATTGGAAACCACTTTTTGCACCTGTGTTGGTGTTGAAAACCACTTTCCACACTTATACTAGTGTTGAAAACCACTTTTCGCACTTGTGTTAACGTTTCAAAACCACTTCCCACACTTGTGCTGGCGTTGCAAACCACTTTTTGCACTTGCCTCAGTGTTGCAAAACCACTTTCCAGACTGTTACTAGTGTTGAAAACCACTTTTCTCACTTGGGTTAGTATTGCAAAACAACTTTAAGCACTTTGTACGGGTGTTGCAAATCCACTTTCTGCACTTGTGCTGGCATTGAAAACCACTTTCCGCAATTCTGCTGTCATTGAAAACCACTTTCCGCACTTAGGCTAGTGTTGCAAAACCACTTTCCACACTTGCACTAGTGTTGAAAAGCACTTTTCGCACTTCTGTTAAAGTTTCAAAACGACTTTCGACACATGTGCCTGCGTTGGAAACAACCTTTTGCACTTGCGTTGGTGTTGCAAAACCACTTTTCGGTCTCGTGCTGGCATTGAAAATCACTCTCCGCACTTGTGCTGGCATTGAAAACCACTTTTCGCACTTGCTTCAGTGTTGCAAAACCACTTTCCACACTTGTACTAGTGTTGAAAAGCACTTCTCGCACTTCTGTTAAAGTTTCAAAACCACTTTCCACACATGTGCTGGCGTTGTAAACCACGTTTTGCACTTGTGTTGGTGTTGCAAATCCACTTTCGGCACTTATGCTGGTGCTAAAAACCACTTTCTGCATTTGTGTTATTGTTGAAAACCACTTCATGCACTTAGGCTGGTATTGAAAACCACTTTCCGTGCTTGTGTTAGTGTTGCAATACCACTCTCGGCACTTATGCTGCTGTTCAAAACCACTTTACGCACTTGTGCTTGTGTTGAAAACCACTTGCCGCACTTGGGTTCGTATTGCAAAACCACTTTTCGGACTCGTGCTGGCATTGAAAATCACTGTCCGCACTTGTGCTGGCATTGAAAACCACTTTCCACACTTGTACCAGTGTTGAAAACCACCTTTCGCACTTCTGTTAAAGTTTCAAAACCAGATTCGGCACTTATGCTGGCGTTGGAAACCACTTTTCGAACTTGCTTCAGTGTCGCAAATCCACTTTCCACACTTGAACTAGTGTTGAAAACCACTTTTCGCACTTGTGTTAACGTTTCAAAACCACTTTCCACACTTGTGCTGGCGTTGGAAACCACTTTTTGCACTTGCCTCAGTGTTGCAAAACCACTTTCCAGACTGTTACTGGTGTTGAAAACCACTTTTCTCACTTGTGTTCATGTTGCAAAACCACTTTCGACACTTATGCTGGTGCTAAAAACCACTTTCTGCATTTGTGTTCGTGTTGCAAAACCACTTTCTGCACTTATGCTGGTGCTAAAAACCACTTTCTGCATTTTTGTTATTGTTGAAAACCACTTTCCGCACTTAGGCTGGTATTGAAAACCACTTTCCGTGCTTGTGTTAGTGTTGCAATACCACTCTCGGCACTTATGCTGCTGTTCAAAACACTTTATGCACTTGTGCTTGTGTTGAAAATCACTTTCCGCACTTGGGTTCGCATTGCAAAACCACTTTTCGGACTTGTGCTGGCATTGAAAATTACTGTCCGCACTTGTGCTGGCATTGAAAACCACTTTCAACACTTGTACTCGTGTAGAAAACCACTTTCGGCACTGATGCTGACGTTGGAAACCACTTTTCGCACTTGCTTCAGTGTTGCAAAGCCACTTTCCACACTTGAACTAGTGTTGAAAACCACTTTTCGCACTTGTGTTAACGTTTCAAAACCACTTTCCACACTTGTGCTGGCGTTGGAAACCACTTTTCGCACTTGCTTCAGTGTTGCAAATCCACTTTCCACACTTGCACTGGTGTTGAAAACCACTTTTCGCACTTGTGTTAACGTTTCAAAACCACTTTCCACACTTGTGCTGGCGTTGGAAACCACTTTTTGCACTTCTGTTAACGTTTCAAAACCACTTTCCCACACTTGTGCTGGCATTGGAAACCACTTTTTGCACTTGCCTCAGTGTTGCAAAACCACTTTCCACACTTGAACTGGTGTTGAAAACCACTTTTTGCACTTCTGTTAACGTTTCAAAACCACTTTTTGCACTTGTCTTGGTGTTGAAAACCACTTTCCACACTTGTACAAGTGTTGAAAACCACATTTCGCACTTGTGTTAACGTTTCAAAACCACTTTCCACACTTGCACTAGTGTTGAAAACCACTTTTCGCACTTGTGTTAACGTTTCAAAACCACTTTCCCACACTTGTGCTGGCATTGGAAACCACTTTTTGCACTTGTGTTGGTGTTGAAAACCACTTTCCACACTTGTACTAGTGTTATAAACCACATTTCGCACTTGTGTTAACGTTTCAAAACCACTTTCCACACTTGTGCTGGTGTTGGAAACCACTTTTTGCACTTGCCTCAGTGTTGCAAAACCACTTTCCAGACTGTTACTCGTGTTGAAAACCACTTTTCTCACTTGGGTTAGTATTGCAAAACAACTTTAAGCACTTTGTACGGGTGTTGCAAATCCACTTTCTGCAATTCTGCTGTCATTGAAAACCACTTTCCGCACTTTGGCTAGTGTTGCAAAACCACTTTCCACACTTGCACTAGTGTTGAAAAGCACCTTTTCGCACTTCTGTTAAAGTTTCAAAACGACTTTCTGCACATGTGCCTGCGTTGGAAACCACTTTTTGCACTTGTGTTGGTGTTGCAAAACCACTTTTCGGTCTCGTGCTGGCATTGAAAATCACTGTCCGCACTTGTGCTGTCATTGAAAACCACTTTCCGCACTTTGGCTAGTGTTGCAAAACCACTTTCCACACTTGTACTCGTGTTGAAAAGCACTTTTCGCACTTCTGTTAAAGTTTCAAAACCACTTTCCACACATGTCCTGGCGTTGTAAACCATGTTTTGCACTTGTGTTGGTGTTGCAACACCACTTTCGGCACTTATGCTCGTATTGAAAACCACTTTCCCTGCTTGTGTTAGTGTTGCAAAACCACTTTCGGCACTTGTAATCGTGTTGAAAATCACTATTTGCACTTCTATTAAAGTTTCAAAAACACTTTCCACACATGTGCTAGTGTTGAAAAACACTTTTCGCACTTGTGTTAGTGTTGAAAACAACTTTTCGCACTTATGTTAAAGTTTCAAAACCACTTTCCACACTTGTGCTGGAGTTGGAAACCACTTTTTGCACTTGGGTTAATATTGCAAAACCACTTTCCACACTTGTGCTGGCGTTGGAAACCACTTTTTGCACTTGCTTCAGTGTCGCAAATCCACTTTCCACACTTGAACTAGTGTTGAAAACCACTTTTCGCACTTGTGTTAACGTTTCAAAACCACTTTCCACACTTGTGCTGGCGTTGGAAACCACTTTTTGCACTTGCCTCAGTGTTGCAAAACCACTTTCCAGACTGTTACTGGTGTTGAAAACCACTTTTCTCACTTGTGTTCATGTTGCAAAACCACTTTCGACACTTATGCTGGTGCTAAAAACCACTTTCTGCATTTGTGTTCGTGTTGCAAAACCACTTTCTGCACTTATGCTGGTGCTAAAAACCACTTTCTGCATTTTTGTTATTGTTGAAAACCACTTTCCGCACTTAGGCTGGTATTGAAAACCACTTTCCGTGCTTGTGTTAGTGTTGCAATACCACTCTCGGCACTTATGCTGCTGTTCAAAACACTTTATGCACTTGTGCTTGTGTTGAAAATCACTTTCCGCACTTGGGTTCGCATTGCAAAACCACTTTTCGGACTTGTGCTGGCATTGAAAATTACTGTCCGCACTTGTGCTGGCATTGAAAACCACTTTCAACACTTGTACTCGTGTAGAAAACCACTTTCGGCACTGATGCTGACGTTGGAAACCACTTTTCGCACTTGCTTCAGTGTTGCAAAGCCACTTTCCACACTTGAACTAGTGTTGAAAACCACTTTTCGCACTTGTGTTAACGTTTCAAAACCACTTTCCACACTTGTGCTGGCGTTGGAAACCACTTTTCGCACTTGCTTCAGTGTTGCAAATCCACTTTCCACACTTGCACTGGTGTTGAAAACCACTTTTCGCACTTGTGTTAACGTTTCAAAACCACTTTCCACACTTGTGCTGGCGTTGGAAACCACTTTTTGCACTTCTGTTAACGTTTCAAAACCACTTTCCCACACTTGTGCTGGCATTGGAAACCACTTTTTGCACTTGCCTCAGTGTTGCAAAACCACTTTCCACACTTGAACTGGTGTTGAAAACCACTTTTTGCACTTCTGTTAACGTTTCAAAACCACTTTTTGCACTTGTCTTGGTGTTGAAAACCACTTTCCACACTTGTACAAGTGTTGAAAACCACATTTCGCACTTGTGTTAACGTTTCAAAACCACTTTCCACACTTGCACTAGTGTTGAAAACCACTTTTCGCACTTGTGTTAACGTTTCAAAACCACTTTCCCACACTTGTGCTGGCATTGGAAACCACTTTTTGCACTTGTGTTGGTGTTGAAAACCACTTTCCACACTTGTACTAGTGTTATAAACCACATTTCGCACTTGTGTTAACGTTTCAAAACCACTTTCCACACTTGTGCTGGTGTTGGAAACCACTTTTTGCACTTGCCTCAGTGTTGCAAAACCACTTTCCAGACTGTTACTCGTGTTGAAAACCACTTTTCTCACTTGGGTTAGTATTGCAAAACAACTTTAAGCACTTTGTACGGGTGTTGCAAATCCACTTTCTGCAATTCTGCTGTCATTGAAAACCACTTTCCGCACTTTGGCTAGTGTTGCAAAACCACTTTCCACACTTGCACTAGTGTTGAAAAGCACCTTTTCGCACTTCTGTTAAAGTTTCAAAACGACTTTCTGCACATGTGCCTGCGTTGGAAACCACTTTTTGCACTTGTGTTGGTGTTGCAAAACCACTTTTCGGTCTCGTGCTGGCATTGAAAATCACTGTCCGCACTTGTGCTGTCATTGAAAACCACTTTCCGCACTTTGGCTAGTGTTGCAAAACCACTTTCCACACTTGTACTCGTGTTGAAAAGCACTTTTCGCACTTCTGTTAAAGTTTCAAAACCACTTTCCACACATGTCCTGGCGTTGTAAACCATGTTTTGCACTTGTGTTGGTGTTGCAACACCACTTTCGGCACTTATGCTCGTATTGAAAACCACTTTCCCTGCTTGTGTTAGTGTTGCAAAACCACTTTCGGCACTTGTAATCGTGTTGAAAATCACTATTTGCACTTCTATTAAAGTTTCAAAAACACTTTCCACACATGTGCTAGTGTTGAAAAACACTTTTCGCACTTGTGTTAGTGTTGAAAACAACTTTTCGCACTTATGTTAAAGTTTCAAAACCACTTTCCACACTTGTGCTGGAGTTGGAAACCACTTTTTGCACTTGGGTTAATATTGCAAAACCACTTTTCGGACTCGTTCTGGCATTGAAAATCGCTGTTCACACTTGTGCTGGCATTGAAAACCACTTTTCGCACATGCTTCAGTGTTGCAAAACCACTTCCAACACATGTACTAGAGTTGAAAACCACTTTTCGCACTTCTGTTAAAGTTTCAAAACCACTTTCCACACATGTGCTGGCATAGAAAACCACTTTTTGCACTTGTGTTGGTGTTGCAAAATCACTTTCGGCACTTATGCTGGTGTTGAAAACCACTTTTCGCAATTGTGTTAGTGTTGAAAACCAATCTTCACACTTGTGTTCGTGTTGCAAAACCACTTTCTGCACTTAGGCTAGTGTTGCAAAACTACTTTCCACACTTGCACTAGTGTTGAAAAACACCTTTTCGCACTTCTGTTAAAGTTTCAAAACGACTTTCTGCACATGTGCCTGCGTTGGAAACCACTTTTTGCACTTGTGTTGGTGTTGCAGAGCCACTTTTCGGTCTCGTGCTGGCATTGAAAATCACTGTCCGCACTTGTGCTGGCATTGAAAACCAATGTCAACACTTGTACTAGTGATGAAAACCACTTTTCGCACTTCTGTTATAGTTTCAAAACCACTTTCGGCACTTGTGCTGGCGTTGGAAACCACTTTTCGCACTTGCTTCAGTGTTGCATATCCACTTTCCACACTTGAACTAGTGTTGAAAACCACTTTTCGCACTTGTGTTAACATTTCAAAACCACTTTCCACACTTGTGCTGGCGTTGGAAACCACTTTTCGCACTTGCTTCAGTGTTGCATATCCACTTTCCGCACAGGCACTAGTGTTGAAAACCACTTTTCGCACTTGTGTTAACGTTTCAAAACCACTTTCCACACTTGTGCTGGTGTTGCAAACCACTTTTTGCACTTGCCTCAGTGTTGCAAAACCACTTTCCAGACTGTTACTAGTGTTGAATACCACTTTTCTCACTTGTGCTGTCGTTGGAAACCACTTTTCACATTTGCTTCAGTGTTGCATATCGACTTTCCACACTTGAACTAGTGTTGAAAACCACTTTTCGCACTTGTGTTAACGTTTCAAAACCACTTGCCACACTTGTGCTGGCGTTGGAAACCACTTTCCGCACTTGCTTCAGTGTTGCAAATCCACTTTCCAGACTGTTACTAGTGTTGAAAACCACTTTTCTCACCTGGGTTAGTATTGCAAAACAACTTTAAGCACTTTGTACGGGTGTTGCAAATCCACTTTCTGCACTTGTGCTGGCATTGAAAACCACTTTCCGCAATTCTGCTGTCATTGAAAACCACTTTCCTGCACTTAGGCTAGTGTTGCAAAACCACTTTCCACACTTGCACTCGTGTTGAAAAGCACTTTTCGCACTTGTGTTAACGTTTCAAAACCACTTTCCCACACTTGTGCTGGCATTGGAAACCACTTTTTGCACTTGTGTTGGTGTTGAAAACCACTTTCCACACTTGTACTAGTGTTATAAACCACATTTCGCACTTGTGTTAACGTTTCAAAACCACTTTCCACACTTGTGCTGGTGTTGGAAACCACTTTTTGCACTTGCCTCAGTGTTGCAAAACCACTTTCCAGACTGTTACTCGTGTTGAAAACCACTTTTCTCACTTGGGTTAGTATTGCAAAACAACTTTAAGCACTTTGTACGGGTGTTGCAAATCCACTTTCTGCAATTCTGCTGTCATTGAAAACCACTTTCCGCACTTTGGCTAGTGTTGCAAAACCACTTTCCACACTTGCACTAGTGTTGAAAAGCACCTTTTCGCACTTCTGTTAAAGTTTCAAAACGACTTTCTGCACATGTGCCTGCGTTGGAAACCACTTTTTGCACTTGTGTTGGTGTTGCAAAACCACTTTTCGGTCTCGTGCTGGCATTGAAAATCACTGTCCGCACTTGTGCTGTCATTGAAAACCACTTTCCGCACTTTGGCTAGTGTTGCAAAACCACTTTCCACACTTGTACTCGTGTTGAAAAGCACTTTTCGCACTTCTGTTAAAGTTTCAAAACCACTTTCCACACATGTCCTGGCGTTGTAAACCATGTTTTGCACTTGTGTTGGTGTTGCAACACCACTTTCGGCACTTATGCTCGTATTGAAAACCACTTTCCCTGCTTGTGTTAGTGTTGCAAAACCACTTTCGGCACTTGTAATCGTGTTGAAAATCACTATTTGCACTTCTATTAAAGTTTCAAAAACACTTTCCACACATGTGCTAGTGTTGAAAAACACTTTTCGCACTTGTGTTAGTGTTGAAAACAACTTTTCGCACTTATGTTAAAGTTTCAAAACCACTTTCCACACTTGTGCTGGAGTTGGAAACCACTTTTTGCACTTGGGTTAATATTGCAAAACCACTTTCCACACTTGTGCTGGCGTTGGAAACCACTTTTTGCACTTGCTTCAGTGTCGCAAATCCACTTTCCACACTTGAACTAGTGTTGAAAACCACTTTTCGCACTTGTGTTAACGTTTCAAAACCACTTTCCACACTTGTGCTGGCGTTGGAAACCACTTTTTGCACTTGCCTCAGTGTTGCAAAACCACTTTCCAGACTGTTACTGGTGTTGAAAACCACTTTTCTCACTTGTGTTCATGTTGCAAAACCACTTTCGACACTTATGCTGGTGCTAAAAACCACTTTCTGCATTTGTGTTCGTGTTGCAAAACCACTTTCTGCACTTATGCTGGTGCTAAAAACCACTTTCTGCATTTTTGTTATTGTTGAAAACCACTTTCCGCACTTAGGCTGGTATTGAAAACCACTTTCCGTGCTTGTGTTAGTGTTGCAATACCACTCTCGGCACTTATGCTGCTGTTCAAAACACTTTATGCACTTGTGCTTGTGTTGAAAATCACTTTCCGCACTTGGGTTCGCATTGCAAAACCACTTTTCGGACTTGTGCTGGCATTGAAAATTACTGTCCGCACTTGTGCTGGCATTGAAAACCACTTTCAACACTTGTACTCGTGTAGAAAACCACTTTCGGCACTGATGCTGACGTTGGAAACCACTTTTCGCACTTGCTTCAGTGTTGCAAAGCCACTTTCCACACTTGAACTAGTGTTGAAAACCACTTTTCGCACTTGTGTTAACGTTTCAAAACCACTTTCCACACTTGTGCTGGCGTTGGAAACCACTTTTCGCACTTGCTTCAGTGTTGCAAATCCACTTTCCACACTTGCACTGGTGTTGAAAACCACTTTTCGCACTTGTGTTAACGTTTCAAAACCACTTTCCACACTTGTGCTGGCGTTGGAAACCACTTTTTGCACTTCTGTTAACGTTTCAAAACCACTTTCCCACACTTGTGCTGGCATTGGAAACCACTTTTTGCACTTGCCTCAGTGTTGCAAAACCACTTTCCACACTTGAACTGGTGTTGAAAACCACTTTTTGCACTTCTGTTAACGTTTCAAAACCACTTTTTGCACTTGTCTTGGTGTTGAAAACCACTTTCCACACTTGTACAAGTGTTGAAAACCACATTTCGCACTTGTGTTAACGTTTCAAAACCACTTTCCACACTTGCACTAGTGTTGAAAACCACT
This sequence comes from Myxine glutinosa, assembly GCF_964187855.1. Taxonomy (NCBI): domain Eukaryota; kingdom Metazoa; phylum Chordata; class Myxini; order Myxiniformes; family Myxinidae; genus Myxine; species Myxine glutinosa. Next base: position 136,115,847 of record NC_136263.1, read on the forward strand.
TTTCGCACTTGTGTTAACGTTTCAAAACCACTTTCCCACACTTGTGCTGGCATTGGAAACCACTTTTTGCACTTGTGTTGGTGTTGAAAACCACTTTCCACACTTGTACTAGTGTTATAAACCACATTTCGCACTTGTGTTAACGTTTCAAAACCACTTTCCACACTTGTGCTGGTGTTGGAAACCACTTTTTGCACTTGCCTCAGTGTTGCAAAACCACTTTCCAGACTGTTACTCGTGTTGAAAACCACTTTTCTCACTTGGGTTAGTATTGCAAAACAACTTTAAGCACTTTGTACGGGTGTTGCAAATCCACTTTCTGCAATTCTGCTGTCATTGAAAACCACTTTCCGCACTTTGGCTAGTGTTGCAAAACCACTTTCCACACTTGCACTAGTGTTGAAAAGCACCTTTTCGCACTTCTGTTAAAGTTTCAAAACGACTTTCTGCACATGTGCCTGCGTTGGAAACCACTTTTTGCACTTGTGTTGGTGTTGCAAAACCACTTTTCGGTCTCGTGCTGGCATTGAAAATCACTGTCCGCACTTGTGCTGTCATTGAAAACCACTTTCCGCACTTTGGCTAGTGTTGCAAAACCACTTTCCACACTTGTACTCGTGTTGAAAAGCACTTTTCGCACTTCTGTTAAAGTTTCAAAACCACTTTCCACACATGTCCTGGCGTTGTAAACCATGTTTTGCACTTGTGTTGGTGTTGCAACACCACTTTCGGCACTTATGCTCGTATTGAAAACCACTTTCCCTGCTTGTGTTAGTGTTGCAAAACCACTTTCGGCACTTGTAATCGTGTTGAAAATCACTATTTGCACTTCTATTAAAGTTTCAAAAACACTTTCCACACATGTGCTAGTGTTGAAAAACACTTTTCGCACTTGTGTTAGTGTTGAAAACAACTTTTCGCACTTATGTTAAAGTTTCAAAACCACTTTCCACACTTGTGCTGGAGTTGGAAACCACTTTTTGCACTTGGGTTAATATTGCAAAACCACTTTTCGGACTCGTTCTGGCATTGAAAATCGCTGTTCACACTTGTGCTGGCATTGAAAACCACTTTTCGCACATGCTTCAGTGTTGCAAAACCACTTCCAACACATGTACTAGAGTTGAAAACCACTTTTCGCACTTCTGTTAAAGTTTCAAAACCACTTTCCACACATGTGCTGGCATAGAAAACCACTTTTTGCACTTGTGTTGGTGTTGCAAAATCACTTTCGGCACTTATGCTGGTGTTGAAAACCACTTTTCGCAATTGTGTTAGTGTTGAAAACCAATCTTCACACTTGTGTTCGTGTTGCAAAACCACTTTCTGCACTTAGGCTAGTGTTGCAAAACTACTTTCCACACTTGCACTAGTGTTGAAAAACACCTTTTCGCACTTCTGTTAAAGTTTCAAAACGACTTTCTGCACATGTGCCTGCGTTGGAAACCACTTTTTGCACTTGTGTTGGTGTTGCAGAGCCACTTTTCGGTCTCGTGCTGGCATTGAAAATCACTGTCCGCACTTGTGCTGGCATTGAAAACCAATGTCAACACTTGTACTAGTGATGAAAACCACTTTTCGCACTTCTGTTATAGTTTCAAAACCACTTTCGGCACTTGTGCTGGCGTTGGAAACCACTTTTCGCACTTGCTTCAGTGTTGCATATCCACTTTCCACACTTGAACTAGTGTTGAAAACCACTTTTCGCACTTGTGTTAACATTTCAAAACCACTTTCCACACTTGTGCTGGCGTTGGAAACCACTTTTCGCACTTGCTTCAGTGTTGCATATCCACTTTCCGCACAGGCACTAGTGTTGAAAACCACTTTTCGCACTTGTGTTAACGTTTCAAAACCACTTTCCACACTTGTGCTGGTGTTGCAAACCACTTTTTGCACTTGCCTCAGTGTTGCAAAACCACTTTCCAGACTGTTACTAGTGTTGAATACCACTTTTCTCACTTGTGCTGTCGTTGGAAACCACTTTTCACATTTGCTTCAGTGTTGCATATCGACTTTCCACACTTGAACTAGTGTTGAAAACCACTTTTCGCACTTGTGTTAACGTTTCAAAACCACTTGCCACACTTGTGCTGGCGTTGGAAACCACTTTCCGCACTTGCTTCAGTGTTGCAAATCCACTTTCCAGACTGTTACTAGTGTTGAAAACCACTTTTCTCACCTGGGTTAGTATTGCAAAACAACTTTAAGCACTTTGTACGGGTGTTGCAAATCCACTTTCTGCACTTGTGCTGGCATTGAAAACCACTTTCCGCAATTCTGCTGTCATTGAAAACCACTTTCCTGCACTTAGGCTAGTGTTGCAAAACCACTTTCCACACTTGCACTCGTGTTGAAAAGCACTTTTCGCACTTCTGTTAAAGTTTCAAAACCACTTTCCACACATGTGCTAGTGTTGAAAACCAATTTTCGCACTTGTGTTCGTGTTGCAAAACCACTTTCGGCACTTATGCTGGTGCTAAAAACCACTTTCTGCATTTGTGTTAGTGTTGCAAAACCACTTTCGGCACTTATGCTGGTGTTGAAAACCACTTTTCGTACTTGTACTAGTGTTGAAAACCACCTTTCGCACTTCTGTTAAAGTTTCAAAACCAGTTTCGGCACTTATGCTGGCGTTGGAAACCACTTTTCGAACTTGCTTCAGTGTTGCAAATCCACTTTCCACACTTGAACTAGTGTTGAAAACCACTTTTCGCACTTGTGTTAACGTTTCAAAACCACTTTCCCACACTTGTGCTGGCATTGGAAACCACTTTTTGCACCTGTGTTGGTGTTGAAAACCACTTTCCACACTTGTACTAGTGTTGAAAACCACTTTTCGCACTTGTGTTAACGTTTCACAACCACTTTCCACACTTGTGCTGGCGTTGCAAACCACTTTTTGCACTTGCCTCAGTGTTGCAAAACCACTTTCCAGACTGTTACTAGTGTTGAAAACCACTTTTCTCACTTGGGTTAGTATTGCAAAACAACTTTAAGCACTTTGTACGGGTGTTGCAAATCCACTTTCTGCACTTGTGCTGGCATTGAAAACCACTTTCCGCAATTCTGCTGTCATTGAAAACCACTTTCCGCTCTTAGGCTAGTGTTGCAAAACCACTTTTCACACTTGCACTAGTGTTGAAAAGCACTTTTCGCACTTCTGTTAAAGTTTCAAAACGACTTTCTACACATGTGCCTGCGTTGGAAACCACCTTTTGCACTTGTGTTGGTGTTGCAAAACCACTTTTCGGTCTCGCGCTGGCATTGAAAATCACTGTCCGCACTTGTGCTGTCATTGAAAACCACTTTTCGCACTTGCTTCAGTGTTGCAAAACCACTTTCCACACTTGTACTAGTGTTGAAAAGCACTTTTCGCACTTGTGTTAACGTTTCAAAACCACTTTCCACACTTGTGCTGGCGTTGGAAACCACTTTTTGCACTTGCCTCAGTGTTGCAAAACCACTTTCCAGACTGTTACTAGTGTTGAAAACCACTTTTCTAACTTGGGTTAGTATTGCAAAACAACTTTAAGCACTTGTGTTCATGTTGCAAAACCACTTTCGACACTTATGCTGCTGTTCAAAACCAATTTACGCACTTGTGCTTGTGTTGAAAACCACTTTCCGCACTTGGCTTAGTATTGCAAAACCACTTTTCGGACTCGTGCTTGCATTGAAAATCACTGTCCGCACTTGTGCTGGCATTGAAAACTTTCTACACTTGTACCAGTGTTGAAAACCACTTTTCGCACTTCTGCTAAAGTTTCAAAACCACTTTCCACACATGTGCTGGCATTGAAAAACACTTTTTGCACTTGTGGTCGTGTTGCAAAACCACTTTCGGCACTTATGCTGGTGCTAAAAACCACTTTCTGCATTTGTGTTAGTGTTGAAAACCACTTTCCGCACATAGGCTGGTATTGAAAACCACTTTCCGTGCTTGTGTTAGTGTTGCAATACCACTCTCGGCACTTATGCTGCTGTTCAAAACACTTTACGCACTTGTGCTTGTGTTGAAAATCACTTTCGCGCACTTGGGTTCGTATTGCAAAACCACTTTTCGGACTCGTGCTGGCATTGAAAATTACAGTCCGCACTTGTGCTGGCATGGAAAACCACTTTCAACACTTGTACTAGTGTTGAAAGCCACTTTCGCACTTCTGTTAAAGTTTCAAAACCACTTTCGGCACTTATGCTGGCGTTGGAAACCACTTTTCGCACTTGCTTCAGTGTTGCAAATCGACTTTCCACACTTGAACTAGTGTTGAAAACCACTTTTCGCACTTGTGTTAACGTTTCAAAACCACTTTGCCACACTTGTGCTGGCATTGGAAACCACTTTTTGCACCTGTGTTGGTGTTGAAAACCACTTTCCACACTTATACTAGTGTTGAAAACCACTTTTCTCACTTGGGTTAGTATTGCAAAACAACTTTAAGCACTTTGTACGGGTGTTGCAAATCCACTTTCTGCACTTGTGCTGGCATTGAAAACCACTTTCCGCAATTCTGCTGTCATTGAAAATCACTTTCTGCACTTAGGCTAGTGTTGCAAAACCACTTTCCACACTTGTACTAGTGTTGAAAAGCACTTCTCGCACTTCTGTTAAAGTTTCAAAACCACTTTCCACACATGTGCTGGCGTTGTAAACCACGTTTTGCACTTGTGTTGGTGTTGCAAAACCACTTTCGGCACTTATGCTGCTGTTCAAAACCACTTTACGCACTTGTGCTTGTGTTGAAAACCACTTTCCGCACTTGGGTTCGTTTTGCAAAACCACTTTTCGGACTCGTGCTGGGATTGAAAATCACTGTCCGCACTTGTGCTGGCATTGAAAACCACTTTCAACACTTCGACTAGTGTTGAAAACCACCTTTCGCACTTCTGTTAAAGTTTCAAAACCAGTTTCGGCACTTATGCTGGCGTTGGAAACCACTTTTCGAACTTGCTTCAGTGTTGCAAAGCCACTTTCCACACTTGAACTAGTGTTGAAAACCACTTTTCGCACATGTGTTTACCGTTTCAAAACCACTTTCCACACTTGTGCTGGCGTTGGAAACCACTTTTTGCACTTGTGTTGGTGTTGCAAAACCACTTTTGGCACTTGTGTTGGTGTTGAAAACCACTTTCCACACTTGTACTAGTGTTGAAAACCACTTTTCGCACTTGTGTTAACGTTTCAAAACCACTTTCCACACTTGTGCTGGCGTTGCAAAACCACTTTCGGCACTTATGCTGGTGTTGAAAACAACTTTTCGCACTTGTGTTAAAGTTTCAAAACCACTTTCCACACATGTGCTGGCATTGGAAACCACTTTTTGCACTTGTGTTGGTGTTGCAAAATAACTTTCGGCACTTATGCTGGTGTTGAAAACCACTTTTCGCACTTGTGTTCGTGTTGAAAACCAATTTTCGCACTTGTGTTCATGTTGCAAAACCACTTTCGGCACTTATGCTGCTGTTCAAAACCACTTTACGCACTTGTGCTTGTGTTGAAAACCACTTTCCGCACTTGGCTTAGGATTGCAAAACCACTTTTCGGACTCGTGCTGGCATTGAAAATCACTGTCCGCACTTGTGCTGGCATTGAAAACTTTCTACACTTGCACTAGTGTTGAAAACCACTTTTCGCACTTCTGCTAAAGTTTCAAAACCACTTTCCACACATGTGCTGGCATTGAAAACCACTTTTTGCACTTGTGTTGGTGTTGCAAAACCACTTTCGGCACTTATGCTGGTGCTAAAAACCACTTTCTGCATTTGTGTTATTGTTGAAAACCACTTTATGCACTTAGGCTGGTATTGAAAACCACTTTCCGTGCTTGTGTTAGTGTTGCAATACCACTCTCGGCACTTATGCTGCTGTTCAAAACCACTTTACGCACTTGTGCTTGTGTTGAAAACCACTTGCCGCACTTGGGTTCGTATTTCAAAACCACTTTTCGGACTCGTGCTGGCATTGAAAATCACTGTCCGCACTTGTGCTGGCATTGAAAACCACTTTCAACACTTGTACCAGTGTTGAAAACCACCTTTCGCACTTCTGTTAAAGTTTCAAAACCAGTTTCGGCACTTATGCTGGCGTTGGAAACCACTTTTCGAACTTGCTTCAGTGTCGCAAATCCACTTTCCACACTTGAACTAGTGTTGAAAACCACTTTTCACACTTGTGTTAATGTTTCAAAACCACTTTCCACACTTGTGCTGGTGTTGGAAACCACTTTTTGCACTTGTGTTGGTGTTGCAAAACCACTTTCGGCACTTGTGTTGGTGTTGAAAACCACTTTCCACACTTGTATTCGTGTTGAAAACCACTTTTCGCACCTGTGTTAACGTTTCAAAACCACTTTCCACACTTGTGCTGGCGTTGGAAACCACTTTTTGCACTTGCCTCAGTGTTGCAAAACCACTTTCCAGACTGATACTGGTGTTGAAAACCACTTTTCTCACTTGGGTTAGTATTGCAAAACAACTTTAAGCACTTGTGTTCATGTTGCAAAACCACTTTCGACACTTATGCTGGTGCTAAAAACCACTTTCTGCATTTGTGTTATTGTTGAAAACCACTTTCCGCACTTAGGCTGGTATTGAAAACCACTTTCCGTGCTTGTGTTAGTGTTGCAATACCACTCTCGGCACTTATGCTGCTGTTCAAAACACTTTACGCACTTGTGCTCGTTTTGAAAATCACTTTCCGCACTTGGGTTCGTATTGCAAAACCACTTTTCGGACTTGTGCTGGCATTGAAAATTACTGTCCGCACTTGTGCTGGCATTGAAAACCACTTTCAACACTTGTACTCGTGTAGAAAGCCACTTTCGCACTTCTGTTAAAGTTTCAAAATCACTTTCGGCACTTATGCTGGCGTTGGAAACCACTTTTCGCACTTGCTTCAGTGTTGGTTGCAAAGCCACTTTCCACACTTGAACTAGTGTTGAAAACCACTTTCGCACTTGTGTTAACGTTTCAAAACCACTTTCCACACTTGTGCTGGAGTTGGAAACCACTTTTCGCACTTGCTTCAGTGTTGCAAATCCACTTTCCACACTTGCACTAGTGTTGAAAACCACTTTTCGCACTTGTGTTAACGTTTCAAAACCACTTTCCACACTTGTGCTGGCGTTGGAAACCACTTTTTGCACTTGCCTCAGTGTTGTAAAACCACTTTCCACACTTGAACTGGTGTTGAAAACCACTTTTTGCACTTGTGTTAACGTTTCAAAACCACTTTCCCACACTTGTGCTGGCATTGGAAACCACTTTTCGCACTTGTGTTAACGTTTCAAAACCACTTTCCCACACTTGTGCTGGCATTGGAAACCACTTTTTGCACTTGTGTTGGTGTTGAAAACCACTTTCCACACTTGTACTAGTGTTATAAACCACATTTCGCACTTGTGTTAACGTTTCAAAACCACTTTCCACACTTGTGCTGGTGTTGAAAACCACTTTTCGCACTTGCTTCAGTGTTGCAAAACCACTTTCCACACTTGTACTAGTGTTGAAAAGCACTTCTCGCACTTCTGTTAAAGTTTCAAAACCACTTTCCACACATGTGCTGGCGTTGTAAACCACGTTTTGCACTTGTGTTGGTGTTGCAAAATCACTTTCGGCATTTATGCTGCTGTTCAAAACCACTTTACGCACTTGTGCTTGTGTTGAAAACCACTTTCCGCACTTGGGTTCGTTTTGCAAAACCACTTTTCGGACTCGTGCTGGGATTGAAAATCACTGTCCGCACTTGTGCTGGCATTGAAAACCACTTTCAACACTTGGACTAGTGTTGAAAACCACCTTTCGCACTTCTGTTAAAGTTTCAAAACCAGTTTCGGCACTTATGCTGGCGTTGGAAACCACTTTTCGAACTTGCTTCAGTGTTGCAAACCCACTTTCCACACTTGAACTAGTGTTGAAAACCACTTTTCGCACATGTGTTAACGTTTCAAAACCACTTTCCACACTTGTGCTGGCGTTGGAAACCACTTTTTGCACTTGTGTTGGTGTTGCAAAACCACTTTTGGCACTTGTGTTGGTGTTGAAAACCACTTTCCACACTTGTACTAGTGTTGAAAACCACTTTTCGCACTTGTGTTAACGTTTCAAAACCACTTTCCACACTTGTGCTGGCATTGCAAAACCACTTTCGGCACTTATGCTGGTGTTGAAAACAACTTTTCGCACTTGTGTTAAAGTTTCAAAACCACTTTCCACACATGTGCTGGCATTGGAAACCACTTTTTGCACTTGTGTTGGTGTTGCAAAATAACTTTCGGCACTTATGCTGGTGTTGAAAACCACTTTTCGCACTTGTGTTCGTGTTGAAAACCAATTTTCGCACTTGTGTTCATGTTGCAAAACCACTTTCGGCACTTATGCTGCTGTTCAAAACCACTTTACGCACTTGTGCTTGTGTTGAAAACCACTTTCCGCACTTGGCTTAGGATTGCAAAACCACTTTTCGGACTCGTGCTGGCATTGAAAATCACTGTCCGCACTTGTGCTGGCATTGAAAACTTTCTACACTTGCACTAGTGTTGAAAACCACTTTTCGCACTTCTGCTAAAGTTTCAAAACCACTTTCCACACATGTGCTGGCATTGAAAACCACTTTTTGCACTTGTGTTGGTGTTGCAAAATCACTTTCGGCACATATGCTGGTGTTGAAAACTACTTTTCGCAATTGTGTTAGTGTTGAAAACCAATTTTCGCACTTGTGTTCGTGTTGCAAAACCACTTTCGGCACTTATGCTGGTGCTAAAAACCACTTTCTGCATTTGTGTTATTGTTGAAAACCACTTTATGCACTTAGGCTGGTATTGAAAACCACTTTCCGTGCTTGTGTTAGTGTTGCAATACCACTCTCGGCACTTATGCTGCTGTTCAAAACCACTTTACGCACTTGTGCTTGTGTTGAAAATCACTTTCGCGCACTTGGGTTCGTATTGCAAAACCACTTTTCGGACTCGTGCTGGCATTGAAAATTACAGTCCGCACTTGTGCTGGCATGGAAAACCACTTTCAACACTTGTACTAGTGTTGAAAGCCACTTTCGCACTTCTGTTAAAGTTTCAAAACCACTTTCGGCACTTATGCTGGCGTTGGAAACCACTTTTCGCACTTGCTTCAGTGTTGCAAATCGACTTTCCACACTTGAACTAGTGTTGAAAACCACTTTTCGCACTTGTGTTAACGTTTCAAAACCACTTTGCCACACTTGTGCTGGCATTGGAAACCACTTTTTGCACCTGTGTTGGTGTTGAAAACCACTTTCCACACTTATACTAGTGTTGAAAACCACTTTTCTCACTTGGGTTAGTATTGCAAAACAACTTTAAGCACTTTGTACGGGTGTTGCAAATCCACTTTCTGCACTTGTGCTGGCATTGAAAACCACTTTCCGCAATTCTGCTGTCATTGAAAATCACTTTCTGCACTTAGGCTAGTGTTGCAAAACCACTTTCCACACTTGTACTAGTGTTGAAAAGCACTTCTCGCACTTCTGTTAAAGTTTCAAAACCACTTTCCACACATGTGCTGGCGTTGTAAACCACGTTTTGCACTTGTGTTGGTGTTGCAAAACCACTTTCGGCACTTATGCTGCTGTTCAAAACCACTTTACGCACTTGTGCTTGTGTTGAAAACCACTTTCCGCACTTGGGTTCGTTTTGCAAAACCACTTTTCGGACTCGTGCTGGGATTGAAAATCACTGTCCGCACTTGTGCTGGCATTGAAAACCACTTTCAACACTTCGACTAGTGTTGAAAACCACCTTTCGCACTTCTGTTAAAGTTTCAAAACCAGTTTCGGCACTTATGCTGGCGTTGGAAACCACTTTTCGAACTTGCTTCAGTGTTGCAAAGCCACTTTCCACACTTGAACTAGTGTTGAAAACCACTTTTCGCACATGTGTTTACCGTTTCAAAACCACTTTCCACACTTGTGCTGGCGTTGGAAACCACTTTTTGCACTTGTGTTGGTGTTGCAAAACCACTTTTGGCACTTGTGTTGGTGTTGAAAACCACTTTCCACACTTGTACTAGTGTTGAAAACCACTTTTCGCACTTGTGTTAACGTTTCAAAACCACTTTCCACACTTGTGCTGGCGTTGCAAAACCACTTTCGGCACTTATGCTGGTGTTGAAAACAACTTTTCGCACTTGTGTTAAAGTTTCAAAACCACTTTCCACACATGTGCTGGCATTGGAAACCACTTTTTGCACTTGTGTTGGTGTTGCAAAATAACTTTCGGCACTTATGCTGGTGTTGAAAACCACTTTTCGCACTTGTGTTCGTGTTGAAAACCAATTTTCGCACTTGTGTTCATGTTGCAAAACCACTTTCGGCACTTATGCTGCTGTTCAAAACCACTTTACGCACTTGTGCTTGTGTTGAAAACCACTTTCCGCACTTGGCTTAGGATTGCAAAACCACTTTTCGGACTCGTGCTGGCATTGAAAATCACTGTCCGCACTTGTGCTGGCATTGAAAACTTTCTACACTTGCACTAGTGTTGAAAACCACTTTTCGCACTTCTGCTAAAGTTTCAAAACCACTTTCCACACATGTGCTGGCATTGAAAACCACTTTTTGCACTTGTGTTGGTGTTGCAAAACCACTTTCGGCACTTATGCTGGTGCTAAAAACCACTTTCTGCATTTGTGTTATTGTTGAAAACCACTTTATGCACTTAGGCTGGTATTGAAAACCACTTTCCGTGCTTGTGTTAGTGTTGCAATACCACTCTCGGCACTTATGCTGCTGTTCAAAACCACTTTACGCACTTGTGCTTGTGTTGAAAACCACTTGCCGCACTTGGGTTCGTATTTCAAAACCACTTTTCGGACTCGTGCTGGCATTGAAAATCACTGTCCGCACTTGTGCTGGCATTGAAAACCACTTTCAACACTTGTACCAGTGTTGAAAACCACCTTTCGCACTTCTGTTAAAGTTTCAAAACCAGTTTCGGCACTTATGCTGGCGTTGGAAACCACTTTTCGAACTTGCTTCAGTGTCGCAAATCCACTTTCCACACTTGAACTAGTGTTGAAAACCACTTTTCACACTTGTGTTAATGTTTCAAAACCACTTTCCACACTTGTGCTGGTGTTGGAAACCACTTTTTGCACTTGTGTTGGTGTTGCAAAACCACTTTCGGCACTTGTGTTGGTGTTGAAAACCACTTTCCACACTTGTATTCGTGTTGAAAACCACTTTTCGCACCTGTGTTAACGTTTCAAAACCACTTTCCACACTTGTGCTGGCGTTGGAAACCACTTTTTGCACTTGCCTCAGTGTTGCAAAACCACTTTCCAGACTGATACTGGTGTTGAAAACCACTTTTCTCACTTGGGTTAGTATTGCAAAACAACTTTAAGCACTTGTGTTCATGTTGCAAAACCACTTTCGACACTTATGCTGGTGCTAAAAACCACTTTCTGCATTTGTGTTATTGTTGAAAACCACTTTCCGCACTTAGGCTGGTATTGAAAACCACTTTCCGTGCTTGTGTTAGTGTTGCAATACCACTCTCGGCACTTATGCTGCTGTTCAAAACACTTTACGCACTTGTGCTCGTTTTGAAAATCACTTTCCGCACTTGGGTTCGTATTGCAAAACCACTTTTCGGACTTGTGCTGGCATTGAAAATTACTGTCCGCACTTGTGCTGGCATTGAAAACCACTTTCAACACTTGTACTCGTGTAGAAAGCCACTTTCGCACTTCTGTTAAAGTTTCAAAATCACTTTCGGCACTTATGCTGGCGTTGGAAACCACTTTTCGCACTTGCTTCAGTGTTGGTTGCAAAGCCACTTTCCACACTTGAACTAGTGTTGAAAACCACTTTCGCACTTGTGTTAACGTTTCAAAACCACTTTCCACACTTGTGCTGGAGTTGGAAACCACTTTTCGCACTTGCTTCAGTGTTGCAAATCCACTTTCCACACTTGCACTAGTGTTGAAAACCACTTTTCGCACTTGTGTTAACGTTTCAAAACCACTTTCCACACTTGTGCTGGCGTTGGAAACCACTTTTTGCACTTGCCTCAGTGTTGTAAAACCACTTTCCACACTTGAACTGGTGTTGAAAACCACTTTTTGCACTTGTGTTAACGTTTCAAAACCACTTTCCCACACTTGTGCTGGCATTGGAAACCACTTTTCGCACTTGTGTTAACGTTTCAAAACCACTTTCCCACACTTGTGCTGGCATTGGAAACCACTTTTTGCACTTGTGTTGGTGTTGAAAACCACTTTCCACACTTGTACTAGTGTTATAAACCACATTTCGCACTTGTGTTAACGTTTCAAAACCACTTTCCACACTTGTGCTGGTGTTGAAAACCACTTTTCGCACTTGCTTCAGTGTTGCAAAACCACTTTCCACACTTGTACTAGTGTTGAAAAGCACTTCTCGCACTTCTGTTAAAGTTTCAAAACCACTTTCCACACATGTGCTGGCGTTGTAAACCACGTTTTGCACTTGTGTTGGTGTTGCAAAATCACTTTCGGCATTTATGCTGCTGTTCAAAACCACTTTACGCACTTGTGCTTGTGTTGAAAACCACTTTCCGCACTTGGGTTCGTTTTGCAAAACCACTTTTCGGACTCGTGCTGGGATTGAAAATCACTGTCCGCACTTGTGCTGGCATTGAAAACCACTTTCAACACTTGGACTAGTGTTGAAAACCACCTTTCGCACTTCTGTTAAAGTTTCAAAACCAGTTTCGGCACTTATGCTGGCGTTGGAAACCACTTTTCGAACTTGCTTCAGTGTTGCAAACCCACTTTCCACACTTGAACTAGTGTTGAAAACCACTTTTCGCACATGTGTTAACGTTTCAAAACCACTTTCCACACTTGTGCTGGCGTTGGAAACCACTTTTTGCACTTGTGTTGGTGTTGCAAAACCACTTTTGGCACTTGTGTTGGTGTTGAAAACCACTTTCCACACTTGTACTAGTGTTGAAAACCACTTTTCGCACTTGTGTTAACGTTTCAAAACCACTTTCCACACTTGTGCTGGCATTGCAAAACCACTTTCGGCACTTATGCTGGTGTTGAAAACAACTTTTCGCACTTGTGTTAAAGTTTCAAAACCACTTTCCACACATGTGCTGGCATTGGAAACCACTTTTTGCACTTGTGTTGGTGTTGCAAAATAACTTTCGGCACTTATGCTGGTGTTGAAAACCACTTTTCGCACTTGTGTTCGTGTTGAAAACCAATTTTCGCACTTGTGTTCATGTTGCAAAACCACTTTCGGCACTTATGCTGCTGTTCAAAACCACTTTACGCACTTGTGCTTGTGTTGAAAACCACTTTCCGCACTTGGCTTAGGATTGCAAAACCACTTTTCGGACTCGTGCTGGCATTGAAAATCACTGTCCGCACTTGTGCTGGCATTGAAAACTTTCTACACTTGCACTAGTGTTGAAAACCACTTTTCGCACTTCTGCTAAAGTTTCAAAACCACTTTCCACACATGTGCTGGCATTGAAAACCACTTTTTGCACTTGTGTTGGTGTTGCAAAATCACTTTCGGCACATATGCTGGTGTTGAAAACTACTTTTCGCAATTGTGTTAGTGTTGAAAACCAATTTTCGCACTTGTGTTCGTGTTGCAAAACCACTTTCGGCACTTATGCTGGTGCTAAAAACCACTTTCTGCATTTGTGTTATTGTTGAAAACCACTTTATGCACTTAGGCTGGTATTGAAAACCACTTTCCGTGCTTGTGTTAGTGTTGCAATACCACTCTCGGCACTTATGCTGCTGTTCAAAACCACTTTACGCACTTGTGCTTGTGTTGAAAACCACTTGCCGCACTTGGGTTCGTATTGCAAAACCACTTTTCGGACTCGTGCTGGCATTGAAAATCACTGTCCGCACTTGTGCTGGCATTGAAAACCACTTTCAACACTTGTACCAGTGTTGAAAACCACCTTTCGCACTTCTGTTAAAGTTTCAAAACCAGTTTCGGCACTTATGCTGGCGTTGGAAACCACTTTTCGAACTTGCTTCAGTGTCGCAAATCCACTTTCCACACTTGAACTAGTGTTGAAAACCACTTTCCACACTTGTGCTGGCGTTGGAAGCCACTTTTTGCACTTGTGTTGGTGTTGCAAAACCACTTTCGGCACTTGTGTTGGTGTTGAAAACCACTTTCCACACTTGTACTCGTGTTGAAAACCACTTTTCGCACCTGTGTTAACGTTTCAAAACCACTTTCCACACTTGTGCTGGCGTTGGAAACCACTTTTTGCACTTGCCTCAATGTTGCAAAACCACTTTCCAGACTGATACTGGTGTTGAAAACCACTTTTCTCACTTGGGTTAGTATTGCAAAACAACTTTAAGCACTTGTGTTCATGTTGCAAAACCACTTTCGACACTTATGCTGGTGCTAAAAACCACTTTCTGCATTTGTGTTCATGTTGCAAAACCACTTTCTGCACTTATGCTGGTGCTAAAAACCACTTTCTGCATTTGTGTTATTGTTGAAAACCACTTTCCGCACTTAGGCTGGTATTGAAAACCACTTTCCGTGCTTGTGTTAGTGTTGCAATACCACTCTCGGCACTTATGCTGCTGTTCAAAACACTTTACGCACTTGTGCTTGTTTTGAAAATCACTTTCCGCACTTGGGTTCGTATTGCAAAACCACTTTTCGGACTTGTGCTGGCATTGAAAATTACTGTCCGCACTTGTGCTGGCATTGAAAACCACTTTCAACACTTGTACTCGTGTAGAAAGCCACTTTCGCACTTCTGTTAAAGTTTCAAAATCACTTTCGGCACTTATGCTGGCGTTGGAAACCACTTTTCGCACTTGCTTCAGTGTTGCAAAGCCACTTTCCACACTTGAACTAGTGTTGAAAACCACTTTCGCACTTGTGTTAACGTTTCAAAACCACTTTCCACACTTGTGCTGGAGTTGGAAACCACTTTTCGCACTTGCTTCAGTGTTGCAAATCCACTTTCCACACTTGCACTAGTGTTGAAAACCACTTTTCGCACTTGTGTTAACGTTTCAAAACCACTTTCCACACTTGTGCTGGCGTTGGAAACCACTTTTTGCACTTGCCTCAGTGTTGCAAAACCACTTTCCACACTTGAACTGGTGTTGAAAACCACTTTTTGCACTTGTGTTAACGTTTCAAAACCACTTTCCCACACTTGTGCTGGCATTGGAAACCACTTTTTGCACTTGTACAAGTGTTGAAAACCACATTTCGCACTTGTGTTAACGTTTCAAAACCACTTTCCACACTTGCACTAGTGTTGAAAACCACTTTTCGCACTTGTGTTAACGTTTCAAAACCACTTTCCACACTTGCACTAGTGTTGAAAACCACTTTTCGCACTTGTGTTAACGTTTCAAAACCACTTTCCACACATGTGCTGGCATTGAAAACCACTTTTTGCACTTGTGTTGGTGATGCAAAATCACTTTCGGCACTTATGCTGGTGTTGAAAACCACTTTTCGCAATTGTGTTCATGTTGAAAACCAATTTTCGCACTTGTGTTCGTGTTGCAAAACCACTTTCGGCACTTATGCTGTTGCTAAAAACCACTTTCTGCATTTGTGTTAGTGTTGAAAACCACTTTCCGCACTTCGGCTGGTATTGAAATCCACTTTCCGTGCTTGTGTTAGTGTTGCAATACCACTCTCGGCACTTATGCTGCTGTTCAAAACCACTTTACGCACTCGTGCTGGCATTGAAAATCACTGTCCGCACTTGTGCTGGCATTGAAAACCACTTTCAACACTTGTACTAGTGTTGAAAACCACTTTTCGCACTTCTGTTAATGTTTCAAAACCACTTTCCCACACTTGTGCTGGCATTGGAAACCACTTTTTGCACTTGTGTTGGTGTTGAAAACCACTTTCCACACTTGTACTAGTGTTGAAAACCACTTTTCGCACTTGTGCTAACGTTTCAAAACCACTTTCCACACTTGTGCTGGCGTTGGAAACCACTTTTCGCACTTGCCTCAGTGTTGCAAAACCACTTTCCACACTTGTACTAGTGTTGAAAAGCACTTTTCGCACTTGTGTTAACGTTTCAAAACCACTTTCCACACTTGTGCTGGCGTTGGAAACCACTTTTTGCACTTGCCTCAGTGTTGCAAAACCACTTTCCAGACTGTTACTAGTGTTGAAAACCACTTTCCACACATGTGCTGGCATTGAAAAACACTTTTTGCACTTGTGTTCGTGTTGCAATACCACTCTCGGCACTTATGCTGCTGTTCAAAACACTTTACGCACTTGTGCTTGTGTTGAAAATCACTTTCCGCACTTGGGTTCGTTTTGCAAAACCACTTTTCGGACTCGTGCTGGGATTGAAAATCACTGTCCGCACTTGTGCTGGCATTGAAAACCACTTTCAACACTTGGACTAGTGTTGAAAACCACCTTTCGCACTTCTGTTAAAGTTTCAAAACCAGTTTCGGCACTTATGCTGGCGTTGGAAACCACTTTTCGAACTTGCTTCAGTGTTGCAAACCCACTTTCCACACTTGAACTAGTGTTGAAAACCACTTTTCGCACATGTGTTAACGTTTCAAAACCACTTTCCACACTTGTGCTGGCATTGCAAAACCACTTTCGGCACTTATGCTGGTGTTGAAAACAACTTTTCGCACTTGTGTTAAAGTTTCAAAACCACTTTCCACACATGTGCTGGCATTGGAAACCACTTTTTGCACTTGTGTTGGTGTTGCAAAATAACTTTCGGCACTTATGCTGGTGTTGAAAACCACTTTTCGCACTTGTGTTCGTGTTGAAAACCAATTTTCGCACTTGTGTTCATGTTGCAAAACCACTTTCGGCACTTATGCTGCTGTTCAAAACCACTTTACGCACTTGTGCTTGTGTTGAAAACCACTTTCCGCACTTGGCTTAGGATTGCAAAACCACTTTTCGGACTCGTGCTGGCATTGAAAATCACTGTCCGCACTTGTGCTGGCATTGAAAACTTTCTACACTTGCACTAGTGTTGAAAACCACTTTTCGCACTTCTGCTAAAGTTTCAAAACCACTTTCCACACATGTGCTGGCATTGAAAACCACTTTTTGCACTTGTGTTGGTGTTGCAAAATCACTTTCGGCACATATGCTGGTGTTGAAAACTACTTTTCGCAATTGTGTTAGTGTTGAAAACCAATTTTCGCACTTGTGTTCGTGTTGCAAAACCACTTTCGGCACTTATGCTGGTGCTAAAAACCACTTTCTGCATTTGTGTTTTTGTTGAAAACCACTTTATGCACTTAGGCTGGTATTGAAAACCACTTTCCGTGCTTGTGTTAGTGTTGCAATACCACTTTCGGCACTTATGCTGCTGTTCAAAACCACTTTACGCACTTGTGCTTGTGTTGAAAACCACTTGCCGCACTTGGGTTCGTATTGCAAAACCACTTTTCGGACTCGTGCTGGCATTGAAAATCACTGTCCGCACTTGTGCTGGCATTGAAAACCACTTTCAACACTTGTACCAGTGTTGAAAACCACCTTTCGCACTTCTGTTAAAGTTTCAAAACCAGTTTCGGCACTTATGCTGGCGTTGGAAACCACTTTTCGAACTTGCTTCAGTGTCGCAAATCCACTTTCCACACTTGAACTAGTGTTGAAAACCACTTTCCACACTTGTGCTGGCGTTGGAAGCCACTTTTTGCACTTGTGTTGGTGTTGCAAAACCACTTTCGGCCCTTGTGTTGGTGTTGAAAACCA
The DNA here is from genome assembly GCF_964187855.1 of Myxine glutinosa. Classification (NCBI taxonomy): domain Eukaryota; kingdom Metazoa; phylum Chordata; class Myxini; order Myxiniformes; family Myxinidae; genus Myxine; species Myxine glutinosa. Next base: position 136,133,584 of record NC_136263.1, read on the forward strand.
CTTTCCACACTTGTACTCGTGTTGAAAACCACTTTTCGCACCTGTGTTAACGTTTCAAAACCACTTTCCACACTTGTGCTGGCGTTGGAAACCACTTTTTGCACTTGCCTCAATGTTGCAAAACCACTTTCCAGACTGATACTGGTGTTGAAAACCACTTTTCTCACTTGGGTTAGTATTGCAAAACAACTTTAAGCACTTGTGTTCATGTTGCAAAACCACTTTCGACACTTATGCTGGTGCTAAAAACCACTTTCTGCATTTGTGTTCATGTTGCAAAACCACTTTCTGCACTTATGCTGGTGCTAAAAACCACTTTCTGCATTTGTGTTATTGTTGAAAACCACTTTCCGCACTTAGGCTGGTATTGAAAACCACTTTCCGTGCTTGTGTTAGTGTTGCAATACCACTCTCGGCACTTATGCTGCTGTTCAAAACACTTTACGCACTTGTGCTTGTTTTGAAAATCACTTTCCGCACTTGGGTTCGTATTGCAAAACCACTTTTCGGACTTGTGCTGGCATTGAAAATTACTGTCCGCACTTGTGCTGGCATTGAAAACCACTTTCAACACTTGTACTCGTGTAGAAAGCCACTTTCGCACTTCTGTTAAAGTTTCAAAATCACTTTCGGCACTTATGCTGGCGTTGGAAACCACTTTTCGCACTTGCTTCAGTGTTGCAAAGCCACTTTCCACACTTGAACTAGTGTTGAAAACCACTTTCGCACTTGTGTTAACGTTTCAAAACCACTTTCCACACTTGTGCTGGAGTTGGAAACCACTTTTCGCACTTGCTTCAGTGTTGCAAATCCACTTTCCACACTTGCACTAGTGTTGAAAACCACTTTTCGCACTTGTGTTAACGTTTCAAAACCACTTTCCACACTTGTGCTGGCGTTGGAAACCACTTTTTGCACTTGCCTCAGTGTTGCAAAACCACTTTCCACACTTGAACTGGTGTTGAAAACCACTTTTTGCACTTGTGTTAACGTTTCAAAACCACTTTCCCACACTTGTGCTGGCATTGGAAACCACTTTTTGCACTTGTACAAGTGTTGAAAACCACATTTCGCACTTGTGTTAACGTTTCAAAACCACTTTCCACACTTGCACTAGTGTTGAAAACCACTTTTCGCACTTGTGTTAACGTTTCAAAACCACTTTCCACACTTGCACTAGTGTTGAAAACCACTTTTCGCACTTGTGTTAACGTTTCAAAACCACTTTCCACACATGTGCTGGCATTGAAAACCACTTTTTGCACTTGTGTTGGTGATGCAAAATCACTTTCGGCACTTATGCTGGTGTTGAAAACCACTTTTCGCAATTGTGTTCATGTTGAAAACCAATTTTCGCACTTGTGTTCGTGTTGCAAAACCACTTTCGGCACTTATGCTGTTGCTAAAAACCACTTTCTGCATTTGTGTTAGTGTTGAAAACCACTTTCCGCACTTCGGCTGGTATTGAAATCCACTTTCCGTGCTTGTGTTAGTGTTGCAATACCACTCTCGGCACTTATGCTGCTGTTCAAAACCACTTTACGCACTCGTGCTGGCATTGAAAATCACTGTCCGCACTTGTGCTGGCATTGAAAACCACTTTCAACACTTGTACTAGTGTTGAAAACCACTTTTCGCACTTCTGTTAATGTTTCAAAACCACTTTCCCACACTTGTGCTGGCATTGGAAACCACTTTTTGCACTTGTGTTGGTGTTGAAAACCACTTTCCACACTTGTACTAGTGTTGAAAACCACTTTTCGCACTTGTGCTAACGTTTCAAAACCACTTTCTACACTTGTACTGGCGTTGGAAACCACTTTTCGCACTTGCCTCAGTGTTGCAAAACCACTTTCCACACTTGTACTAGTGTTGAAAAGCACTTTTCGCACTTGTGTTAACGTTTCAAAACCACTTTCCACACTTGTGCTGGCGTTGGAAACCACTTTTTGCACTTGCCTCAGTGTTGCAAAACCACTTTCCAGACTGTTACTAGTGTTGAAAACCACTTTCCACACATGTGCTGGCATTGAAAAACACTTTTTGCACTTGTGTTCGTGTTGCAATACCACTCTCGGCACTTATGCTGCTGTTCAAAACACTTTACGCACTTGTGCTTGTGTTGAAAATCACTTTCCGCACTTGGGTTCGTATTGCAAAACCACTTTTCGGACTCGTGCTGGCATTGAAAATTACAGTCCGCACTTGTGCTGGCATTGAAAACCACTTTCAACACTTGTACTAGTGTTGAAAGCCACTTTCGCACTTCTGTTAAAGTTTGAAAACCACTTTCGGCACTTATGCTGGCGTTGGAAACCACTTTTCGCACTTGCTTCAGTGTTGCAAATCGACTTTCCACACTTGAACTAGTGTTGAAAACCACTTTTCGCACTTGTGTTAACGTTTCAAAACCACTTTCCACACTTGTGCTGGCGTTGGAAACCACTTTCTGCACTTGCTTCAGTGTTGCAAATCTACTTTCCACACAGGCACTAGTGTTGAAAACCACTTTTCGCACTTGTGTTAACGTTTCAAAACCACTTTGCCACACTTGTGCTGGCATTGGAAACCACTTTTTGCACCTGTGTTGGTGTTGAAAACCACTTTCCACATTTATACTAGTGTTGAAAACCACTTTTCGCACTTGTGTTAACATTTGAAAACCACTTTCCACACTTGTGCTGGCGTTGCAAACCACTTTTTGCACTTGCCTCAGTGTTGCAAAACCACTTTCCAGACTGTTACTAGTGTTGAAAACCACTTTTCTCACTTGGGTTAGTATTGCAAAACAACTTTAAGCACTTTGTACGGGTGTTGCAAATCCACTTTCTGCACTTGTGCTGGCATTGAAAACCACTTTCCGCAATTCTGCTGTCATTGAAAACCACTTTCTGCACTTAGGCTAGTGTTGCAAAACCACTTTCCACACTTGCACTAGTGTTGAAAAGCACTTTTCGCACTTCTGTTAAAGTTTCAAAACGACTTTCGACACATGTGCCTGCGTTGGAAACAACCTTTTGCACTTGCGTTGGTGTTGCAAAACCACTTTTCGGTCTCGTGCTGGCATTGAAAATCACTGTCCGCACTTGTGCTGGCATTGAAAACCACTTTTCGCACTTGCTTCAGTGTTGCAAAAGCACTTTCCAGACTGTTACTAGTGTTGAAAACCACTTTTCTCACTTGGGTTAGTATTGCAAAACAACTTTAAGCACTTGTGTTCATGTTGCAAAACCACTTTCGACACTTATGCTGGTGCTAAAAACCACTTTCTGCATTTGTGTTCATGTTGTAAAACCACTTTCTGCACTTATGCTGGTGCTAAAAACCACTTTCTGCATTTGTGTTATTGTTGAAAACCACTTTCCGCACTTAGGCTGGTATTGAAAACCACTTTCCGTGCTTGCGTTAGTGTTGCAATACCACTCTCGGCACTTATGCTGCTGTTCAAAACACTTGTCGCACTTGTGCTTGTGTTGAAAATCACTTTCCGCACTTGGGTTCGTATTGCAAAACCACTTTTCGGACTTGTGCTGGCATTGAAAACCACTTTCAACACTTGTACTCGTGTAGAAAGCCACTTTCGCACTTCTGTTAAAGTTTCAAAACCACTTTCGGCACTTATGCTGGCGTTGGAAACCACTTTTCGCACTTGCTTCAGTGTTGCAAAGCCACTTTCCACACTTGAACTAGTGTTGAAAACCACTTTTCGCACTTGTGTTAACGTTTCAAAACCACTTTCCACACTTGTGCTGGCGTTGGAAACCACTTTTTGCACTTGCCCCAGTGTTGCAAAACCACTTTCCACACTTGAACTGGTGTTGAAAACCACTTTTTGCACTTGTGTTAACGTTTCAAAACCACTTTCCCACACTTGTGCTGGCATTGGAAACCACTTTTTGCACTTGTCTTGGTGTTGAAAACCACTTTCCACACTTGTACAAGTGTTGAAAACCACATTTCGCACTTGTGTTAACGTTTCAAAACCACTTTCCACACTTGCACTAGTGTTGAAAACCACTTTTCGCACTTCTGTTAACGTTTCAAAACCACTTCCCACACTTGTGCTGGCATTGGAAACCACTTTTTGCACTTGTGTTGGTGTTGAAAACCACTTTCCACACTTGTACTAGTGTTATAAACCACATTTCGCACTTGTGTTAACGTTTCAAAACCACTTTCCACACTTGTGCTGGTGTTGGAAACCACTTTTTGCACTTGCCTCAGTGTTGCAAAACCACTTTCCAGACTGTTACTCGTGTTGAAAACCACTTTTCTCACTTGGGTTAGTATTGCAAAACAACTTTAAGCACTTTGTACGGGTGTTGCAAATCCACTTTCTGCAATTCTGCTGTCATTGAAAACCACTTTCCGCACTTTGGCTAGTGTTGCAAAACCACTTTCCACACTTGCACTAGTGTTGAAAAGCACCTTTTCGCACTTCTGTTAAAGTTTCAAAACGACTTTCTGCACATGTGCCTGCGTTGGAAACCACTTTTTGCACTTGTGTTGGTGTTGCAAAACCACTTTTCGGTCTCGTGCTGGCATTGAAAATCACTGTCCGCACTTGTGCTGGCATTGAAAACCACTTTTCGCATTTGCTTCAGTGTTGTAAAACCACTTCCACACTTGTACTCGTGTTGAAAAGCACTTTTCGCACTTCTGTTAAAGTTTCAAAACCACTTTCCACACATGTCCTGGCGTTGTAAACCATGTTTTGCACTTGTGTTGGTGTTGCAACACCACTTTCGGCACTTATGCTCGTATTGAAAACCACTTTCCCTGCTTGTGTTAGTGTTGCAAAACCACTTTCGGCACTTGTAATCGTGTTGAAAATCACTATTTGCACTTCTATTAAAGTTTCAAAAACACTTTCCACACATGTGCTAGTGTTCAAAACCACTTTCCACACTTGTGCTGGAGTTGGAAACCACTTTTTGCACTTGGGTTAATATTGCAAAACCACTTTCCACACATGTGCTGGCGTTGAAAACCACTTTTCGCAATTGTGTTAGTGTTGAAATCCAATTTTCGCACTTGTGTTCGTGTTGCAAAACCAATTTCGGCACTTATGCTGGTGCTAAAAACCACTTTCTGCATTTGTGTTATTGTTGAAAACCACTTTATGCACTTAGGCTGGTATTGAAAACCACTTTCCGTGCTTGTGTTAGTGTTGCAATACCACTCTCGGCACTTATGCTGCTGTTCAAAACCACTTTACGCACTTGTGCTTGTGTTGAAAACCACTTGCCGCACTTGGGTTCGTATTGCAAAACCACTTTTCGGACTTGTGCTGGCATTGAAAATCACTGTCCGCACTTGTGCTGGCATTGAAAACCACTTTCAACACTTGTACCAGTGTTGAAAACCACCTTTCGCACTTCTGTTAAAGGTTCAAAACCAGTTTCGGCACTTATGCTGGCGTTGGAAACCACTTTTCGAACTTGCTTCAGTGTCGCAAATCCACTTTACGCACTTGTGCTTGTGTTGAAAACCACTTGCCGCACTTGGGTTCGTATTGCAAAACCACTTTTCGGACTTGTGCTGGCATTGAAAATCACTGTCCGCACTTGTGCTGGCATTGAAAACCACTTTCAACACTTGTACCAGTGTTGAAAACCACTTTTCGCACTTGTGTTAACGTTTCAAAACCACTTTCCACACTTGTGCTGGCGTTGGAAACCACTTTTTGCAATTGTGTTGGTGTTGAAAACCACTTTCCACACTTGTACTCGTGTTGAAAACCACTTTTCGCACCTGTGTTAACGTTTCAAAACCACTTTCCACACTTGTGCTGGCGTTGGAAACCACTTTTTGCAATTGTGTTGGTGTTGCAAAACCACTTTCGGCACTTGTGTTGGTGTTGAAAACCACTTTCCACACTTGTACTCGTGTGGAAAACCACTTTTCGCACCTGTGTTAACGTTTCAAAACCACTTTCCACACTTGTGCTGGCGTTGGAAACCACTTTTTGCATTTGCCTCAGTGTTGCAAAACCACTTTCCAGACTGATACTGGTGTTGAAAACCACTTTTCTCACTTGGGTTAGTATTGCAAAACAACTTTAAGCACTTGTGTTCATGTTGCAAAACCACTTTCGACACTTATGCTGGTGCTAAAAACCACTTTCTGCATTTGTGTTCATGTTGCAAAACCACTTTCTGCACTTATGCTGGTGCTAAAAACCACTTTCTGCATTTGTGTTATTGTTGAAAACCACTTTCCGCACTTAGGCTGGTATTGAAAACCACTTTCCGTGCTTGTGTTAGTGTTGCAATACCACTCTCGGCACTTATGATGCTGTTCAAAACACTTTACGCACTTGTGCCTGCGTTGGAAACCACTTTTTGCACTTGTGTTGGTGTTGCAAAACCACTTTTCGGTCTCGTGCTGGCATTGAAAATCACTGTCCGCACTTGTGCTGGGATTGAAAACCACTTTTCGCACTTGCTTCAGTGTTGCAAAACCACTTTCCACACTTGTACTAGTGTTGAAAAGCACTTTTCGCACTTCTGTTAAAGTTTCAAAACCACTTTCCACACATGTGCTATCGTTGGAAACCACGTTTTGCACTTGTGTTGGTGTTGAAAACCACTTTCCACACTTGAACTCGTGTTGAAAACCACTTTTCGCACTTGTGTTAACGTTTCAAAACCACTTTCCACACTTGTGCTGTCGTTGGAAACCATTTTTCACATTTGCTTCAGTGTTGCAAATCCACTTTCCACACTTGCACTCGTGTTGAAAACCATTTTTCGCACTTGTGTTCGTGTTGCAAAACCACTTTCGGCACTTATGCTGGTGCTTAAAACCACTTTCTGCATTTGTGTTAGTGTTGAAAACCACTTTCCGCACTTAGGCTGGTATTGAAAACCACTTTCCGTGCTTGTGTTAGTGTTGCAATACCACTCTCGGCATTTATGCTGCTGTTCAAAACCACTTTACGCACCTGTGCTTGTGTTGAAAACCACATTCCGCACTTGGGTTCGTATTGCAAAACCACTTTTCGGACTCGTGCTGACATTGAAAATCACTGTCCACACTTGTGCTGGCATTGAAAACCACTTTCAACACTTGTACTAGTGTTGAAAACCACTTTTCGTACTTCTGCTAAAGTTTCAAAACCACTTTCCACACATGTGCTGGCATTGAAAACCACTTTTTGCACTTGTGTTGGTGTTGCAAAACCACTTTGGGCACTTATGCTGGCGTTGGAAACCACTTTTCGCACTTGCTTCAGTGTTGCAAATCGACTTTCCACACTTGAACTAGTGTTGAAAACCACTTTTCGCACTTGTGTTAACGTTTCAAAACCACTTTCCACACTTGTGCTGTCGTTGGAAACCACTTTTCACATTTGCTTCAGTGTTGCAAATCCACTTTCCACACTTGCACTAGTGTTGAAAACCACTTTTCGCACTTGTGTTAACGTTTCAAAACCACTTTCCCACACTTGTGCTGGCATTGGGAACCACTTTTTGCACTTGTGTTGTCATTGAAAACCAGTTTTCGCCCTTGTGTTCGTGTTGCAAAACCAATTTCGGCACTTATGCTGGTGCTAAAAACCACTTTCTGCATTTGTGTTAGTGTTGAAAACCACTTTCCGCACTTAGGCTGGTATTGAAAACCACTTTCCGTGCTTGTGTTAGTGTTGCAATACCACTCTCGGCACTTATGCTGCTGTTCAAAACCACTTTAAGCACTTGTGCTTGTGTTGAAAACCACTTTCCGCACTTGGGTTCATATTGTAAAACCACTTTTCGGACTCGTGCTGACATTGAAAATCACTGTCCGCACTTGTGCTGGCATTGAAAACCACTTTCAACACTTGTACTAGTGTGCAGAGATCGTGAGGATAAGCGCGGCTGAAACAGCGAGCTGCACGCCATGGCTGTTCGCTTCGCACACGGAGCCAGGAGTGAGCGGGCCATGAGTGAGGCCTAGTTCACGCCAACGAAAGTGCGTTTCCCGCCAAGGCTTCAGACGATCTTTGACAATTCCTGACAAGATACAGTCACGTGAAAAAGTAAGTACACCCCATGTAAAGTTTTGAATTTTTCAACATATTTCAACATACAGATATTTGATCTTCATTTCAACAATATTGAAAGATAAAGGTGATATAATATAACAAATATCATGAAACATTTACATTTTGTAGTCCATTGTATAATTTAAATAAACATAAATGCAAATTTCGCATTTGGGAAAAAGTAAGTACACCCCTACATTTATCACTACTTCAAATACCTAAAATTAGAATCAGGTGCACCAGCTCAGGTGCAAATGATTAGAACATCGTTAGAGAGGATCTTGGAGGAACCTGTCTTATTTAAACCTCAGACATTTAGTTTGGTTTGCTCTTTGTTGTTGAAGTGTGCGGCGTCACCATGCCTAGATCAAAAGAGCTCTCTGAGGCCTTCAGAAAGAAGGTTATAGATGCCTACGAGTCTGGGAAGGGATTTAAAAAGATCTCCAAACAATTTGAAATCAATCATTCGACTGTCCGGAAGATCATCTACAAGTGGAGAAGATTCCAACCAACTGCCAACTTGTTCAGGCCAGGCCGCCCCAGCAAGTTCAGCTCGAGTGCAGACCGCAAGATGCTGAAAGAAGTCTCTAAGAACCCCAGAATGTCATCACGGGACCTATATGTAGCTCTTCCCACTGTTGATGTCAAAGTGCACGAGTCTACCATTAGAAAGAGTGCACAAATTTGATCTACATGGGCGGTGTGCCAGGAGGAAACCTTTGCTGTCCAGAAAGAACATCAGGGCAAGAATAAAGTTTGCCAATGATCACCTAGGCAAAGACCAGCACTTCTGCAACAATGTGCTCTGGACAGATGAGTCAAAGGTAGAGCTATTTGGCCACAGTACCAGAAGACATGTTTGGCGAAAACCAAAGACAGCATTTGACCACAAGAACCTGATACCAACTGTAAAGCATGGTGGTGGAAATATTATGGTTTGGGGCAGCTTTGCTGCATCAGGGCCTGGGCAGCTCACCATCATAGAATCCACGATGAATTCTTCATTGTACCAGAGGGTGCTTGAGGATAATGTGAGGCCATCTGTCGGAAAGTTGAAGCTCAACCGAAGGTGGACCTTGCAACATGACAATGACTCTAAACATACCAGTAAATCCACCAAGGAATGGCTGACAAGAAAGAAATGGAGGGTTTTGGGAATGGCCAAGTCAAAGCCCGGATCTAAATCCTATCGTTGTGGGGGGATTTGAAATGAGCTGTGCATGCAAGGAACCCTTCAAACATCACACAGCTGAAAGAATTCTGCATGGAGGAGTGGGCAAAAATTTCTCCCAGTCGATGTCAGAGACTGGTAGACAGTTTTCAGAAACGCCTACTTGAGGTTGTTTCTGCCAAAGGGGGCAATACCACCTATTAGAGCCAAGGGTGTACTTACTTTTTCCACATGCGAAATTTGCATTTATGTTTATTTAAATTATACAATGGACTACAAAATGTAAATGTTTCATGATATTTGTTATATTATATCACCTTTTCTATCAATATTGTTGAAATGAAGATCAAATAGCTGTATGTTGAAATATGTTGAAAAAGTCAGAACTTTACATGGGGTGTATTTACTTTTTCACGTGACTGTACACCAGCCGATTGGAGATAAGTGCCACAAATCACATCTACTTATTTTCCAGTTATTTTATCTTTTGTCTGTATGGGAGTGCTCCAATTAGGAATATAGTTTATCGTGTTTTCTTTGCATTTATTTGCCGGCATTTTCTTTAATAAATCCGGTATTTTTGTACATTTTAATTCCGTGTTGCTTGAGTTAATTTATCCAGGTGTGAAGACGTCGGGTGGAGGCCGTCCAGGTAAGTTCGTCATCCCCCTTTTCCCTCGCATGTAACGGATACCGTCATATTGAATTGAACGCGTCGGAGTTAAACCTCGTTTGGTCTTCCTTGTCATCCTGCGGTGTTCACCACACAGGGTAGTCACACGACAATGTGTTTGTGTGTTGTGTGTGTGTGTGTGTGTGTGTGTGTGTGTGTGTGTGTGTGTGTGTGTGTGTGTGTGTGTGTGTGTGTGTATATCCACATAGATCCAACTGATTGAGAAGATTATCAGTCATTAAGCATGAGAGTGTGATGGGAAATTGCAGTGTGATGAATCCTCTTCTGATTTTCTAAGAAATGATGTACTCCTCAAACAAACTGTTGATCTCCCAAGTATCTTTTTTTAATCGCTAAATTCCCAGGACCCATGTGTATATAATATACACTAAGTCATGGGCTGAATGCCATTTTCATTATGATTGCACAATAGTTGAATGAGATATTTTTTTGGGGAAGATTTGAGGATATAAACTTTTGTTTGCCACAAAGTCCAATGCACATCCTCCCTCCTCCCAAACTCCTCTTTTTTTTCCTTGCAATGGATCTCCCATTCTCCATTACAGTGGATTTGTCCCCAGGGCTATTGATTTTGGAAGTATAGCGTTCGTTATGACAGCTGGGGTCACTTCGACATAATTATAGCGCTAACAAATGATGTGCCAACCTAAAAGATTTCATGTAGGAATATTAAACTGCACGTGTTTTCATATGATTTCGGTAATTGGGACCAAATGTATAATAATTTATTTGCCTTGCTCTTTAAGCCTGCCTGTCGTTTCTTTTGCTCTTTCCCTTCTGCCTTGATTGCAGGCTCCTCGGTCTGGGCAATTGCTTCTCAACTCGGATTGCCGTCTGCTTTAAAGAAGGAAGTAATAATATAAAAGAAATGGAAGAAGAAATAAATAAAAACTCAGAGAAACGTCCTGGACAGATGGTGCCGATTTGAAAACATGTTTTTGAAGCTTAAACCAACGTTTTTAAGCTTTTATGGCGGGTGGTCGGTGGCGGGAAATAGACATGGAAATCGCAAGCGTTGATTTGCGATGATCTGACGGTGAAGCCGAGCATTGCAGGCATTCTCGGTGATTCATCGCACGAGAAAGCCGTCGTATTAGCCCGAGCGCCCGTCGGTTTGTTTTGCCAGCTCCGCAAGCGCGATGCCGCCGGAGCGCGATGTCTCGCCGTGCACGGCAGCTGCGACGGGACAACAAGGCGCATGGAAGAGTTTCGCATGATGGTCCGCTGGTTTTTTGACCCGGTCACCGAGAGGCTTTTTAACTCCACGAGCTGACATTTGCCTGTCAGTGTCAGGTGCGCCCTCTTTGCGCCCTTCGTCATCAAGAGGTCGATGAATGCGTGGAATGGGGTGGTTGATGATGATTCGGTCCATCCATGATCCAGCCGCAGAATTTCCTCTGCGAGAACGGAATCCGGGAAAGGATATAATATATATGTTCCAGCCAAATCATAATACCCCACCGGAATAACTTATCCCTGTACTCTTTCCCATCCTAAATACGCTTCCCGCAGTTCAAGTCGACATTATTTTAACTTTTCAAAGGTTGAACTGTTTCCTTTTATCCCCCCCCCCCCCCCCCATCTTTACCTTCCTTGGTCGGACTTTTTAACCCGATTCTCTTAGACCGTCTACTTATGACATACGCACAAAGTGTCATCTATATATAATGGGGCAAGTGTTTGTTTGTATGTTTGTATGTATGTATGTATGTATGTCCGCTCTTCTCCCATTGGTTGGACAGCTGACCTGACTCCACCCACAAATGTAACCTGAAATACTTAACCTAAACTACCCAGAGGACCCAAAAGACCCTCCCCTCTCCCCCCCCCCCCCCCCTCAACACCCCGAGGACCTACAAGACCGAGAAGACCCAGAGGACCCAAAAGACCAAGAAGACCCAAAAGACTCCGACGACCCTAAATACCCCAAGGACCCTAAATACCCAAAAAGACCCTGAGAACCCAAATGACCCAGAGGAACCCAAAGACTGAAAAAACCCAATGGACCCCAAAGACCCAAAATACCCTGAAGACCCAAAAGATGGTGAAGACCCAAGAGAACCAAAAGACCCTGAAGACCCAAAAGACCCTTAAAGACCCAAAAGACCCAGAGACCCAAAAGACACTGAAGACCCAAAATACTACAAAGACACTTAAAGACCCAAAATATCCCAAAGACCAAAGACACCCCAAAGACCTAAAATACCCCAAAGACCTAAAAGACCTAAAAAAAACAAACCCTGAAGACCTAAAAGTACTGAAAGGACCCAATGGACCCCAAATAAGAAAAGACCCAAGACCTAAAATACCCCAAAGACTGAAAATATTCCAAAGACCCTTAACAATCCCAAAGACCCAAGAGACCCCGAAGACCCTTAAAGACCCTGAAGACCCAAGATAATCAAAAGATCCTGAAGAACCAAAAGACACTGAAGACCCAAAAGACCCTGAAGACCCAAAATACTCCAAAGACACTTTAAGACCCAAAATATCCCAAAGACCAAAAACACCCCAAAGACCTAAAAGACCACAAAGACCAAAAAGACCCCGAAGACCTAAAAAAAAAAACACGAAGACCTAAAAGACCCTGAAGACTTAAAAGTACTGAAAAGACCCAATGGACTCAAAATACCCTGAAGACCCAAGAGAACCAAAAGACCACGAAGACCCAAAAGACCCTGAAGACCCTTAAATACCCCAAATACCCAAAATATGCAGAGGACCCAAAAGACCCTGAAGCCCCAAAATACTCCAAAGACCCTTAAAGACCACAAATACCCATAAAGAGCCCAAAGACCCAACAGAACCAAAAGACCATGAACACCCAAAAGACCCTGAAGATCCTTAAAGACCCTGGAGACCCAAGATAACCAAAATACCCTGAAGACCCAAAAGACCCTGAAGACTCTTAAAGACCCTGAAGACCCAAGAGAACCAAAAGACCCTGCAGACCCAAAACACCATGAAGACCCAAAAGCCCCAGAGGACCCAAAATACCCAAAAGACCCTGAATATCAAAATACTACAAAGACACTTAAAGACCCAAAATACCCCAAAGACCTAAAAGACTGAAAAGACCCAATGGACCCCAAATACCCAAAATACCACAAAGACCCAAGAGAACCAAAAGACCCTGAAGACCCTTAAAGACCCCCAAGGACCTTTAAATACCCTGAAGATCCAAGAGAACCAAAAGACCCAATGGACCCAAAATACCCCAAAGACCCCAAAGACCAAAAATACCCAAAATACCCCCAAAGACCCTGAAGATCCTTAAAGTCCCCAAAAACTCCAAAGAATGAAAAGACCCCAAAAACTGAAAAGACCCTTAATTCTGCGCATGCGCAAGATTGGAGGTCTCGTCTCTTCAAAGCTGTCCATGCACGCTCGCTTTCGAAGTTAAGTAACTTTTCACAATTGTGTTTTTGTCGAAACTGGTCTTGTATGTACCTATTGGGGTGTCTTTAATAGTATTCTTGGCGTTGGTTTTTTGTACCTGTGTACAGAATCGTCGGTCTTTCTCATCGTGTATTCTGAGGCCTAAGTGTAGTACTATACTAGGCTACTGTGTCCAACCTTGGCTTTAGGCTTTGTTTTTGTCTCAGCGGTTCTCCGATCACGCTGAAATTTTTTTCCGGTCTCTGTTTTCACGGTCTTTTCATCCCATACTTCCTTGTTTTAAAATCTCAAAAAAAAAAAAAAAAACCCAAAAACATTTCCTTCCGTTTTTATTCGTTTATTCGTTCTTAGTTGTTCGTTCGTTCATTCTTCGACCACGCTGTTTGTGATCACGTTGTTAAAAAATGTCTCATCTGAACCCTGAAGACCTGTATTCTGTCATATTCTATAACACCTTTTTCTTCTTCTTCTATAAAAGGATGCTTTCGACTTGCTCACCAAATCCATTCATTCCAAAAAAAAATTCCATCTCTTATAGTGCATCTTTCATTCATTCCCTAAACTCTCCAGCACTCCATCCTCCCTCCAGCGTCCTCAAACGTATTTTTGACTCGAATGTCTCAAGAAACTCATTTTGCAATAAATGTTCGTTTCCCATTAATCGTACATTTTTCAAAATCCCATCACCCCAAAATCCCATTTCCCAACACCCCTCCCCTCTAAATCTACCCCCTTGCCCATCCCCCGCAAACCATCCCCATCACCCATCTCTTTCAAATCTTCCCCCTTGCCCCTCCCCTCCAAATCTTCCCAATCACCCATTCCTTTCAAATCTCCCCCCACACCCCTCCCCTCCGAGACTCTCCCTCGCTCCTCCCCTCCTAGACTCCCCTCTCACCCCTCCCCTCAAAGCGTCCTCCCCGCTTCTTCCCCCTT